>NC_056732.1:479130228-479400228 GCF_019279795.1 Protopterus annectens | reverse complement strand
AAATAAACTTTTCAACTTTAATATATTAGATTGATAAAACAAGAACCAAAAAAGAAAATAAACAAATGTTCACATATAGAAATTAATAACTAAACACAGATTAATTAAAACAAAGTAAAATAAGTAAACATGAATGACATGGACATTAGTAAACATAAGAAAACAGACCACCTTTGCAGAGCCATCTAAGGGTACAGGGACAAACATGCATCACATGATGTATATAAATCCACATACAACTGGAGACATGTAGTAGTACCTGTCAGCTGAGATTAATAGTTTATAACTGATAACTTATATAATATGATATGGCTGTTAAAAATAGTTGCTATTCCTGTGATACAGTAGTTACATTGCTGCAGAGTGAAGAGATAGATTTGGAATGCACATTTAATTGTGTTTTGGAGAAATTTGTCTAACATCAAGTAATTTCTTATTCAGTAAATTATCTATCAAAACAAGATAGCTAGCACCACATAAATGCTTTTTAGATTTTGAGATTGACATAAGGTTTCCAATAAGACCTGAGCTTACGTTCCACTCTGTATCACATGCTACAAGTAGTGCAAACTTTAGATGAATAAATAGACTACCAGCTAAACTCCAGCGATTCTCCAGCCATTTTAGACCACAATAAAATGAACAATAATGAATAATACAGTGATGACAGTTGCCAATCTACCAATTCCACTCTATCACATTTCAAGTTTGTTGTAAGCTAGAATCTGCAAGTTGATGAGGTCACACCACAAGGCAGAGAGAGAGAATTAGGTACATGGAGTGAATAGAGAGTCAGTCTGGTGTTAGGAAATAGAAAAAAGCTAACATGGCAAAGTTAGACAAACAACTAACCAATGCTAACAGCTACAGGGAATACATGCTAATCAAATGTGAATTAACTGATAGGTTAGTCCAAGAAATTACTTATTTGGCTGCAGAGGTACCAAAAGAGGTTAATACTAGTGTATAATCAGTGGGAACAGAAGCATGTTCAGGCTTGGCAATTCTAATAGAGAAAATTGTGGCTGGAGTTTAACTTAAGTTAAAGTTAAGGCCTCTGGATTATAAAATAAATTTGTCATACTTCAAATGATATAAAAAAGCATAGTCAGCAACAAACAGGATGACTGAATCATAAGCATTCCCACAAAATGTCTTCATGTTACTAATGAGAATTATGAAGATGAGAGGACCAAGACCTGAACCCTGTGGCACACCAAGTGTCACTGGTAGGAGAGAAGAAATATTATTGCCTTATTTTCTAATAAGCAGTCTGTAGCTGAGAAGCCATTATCTGTAATTAGTGAAGTGTAGGCCTCAAACAGCAAGGTGATCAAGCCAAAGTGGTTAATAGCATCAAACGCCTTTGATGGGTGAAGGAAAATTAATTCTACAGTGTTTCCAAGGTTAAGATGATTTTAAATGTTTTCATTAATGTTGGAGTGTAGTGTCAGCTTCATAACCAGGTGTGAAGCCATCCTGTGTATTACTTACAAGGTTATTTTAAATGTATTCAGTAATGTCGGAGTGTACAGTGTCCTTAACTAGATGTGATGCCATGCTGTGTATTACATATAAAGCTATTTTTGAAAAATACTGAAGGAGCCGAGTATAAAAACGTGTCCCCAAGATCTTAGAAAGAGGAGAGAAAAGAGCAATAGGACAGTACGTGACTAAGGTGACAAAAGCACAACATTTATGTCATGTAACAAGGAGAACATTTTCCACCTTGTAGGCATTAAAAGGACAGATTAAGCAAGACTCAGAGTCACTGCACATACATAACAAAGTATCAGCTACACATAAAAAATAGATAAGCAAAAGTAATTAGCAAATAACAGCCAGTAAACTAATGCTGTCAGTAAGTTACAACATTAACAAGTAAAACATAGGGTTTGAAATCAAAGTTTAAAGTTCAAACTATTATTCCTTAAAGTCCTCTCAATATCATTTTCACAGCAAACTTTTTTGTTTACATTGATCATTTCTGAGGAAATCTTTATATTCAGTATGACATTACAGAATAGTATTACAAACCTAAAATCACTTTGAACTCTGATTTCTTTAGGCCCAGAAATGTATGACTAAGTAGTGAGCAATGGAATTCACAACACCAGGTGGACATGGAAGGAATAACTCAGAAACAGCTGAGTACTACATATGACATGTATGCCCTGTCCCCACACAAAAATACATGTATATCTATAGCTATATCTATTTATCTATAGATGTATATATATATATATATATATATATATATATATATATACACACACACACACACACACACACACACACACACACACATATATATATATATATATATATATATATATATATATATATATCACGAAAAGGTGTGTAAAAGAGTGGAAACAACCGCAAATAACAGCCAACGAACCACTCCTTGAGCCAATAACCTACAACCACCAGTTGAAAAGCACCTTTATTCGATCCGCATAAAATATTCCACTGTAAAAAAGTTAATCCACAAAACAGGTCAAGTGCTTTCGTCAATAGACTTCATCAGAACAGTTAATAATGAATACTATCACCATTTTTATATGTACCTAGTACCATCAATTAAAAAAAACAATTCAAAATTAAAGTGACAGTGTATTTTCAACCTTAAAAGCTTGAAATTCCACGTATAAAACTACATGTCTTATAAGTACACATTCAATTGTAAAAATTTTGTAACATGTATTTTTTAAAAATGAATTTTAAAATTGAAGTTGTCAAGATTATAAAAATACTTGTATGTTAAAAACAATTGTCAAAATTGTGTTGCTCGATACCTCAGTTTGGGCTTTAAACTAATGTGCTCATTTAAACCTGGGGGAACTGTGGCATTTAACCTCAACTGCCATCTAACTTCAGCCCAAAGCAACTGGTTACCACAATCACCCCCCTAAAGTTCTTACCTACAATTTCCAAAATACCAAATCTGAAATGGTGGTCAGCATTATTAGTTTTAATATGTTTGTATAAGGCGCTATTGTCATCCTTTTTCAAAATACTATATGTATGCTCGTAGATTCTCCTACTCAAACGCCTTTCTGTTCTTCCAACATAAAAATTACCACAGATCTGGCAACCGGCTAAATATACTAAGCCCTGGGAGGTGCATGTGCCTGCCACAAAGTTAACTATTGTCTGGCTAGGTCCAAGTGAAACAGAAGTAGTATCAATAATAAACCTACAATAATCACAGGCCCCACATTTATAAGTACCTCTTCGATAACATTTTTAATCAGGGATTGGGTTTTCTAATAAATTCTTTAAATTCCTGTTAACCCGGTATGGAAAGTGAGGGCCATCACCAAGGATTTTAAGTAATTCCGTGTTCCCTTTAAACATTGCCCAATTGCTTTTAATTATGTTTTTAACTACCTGTGATGTTTCACCATACATTAATACTATGGTTTGTGTAAAATCTGTATCTACATCTCTGTTGTGACTAACATTTTCCTCATCTTCACCTAAAATGTCTTAAACCTAGTACCCCATTCAGAACACACCTGATCCTTAATATTGTTAATAAAACCTAATGGGTAACCTCGGGCCCCAAACATATTAACCAATTTGTCCACCTCTGTTTTAAACAAATCAAAATTTGAACACATACGGGCAACTCGTACCATTTGCCCTTTTACTATATTCCTCTTCACAGATATTGGGTGGCTACTTGAAAATTCCAAGTAATCATTAGAAAATGTTGGTTTTCGGTATACACATGAAGTAAAACAGTTAATGCTCTCTTCTTTCATTAATTTCACATCTAAATAATTAATAGATGAATTCCCACTATCACCAGTAAATTTAAAATAATCACAAATTCCATTCAAATAGTCCAAAAACTTATCATGTGTCTCACCACCCTTCCACAGAATAAAAATATCATCCAAAAATCTGAGGTACATTGACCAATTTTCATTGTAAAGTGACCCAAAAACATACTCTGTTTCCCATTTAAACATAAGATTGGCAAACAGTGGAGCACAACTGTTCCCTATTGCTACACCCCTTGTTTGTCGAAATAATTCACCACCAAAACAGAAGAAGTTATTTTTAAGAATCACTTCCATCAATTCTAGAATGGAATTAATCATGCTATGACTCAAACTAGGTTAAATTAATTGCTTTCACTATTTTATTATCTTCAATCGTTAACAATTTCTCCTTCCAGTATTTGGATAAAAGTATTTGGTTATTATATTTCACATCTTTTATCAAATTATATGAAGCCATTATATATTTACAGTCCTTTGTAAGAGTTTGCCATAAGTTTAGGCAAATGTTTAAATCTTCTTCTTTAATTTTAAAATGACTATTACTAAAATAACTTATTGATAGATCCTTTAGCTGTCTCATTATAATTAAATATGAGTTAGGGAGATTCATCTCTCTTAACATGTCGTGTATTGAGATACCAAGGAAGGGATATAAATCAAGTATAGTAAAATTCACAAACCCAAATGCAGTGCAGCCACAGATAGAGACGGGGTACCACGCCAAAAAAGATAAAATAACTGCCAATCCAAAAAGCTGGTTCCCCTGATGGCAATAAAACGATGTAAGTATTCCAAAGAAGTCAAAAACAATCCAGAAAATACGTCGCTAGAGACTTTGTCACAAGTAAATGTTCATTTATTAAGAAAAGGAGTGAGCGCTTTCGCCATAAGGCTTTATCAAACTCTTTAACACCAAAACGTACATTTAAAATCTTTTATAAAACATAAAAACCACTCTCATTGGTTAAAAAATGTACACGTCACAGTTTCTTAAAGCAGTAGATCACATGCTGCCTTTTGGACGATGTTCCTTCGTATAAACCATAACGTAAAATATCATTATTTTAAAAAATTGCTTAACAATCCTTAAAATGACTTATCTCCTTCTAGATTTATACAGTATAATGTTTTTAGGGCTGTTATACTCACAAGCGTGTAAGTAGTTGCTTATAAAAGCTAAACATCATATAAAAAACGAAATAGAAATCATGTAAGATCGCTCTATGGTGATCTTGACAAAATTAGCAAACCAGGAGCAGTGTGCACTCATAAATAATATTTCTTTTAACTAACATGCCTAATAAGCATGCTGTACCTAAGAAAGTGCCACGACTTTTCTTGTTACTGAAACTGTATACGATAAGTATGGTCATACAGTCATATAAAAGTAAATAACGGCAGTAACCAATAGTAAAAACAATGTCATATAAAAGAATTAGCCATCCACATAGGGAGTGACAATATAGTAGTAAAATTTTTTGATTGTAAACAGCAAACGAGTAGATTTAAATTTGATACATACAAATTCGATATCATGTACTATTTCGAATAGTACGTGTCCTATTCAAAACTTCAACAATATTTCACTAGTTTACTGTGTGGTTGGAAAGCCAGGAAATGGCTCAAACCGTGAACGGTAATCTAAAACACAAGTGTAAATTGCCAGACATAGTGGATGTTTCGTTCACATTAAAATCGCCGCACAAGTAAACAAATCTATGCATGAACCATGTGCAATAAACAGGTACCACGAAATATCCCCTCCATAGGTGGAATCCCAGAACAGTTTTGCATAATTGAATACACCATCATTCAGACACATTACCTTAAGCGCATTGCAACGGGTAAAGTCAGTAATGCAATGTTCACAATACCTTATTTCTGCATAAAATGTGTTTATATTCTTCCTAAATTCTATAATATCCTCATTGAGTTATAACCCCGGTATATACATATTAACTAAAACCGTATATACGGCATGACGTCATAGGAGAGAGCAAGGTGTAAAACGTCCTATCTAATCAAACCGGGACGAAAAATGTTCCTCTGATACAATAATAGTTAGTTTACTATGCTTAGACAAAGTATGACAATACAGATGTAGCTTAATCATGAAACCTTGGTTACTGAACCAATTATACTGGTATCTATGTGTGCACTATTGAGGTGGTAAATATTCCAGATAGCTTATCGTATACATATCGGTCTAACTACTATAACACTCACATATAATATACGGTAAGCAACTATCCAACAGGGTTTAGAACTGGTCTATTCACATGTGACATCCTCATAGTGGCTGTTGTATAAAGAACATCAATAGCCAGATATGGAATTATATATTGTTATTTCAACATATACTTACTCATAATCAAAAAAGTACTAATTTCTATGTACTTGGGGGTGAAACCTCAAAAACGTACATATTCTCCATACAAGTTAGCTTGGATATACCTCATGACATCTGCATAACTGCATAAGTATATGGAGCTCCTACTATGCCCACAATCAGCACCCTTATACATGATAATTGTACAAGTTACCTTACTCTGTGTAGTCTTTTTTTCTTCAAAAATGGTTTAATTTGGACTTTGTCATTAAGGCCAGGGGATCTATCCGATCTCCATCTAATTATCCATCTAGTTTCGTTCTCTAGGGTCCTATTAATCAAATCCCCTCCTCTAAAGCCTTGAAAGATTGTTTGAATAACATAGAACCTGAATGTATGATTTGTTCCTTTCTCTTTATGATGCCTTGCCAGGGCATTAAGGTCTGAACCTATTCTAGTTAGGTAGATGTGTTCTCTAACACGTTCTTTTAACATGCGATTAGTCTTCCCTACATAATAAGCATCACATGCGTTGCAGATAGCTACATATATTATATTTTTACTTTCACAGGTGGTATTGGTATTAAAGTAAAAACTTTCTTAGTCAACGGATGTGTGAGCGTAGTATCTTCACAAATAAATTGACATTGATTACACCTGCCACAAGGTACGGTGTTTACATTCATGAGAGTATCACTATTGTATTTATTCCTTGGTCTACACAGTATACTTTTTAAATTAGGATGATTCTTAAAAGTTACACGTGGTGTGGGACCTACCACGTTACTTACATCCTTATCTGACTTTAAAATGTCCCATCGTCTATGCATAGCTTTTAACTTCCAAGCTCATTTTACTAAATTTCAATTTAGCACTAACTTCATGCTTGACAATCTTTTCAGAATTCTTCGGTTCAGTGTAATGACTAAAATATGGTTTTGCACTACTTGATCGCAAAGAACCCACTGTTCCAATAATATCGGTTATTTCATTTTCAACATAACCCTTTCTAAGAATCTTTTCTTCATTTCCTTAGTCCCATTTTCATATTGAAAGTAATCTGAGTTGAGTCTGGACACTCTCATAAACTGTCCCTTAAGAACATTACTGAATACATGTCGTGGGTGCATGCTGTGTCTATGTAGTAGATTGTTTCTCTGACAGCTCTTCCTATAAATGGAAGTATTTAACATTCCATTCAGCATTGAATTATATCCACATCCAAGAATGAGATGTGGTCATAAGAGAAGTTCATGGTGAACTTCAAAATCTAGTCGTGGACTCAAGGTATCTCACAAAATCCCTCAATGAGTTCGTCTCCTAGCCACAAGAAAAACAAATCATCTACAAAACGGCAGTACATGCCTATATGTTCCTTGAACTGTGGTGCATTAAGAAGAAATTTATCTTCCCATCTGGCCATAACAAGGTTGGCGTAGCTATTTGCACAAGATGTGCCCATAGCCACGCCATCCTTCTGCAAATACATGTCTTCATTAAATGAAAATATATTATTGGTAAGAACTGTTTCAAGGAGTAGTGTAATTAAATCTATCTTCTGAGCTGTTAGATCGGAATGTTCTCTCATATAATCTGTGATGTATCTAATACCTATGTCATTCGGAATTATTGTGAACAAACTCACAACGTCCAAGGTAACCATGAGGAATTGTTGATCATCTTGTAGATTTCGTGTATGGGTATAAAGTTCAATCAAAACTGCTTGCTGTCTCTTAAAATCATTTTGTTTTCATTTACCAATGGTCTCAAAATATCTTCCAAATATAACGACATGGGTTCCGTAACCCACCCTTGGCCTGCTACAATTGGTCTCATAGGTGGATCTACTTTATTTTTATGGACCTTGGCAGGCCTTGGATCACTGGTATGATCGGATCTTTAACCTTTAAAAGTCATACAGTTGTTCAGTTATGTCAAAGGGCGTGACTAAGTCATCCAAGGTGTAGTATACTCCAAAACCTTATCTACCAGTTCATCTTGGTCTACCTTGTGATATGTCTGTATGTCATTAAGCATGTCATACATCTTCTGTTCATAATAACTGGTATCCATTACCACTATAGGTCCACCTTTATCTGCTGGTCTTATAATGATGGACCTGTCGTCTCTTAAACTGTATAGGGCCTGTCTTTGGTTCGATTTAAATTCTGTCCATGTTTTTAATGGGTTTTCCTGAAACATTTCATATATATCATCTTCTATCACATTCCCAAATACTTCCACTGTTGGGTGAAGTTGTGGTACATATAAACTGTTAGCACGAAACTTATTTACTCCATTTTGTGGGATACTTTGTCCAAAATCAAGTTTAAGTTGTATGTTTGAATAAACAGTTTGGTGTCTATAATCGTGTCCACCAGGTTACTTTCTTTGGTGGGAATAAAGCCCAAACCTTTATTTAAAACTTGTTCTTCAAATGTACTCAAGGACCTATTTGAAAGGTTCATGACTAGTGATTCTGTTTTCCCCACATCTTCTTTATGGTAGGGCCCTGAGGTAGTTCCTCTGTAGACCCTTTCCTTTTCTGTCTCCCTCTGCTGTTGGATCTCTTCTTCTCTAAAAAATATTGCTGAGCAATGGGGAGGGTCTTGGTAGGACATTTGTGTTATTTTTCGGTCTAACTACCGCAGCTCCTGACCTCTGTACATCCGTAATACACCCTGTCAAATTATTTACTGATTGTGTGTTCATATCTCCTTCCCTAGTTCTAATATTATTGTGTGTCACTATATGTTGCTCATTGGAATCCAGGCATTCATTCGCAGTGTTCTCACTAGGCACTTCGCCTATACCATTACTATCCGGCACTATATTAGGTTGTGGTCTTACTCCACTGACACTAGCTTGGTTAGTATTAGTCTCTGGGCGTTGCCCTATTGGACCATTATACCTATCCAGGCCTTCAATATGCCTCTGTTGTTCATTATTAGAAAAATTACTTGAGTATCCTGTATTCCTATCTCTAGGCCAAGTAAATACATGATTATTTCTAAAATCACGCACATCACGTGTAATCTTACTCTTTTTCTGATCAAACATCCTTTTTTCCATCAACATTACATCCTCCAAAACTTTTTCTAACTTCATAATATGCACATTTTCAGTATACTTAGTTTTAAAGTCATTAAACATTTTGTTGACTTGTGTTCTCAGCAAATCTTCCTCGGGTAGATGAAAATCAATTAACAGCCTCATATAACTGAAGCTCAGTTCAAGGTTCAATTGCTGCCATCGATATAGCAAGTCTGGAAAGTGGTTACCAGAAGTGGGCATTTTTAAAACACGGAGCCCACGAGGGATAATACGTTTAAATAGGCATACTTCAAAGTACTGTCTTTGAACTTGTAACCTCTTTAGTTTTACAAGAGCAGTTTCAAGTTCCGCTAAATCTTTAGTAACCTGGAAGTTACTTACTTCAGGCTGGTTGGTGTAATCCCCATCAACAATGGGTTCAAAGTCAAGTAACACGTTGGTTTCTCCAGTCACGCATACCTGAAACCGTTGCATAAATTTGTTGGTATGATCCAAAGTAGTTGGAACATAAGGAAGTTCAATATTCGTGTTGTTCTCGTTCGCCATCCTCTTTAGTAGCTGCCTTGACGAAAAATGTATAGTAAAATTCACAAACCCAAATGCAGTGCAGCCACAGATAGAGACGGGGTACCACGCCAAAAAAGATAAAATAACTGCCAATCCAAAAAGCTGGTTCCCCTGATGGCAATAAAACGATGTAAGTATTCCAAAGAAGTCAAAAACAATCCAGAAAATACGTCGCTAGAGACTTTGTCACAAGTAAATGTTCATTTATTAAGAAAAGGAGTGAGCGCTTTCGCCATAAGGCTTTATCAAACTCTTTAACACCAAAACGTACATTTAAAATGATGGTGTATTCAATTATGCAAAACTGTTCTGGGATTCCACCTATGGAGGGGATATTTCGTGGTACCTGTTTATTGCACATGGTTCATGCATAGATTTGTTTACTTGTGCGGCGATTTTAATGTGAACGAAACATCCACTATGTCTGGCAATTTACACTTGTGTTTTAGATTACCGTTCACGGTTTGAGCCATTTCCTGGCTTTCCAACCACACAGTAAACTAGTGAAATATTGTTGGAGTTTTGAATAGGACACGTACTATTCGAAATAGTACATGATATCGAATTTGTATGTATCAAATTTAAATCTACTCGTTTGCTGTTTACAATCAAAAAATTTTACTACTATATTGTCACTCCCTATGTGGATGGCTAATTCTTTTATATGCGACATTGTTTTTACTATTGGTTACTGCCGTTTATTTACTTTTATATGACTGTATGACCATACTTATCGTATACAGTTTCAGTAACAAGAAAAGTCGTGGCACTTTCTTAGGTACAGCATGCTTATTAGGCATGTTAGTTAAAAGAAATATTATTTATGAGTGCACACTGCTCCTGGTTTGCTAATTTTGTCAAGATCACCATAGAGCGATCTTACATGATTTCTATTTCGTTTTTTATATGATGTTTAGCTTTTATAAGCAACTACTTACACGCTTGTGAGTATAACAGCCCTAAAAACATTATATTGTATAAATCTAGAAGGAGATAAGTCATTTTAAGGATTGTTAAGCAATTTTTTAAAATAATGATATTTTACGTTATGGTTTATCTGAAGGAACATCGTCAAAAGGCAGCATGTGATCTACTGCTTTAAGAAACTGTGACGTGTACAGTTTTTAACCAATGAGAGTGGTTTTTATGTTTTATAAAAGATTTTAAATGTACGTTTTGGTGTTAAAGAGTTTGATAAAGCCTTATGGCGAAAGCGCTCACTCCTTTTCTTAATAAATGAACATTTACTTGTGACAAAGTCTCTAGCGACGTATTTTCTGGATTGTTTTTGACTTCTTTGGAATACTTACATCGTTTTATTGCCATCAGGGAACCAGCTTTTGGATTGGCAGTTATTTTATCTTTTGGCGTGGTACCCGTCTCTATCTGTGGCTGCACTGCATTTGGGTTTGTGAATTTTACTATACATTTTTCATCAAGGCAGCTACTAAAGAGGATGGCGAACGAGAACAACACGAATATTGAACTTCCTTATGTTCCAACTACTTTGGATCATACCAACAAATTTATGCAACGGTTTCAGGTATGCGTGACTGGAGAAACCAACGTGTTACTTGACTTTGAACCCATTGTTGATGGGGATTACACCAACCAGCCTGAAGTAAGTAACTTCCAGGTTACTAAAGATTTAGCGGAACTTGAAACTGCTCTTGTAAAACTAAAGAGGTTACAAGTTCAAAGACAGTACTTTGAAGTATGCCTATTTAAACGTATTATCCCTCGTGGGCTCCGTGTTTTAAAAATGCCCACTTCTGGTAACCACTTTCCAGACTTGCTATATCGATGGCAGCAATTGAACCTTGAACTGAGCTTCAGTTATATGAGGCTGTTAATTGATTTTCATCTACCGAGGAAGATTTGCTGAGAACACAAGTCAACAAAATGTTTAATGACTTTAAAACTAAGTATACTGAAAATGTGCATATTATGAAGTTAGAAAAAGTTTTGGAGGATGTAATGTTGATGGAAAAAAGGATGTTTGATCAGAAAAAGAGTAAGATTACACGTGATGTGCGTGATTTTAAAAATAATCACGTTTTTACTTGGCCTAGAGATAGGAATACAGGATACTCAAGTAATTTTTCTAATAATGAACAACAGAGGCATATTGAAGGCCTGGATAGGTATAATGGTCCAATAGGGCAACGCCCAGAGACTAATACTAACCAAGCTAGTGTCAGTGGAGTAAGACCACAACCTAATATAGTGCCGGATAGTAATGGTATAGGCGAAGTGCCTAGTGAGAACACTGCGAATGAATGCCTGGATTCCAATGAGCAACATATAGTGACACACAAAAATATTAGAACTAGGGAAGGAGATATGAACACACAATCAGTAAATAATTTGACAGGGTGTATTACGGATGTACAGAGGTCAGGAGCTGCGGTAGTTAGACCGAAAAATAACACAAATGTCCTACCCGCACCCCTCCCCATTGCTCAGCAATATTTTTTAGAGAAGAAGAGATCCAACAGCAGAGGGAGACAGAAAAGGAAAGGGTCTACAGAGGAACTACCTCAGGGCCCTACCATAAAGAAGATGTGGGGAAAACAGAATCACTAGTCATGAACCTTTCAAATAGGTCCTTGAGTACATTTGAAGAACAAGTTTTAAATAAAGGTTTGGGCTTTATTCCCACCAAAGAAAGTAACCTGGTGGACACGATTATAGACACCAAACTGTTTATTCGAAACATACAACTTAAACTTGATTTTGGACAAAGTATCCACAAAATGGAGTAAATAAGTTTCGTGCTAACAGTTTATATGTACCACAACTTCACCCAACAGTGGAAGTATTTGGGAATGTGATAGAAGATGATATATATGAAATGTTTCAGGAAAAACCCATTAAAAAACATGGACAGAATTTAAATCGTAACCAAAGACAGGCCCTATACAGTTTAAGAGACGACAGGTCCATCATTATAAGACCAGCAGATAAAGGTGGACCTATAGTGGTAATGGATACCAGTTATTATGAACAGAAGATGTATGACATGCTTAATGACATACAGACATATCACAAGGTAGACCAAGATGAACTGGTAGATAAGGTTTTTGGAGTATACTACACCTTGGATGACTTAGTCACGTCCTTTGACATAACTGAACAACTGTATGACTTTTTAAAGGTTAAAGATCCGATCATACCAGTGATCCAGGGCCTGCCGAAGGTCCATAAAAATAAAGTAGATCCACCTATGAGACCAATTGTAGCAGGCCAAGGGTGGGTTACGGAACCCATGTCGTTATATTTGGAAGATATTTTGAGACCATTGGTAAATGAAAACAAAATGATTTTAAGAGACAGCAAGCAGTTTTTGATTGAACTTTATACCCATACACGAAATCTACAAGATGATCAACAATTCCTCATGGTTACCTTGGACGTTGTGAGTTTGTTCACAATAATTCCGAATGACATAGGTATTAGATACATCACAGATTATATGAGAGAACATTCCGATCTAACAGCTCAGAAGATAGATTTAATTACACTACTCCTTGAAACAGTTCTTACCAATAATATATTTTCATTTAATGAAGACATGTATTTGCAGAAGGATGGCGTGGCTATGGGCACATCTTGTGCAAATAGCTACGCCAACCTTGTTATGGCCAGATGGGAAGATAAATTTCTTCTTAATGCACCACAGTTCAAGGAACATATAGGCATGTACTGCCGTTTTGTAGATGATTTGTTTTTCTTGTGGCTAGGAGACGAGAACTCATTGAGGGATTTTGTGAGATACCTTGAGTCCACGACTAGATTTTTGAAGTTCACCATGAACTTCTCTTATGACCACATCTCATTCTTGGATGTGGATATAATTCGAATGCTGAATGGAATGTTAAATACTTCCATTTATAGGAAGAGCTGTCAGAGAAACAATCTACTACATAGACACAGCATGCACCCACGACATGTATTCAGTAATGTTCTTAAGGGACAGTTTATGAGAGTGTCCAGACTCAACTCAGATTACTTTCAATATGAAAATGGGACTAAGGAAATGAAGAAAAGATTCTTAGAAAGGGGTTATGTTGAAAATGAAATAACCGATATTATTGGAACAGTGGGTTCTTTGCGATCAAGTAGTGCAAAACCATATTTTAGTCATTACACTGAACCGAAGAATTCTGAAAAGATTGTCAAGCATGAAGTTAGTGCTAAATTGAAATTTAGTAAAATGAGCTTGGAAGTTAAAAAAGCTATGCATAGACGATGGGATATTTTAAAGTCAGATAAGGATGTAAGTAACGTGGTAGGTCCCACACCACGTGTAACTTTTAAGAATCATCCTAATTTAAAAAGTATACTGTGTAGACCAAGGAATAAATACAATAGTGATACTCTCATGAATGTAAACACCGTACCTTGTGGCAGGTGTAATCAATGTCAATTTATTTGTGAAGATACTACGTTCACACATCCGTTGACTAAGAAAGTTTTTTACTTTAATACCAATACCACCTGTGAAAGTAAAAATATAATATATGTAGCTATCTGCAGCATGTGATGCTTATTATGTAGGGAAGACTAATCGCATGTTAAAAGAGCGTGTTAGAGAACACATCTACCTAACTAGAATAGGTTCAGACCTTAATGCCCTGGCAAGGCATCATAAAGAGAAAGGAACAAATCATACATTCAGGTTCTATGTTATTCAAACAATCTTTCAAGGCTTTAGAGGAGGGGATTTGATTAATAGGACCCTAGAGAACGAAACTAGATGGATAATTAGATGGAGATCGGATAGATCCCTGGCCTTAATGACAAAGTCCAAATTAAACCATTTTTGAAGAAAAAAAGACTACACAGAGTAAGGTAACTTGTACAATTATCATGTATAAGGGTGCTGATTGTGGGCATAGTAGGAGCTCCATATACTTATGCAGTTATGCAGATGTCATGAGGTATATCCAAGCTAACTTGTATGGAGAATATGTATGCGTTTTGAGGTTTCACCCCAAGTACATAGAAATTAGTACTTTTGATTATGAGTAAGTATATGTTGAAATAACAATATATAATTCCATATCTGGCTATTGATGTTCTTTATACAACAGCCACTATGAGGATGTCACATGTGAATAGACCAGTTCTAAACCCTGTTGGATAGTTGCTTACCGTATATTATATGTGAGTGTTATAGTAGTTAGACCGATATGTATACGATAAGCTATCTGGAATATTTACCACCTCAATAGTGCACACATAGATACCAGTATAATTGGTTCAGTAACCAAGGTTTCATGATTAAGCTACATCTGTATTGTCATACTTTGTCTAAGCATAGTAAACTAACTATTATTGTATCAGAGGAACATTTTTCGTCCCGGTTTGATTAGATAGGACGTTTTACACCTTGCTCTCTCCTATGACGTCATGCCGTATATACGGTTTTAGTTAATATGTATATACCGGGGTTATAACTCAATGAGGATATTATAGAATTTAGGAAGAATATAAACACATTTTATGCAGAAATAAGGTATTGTGAACATTGCATTACTGACTTTACCCGTTGCAATGCGCTTAAGGTAATGTGTCTGAATGATGGTGTATTCAATTATGCAAAACTGTTCTGGGATTCCACCTATGGAGGGGATATTTCGTGGTACCTGTTTATTGCACATGGTTCATGCATAGATTTGTTTACTTGTGCGGCGATTTTAATGTGAACGAAACATCCACTATGTCTGGCAATTTACACTTGTGTTTTAGATTACCGTTCACGGTTTGAGCCATTTCCTGGCTTTCCAACCACACAGTAAACTAGTGAAATATTGTTGAAGTTTTGAATAGGACACGTACTATTCGAAATAGTACATGATATCGAATTTGTATGTATCAAATTTAAATCTACTCGTTTGCTGTTTACAATCAAAAAATTTTACTACTATATTGTCACTCCCTATGTGGATGGCTAATTCTTTTATATGCGACATTGTTTTTACTATTGGTTACTGCCGTTTATTTACTTTTATATGACTGTATGACCATACTTATCGTATACAGTTTCAGTAACAAGAAAAGTCGTGGCACTTTCTTAGGTACAGCATGCTTATTAGGCATGTTAGTTAAAAGAAATATTATTTATGAGTGCACACTGCTCCTGGTTTGCTAATTTTGTCAAGATCACCATAGAGCGATCTTACATGATTTCTATTTCGTTTTTTATATGATGTTTAGCTTTTATAAGCAACTACTTACACGCTTGTGAGTATAACAGCCCTAAAAACATTATATTGTATAAATCTAGAAGGAGATAAGTCATTTTAAGGATTGTTAAGCAATTTTTTAAAATAATGATATTTTACGTTATGGTTTATACGAAGGAACATCGTCCAAAAGGCAGCATGTGATCTACTGCTTTAAGAAACTGTGACGTGTACATTTTTTAACCAATGAGAGTGGTTTTTATGTTTTATAAAAGATTTTAAATGTACGTTTTGGTGTTAAAGAGTTTGATAAAGCCTTATGGCGAAAGCGCTCACTCCTTTTCTTAATAAATGAACATTTACTTGTGACAAAGTCTCTAGCGACGTATTTTCTGGATTGTTTTTGACTTCTTTGGAATACTTACATCGTTTTATTGCCATCAGGGGAACCAGCTTTTTGGATTGGCAGATATAAATCAAGTATGGTTAAATCACTTATAAGTGGGAATTTTATAAGATCTATCAGCTGATTACCAATTTTCAAATTTGGGTTCTTATGAAATGGTTGAAAAGTCATCATATATTGTAAGAGATTTAGTGAGTTAAACAGATTTTGTATTGATATTATATATACTCTGATATGTTCCATCAGAGCGTACATTTTAAAGGTATCTTTATTTAAAAAGGGTAATGCCTTACAATTAATACCCAGTCCAGTAACATGTTTATAATTCAGAATCAACCACTTGGGTGACCATTTGGGACTAGACCTATCCAAGTTAACCACTCTTAGAATTCTATTAGCATTTATTATTAAATAATATGCTTCAAAATTCGGTAACTCTAAACCACCCCTGTTTTTCAGAGTCATCAGTTTATCATAGGATATCCTAGTTTTTTCTAGGTTCCCATACAAATCTACCTAATTCTGTATGAATTTGTTTGAAGAATTTCCTAGAAATTTGGACTTGAGTAGCTCTAAAGATATATAATATTATTCCAAGATGGCTGCCGACTAGACTAGTCCCTATCCTCAGAGCTCCTCACAGACCAGTATCATCTTTAATTTTTACAACCTGAGACAAATATTTTTCCTCAGTTTTTTTCATAAAAGGATTATACTAAGCTTTTTACATATAGCTGGAATATTTTTGGCTTTGGAATTTTTATTTTGGGTCACATTTTACCTCAGAACAAATTGTGGAGTTATCTGACTTGGGCACCTGCTGCATCAGACTTTTCCTGGAACTTGTCACCCTGGTAACAGCATCTATTCACTGGGCATGGCTACTAAATCGAGTCTATGGATTCACAGACCACGAAGGCCAAATTCTCATCAGTTCACTCACCAGAAAAAGATAACACTTCTAAAAGACTGAGAACTTCCAAAACTCTTCTGAACCTGCCAAAGTAAGTAGCAAAGAATTAAATGACTCAAACTTTTATTTAGAAGAGTTAAAGCTAGCATTAAAGCCTATACAAAGTGCCATTCAGAACTTTACAGAAAAATTTACTGACTTTGGTGATACATTAAAAAATAAATGACAGAATGAGTATTATTGAAAACAATAACTCAGCTATGGAAATAAAAATTGAGACATTGGAAAATGATTTAAAGTCTAAAGATAAAACTATTTCTGAAATACAATCTAAATTGATAGACTTGGAAGCCAGAAGTCGCAGGAACAACATTATCATTCGGGTTTACCAGAATCTTTTGATAAGAATGATTTGCTAACTGTGTCCAAAAGTATATTTGAGTCATTACTAAACTGTGAAGCATCTTCAAAAAACATAACTGTTGAGAGAGCACACAGAGCTCTACGTGCCAGTCAAGATGCTTCCTCACCAAGGATTATATATACAAAACTGCTAAATTTTCAAGATGCTTTTCAAATACTGCAAGCAGCCAAAAGTAAGAAACAGTTTGTATGGAAATCGCATAAGTTATCATTCTCACAGGATTTTCCACCTCAAATAAAACTAAATAGACAAAAGCTCTCTCCCTATTGTGCAGAATTAATCAAAAGAGGGATAAGATTTCGCATGTCTTATCCAAATACTTTGTCATTCACATTTAATGAAAAAAAATTTACTTGTTCTGATTCTAAGGGAGCAAAAGATGTTTTTTTCAAAGCATTCAAAAAGCTTCAGTTCAATTTCCTAACAAGGTACATATTTGTCTGGATACAAAAATGTTGAAAGTATATATATATATTTCTTTTTTATATAGGTTATTTACATATAGTTAATGAGTTTAATAAATTGTGAAATATATTAATGTCAAAGGTAAACAAAAGGTGTATAAATCATTACACAAATGTGTTAACACATTCCTCCTTTTTCATCAGAAAACATGATGTGTCTTAGCTTACTTTGTGGTGAAATCACAAATATTAACATAGATTTCACCCTCTTAATAAATCTTGTGGTCCCCTTACTTAGTGAGATTTAATATTTATGCATAGTTCAAATAAGAACTTGCCAAGTGTTATTACAATGTTTATCTTGAAAAGACTACAATAATACAGAATATGCGAGGCATAAATTCTTCACAGACTGCCTCCGTCAAAAGTATGTACTGTGCATGTATATATAAACATAAATGTGTTTTTTTTTTTCTCTCTTCTTCTTCATTTTTACTTGAAGTAATGGGAAAACGCATATTTGTTATGTGCCTGCATGTCTTATCTCACAAACAAGGTGCTGGTGTTTAAAATAGATTCAGCACTCCAAGTTACTTTCTGTTTATATTTATTTAAATAGCGTTCAAGCACTTTTTCTATTTAGGCAAACAAAATGCTTTGGTTTAGCTAGTAATTTTTTGGAGGGAAATACACAGACTCTCGAGACTGCTCCGAGAGAAAATCTTTTATCTAATACATCAACAGATGTTATCATTATGGCACGTATCACTATGCAGATCACGGAGCTTGGCGATAGCGTCATCACTCTAATGGTAAGCCCTGATGACTTGAGAAGCTTTTGTACAGTTATAGAGTGTATTTTCATTAAGATTATATGTTGGATAAGCGTGTTCGGTCTCCGTAGATCTTTGAGACATAGTTGCGATGACACTGCTGGAGGGAGTGGGGAGAGCGCTTGGGAGCGTATGTTCAACGAAGCTATAATGTTTGGATGCCTGTCAGCTTCACGCTTGTGACATATTCTGTTTGATTGTTAATTAAAATGTTGGTCTCCTTCATTGTCAGTTAGGAATGGGGAACGAGATCGAGGCAAGGAGTCTTGTTCGTTGAATGTTTATTTGTAATGCTCTAGCTGGCGGCAGTATGAGAAAGAATATTGTCATGTTTAGTGAAGGGGAATGGAGCGGCGAGGAATATCACGCTTATGGTTGGATGGATGCATTCTTAGGAAAGGGGGTTGAAAGACAGGTACGTTTTCTATTATTATTGTTTTTAGTTCATGCTTCTTCTCTCTCTTCTTTTTTTTTTCTATTGGGGTCTGCATCTTGATGGGAGGATCTTTGGTTGGCGTGTGCTGTTGTGGAGAGCATCACGGTGATTAGTGTCTGTGGCGAGTCGCTGCGGCTTATGGTGTTGGCTTGGTCCTGTTCTTGTGGGTTCGTGCTTTGGAGTTTCTGTTTAACATATGATTCTGTGTGCTCTTGGCGTCTTGGTTGACTTATATGGATTGGATGGAGTGAGGTGTTGGTTTCCTAGGCTAGGTGATCTTCCGTTTTCAAAGCTGGTTGGGCAGCTTTGTTAAGGGGTGCACCGCAGTTTGTGCTCTGATTTGGTGGTGACGCTGTACTGATGTGTAGGGCTAATAGAGTGAAGTGTATGTTTCTTCTTTTTTCCTTTTCTTATGCAGTATCGGTGGACCACTGACGCTAGGATGGTATGGTGGCTTTGGTGCTATTTGGCGCGTTGAATGGGTGAAGTGCTAGCAAATTATCAACAGTTTTGTTACATATCAATCTATATGTTTGTTTTATTTGGATTTTCAAGGCATCGAGGTGCCGTCATTGCTAGACCATATTCAGGAACCACTCACTCACGAAATTGGGTTAATTTGATAATTTAGAAATATACACTATGTCATGGTAGGATGCTGTGTGATGGCTTGTTTTAGGCGTGATGGAGAGCGTTTTTGGGGTAGTGCGGTTTCTATAGTTTACTGCAGCATGTATAGAGCTCTTTTATGGGACACAGTTGGTATATGCAGTAGTTCTATTTGGAGTTGCACGATGTTATCGAAGTCTCAATTACTATTTGCAATATAGCTTGAATACCCCTGTCAACATAGACAGGTGTAATACTATCTTCTAATTGAGGTTCAACAAGTCATGTGGGGATCTTTAAGAGGGGATCCAGGGGTGTGATTTGATCGGACATGCAAACTCGGATGCTTGAAAAGTATTAGCGTGTTTATGCTTGTTAGATCAATTCAGAGTACCATAAACAGTACTCAAACACACATTTTTTCACTTATTTTGACATTTTTTAAGCAGGAAAGATGCTTGATATGGACCACATCTCTGAAGGTGGTAATGGGTGAAAGGCTTCATGTATAGATATCATTTATAATATATTTAAGAACATTATACAAAATACATGGTGCAATAAGTGAATTTTACTCATAGAAAGGTAGGTCTTTTTAAAAGGAAAAAAAAAGGAAAAAACATATAGCTTAAAGGAGGGGAAGCAGGGGAAGAAAGGAAAAAGCAACCGCAAATAAAAATATGTGCATGTTAAAAGGCTACTGCTCTGTACAAAATGTTTTAATCACACAAGGGGGCATAGCTATAAATGTTCTTTAGAAATATGATTCATTTGCTTACATTCTGAGTTAGTTAATATTGATGTGACCGTTCGCAAATATTATCAGAACAAAATATAAAGTTTATATTGTCAAATTATTTGTCTGATGTTAATGCAGTATGTTTATGACACATATATGTCTATACTAAGCTTGGTTAAAACTGCTATTTATCTCTGATATAATCAATATTAGTTTCTATAGCAACTATTGTTTATATGGGATAACACCAAACTTATTTTCATATATTTCATTTTTTTTTTGTACATGGAAACATTTACATAAATTTGATTCTCTAACATCTGAAATACAAAATTGAGGAATATCTATAACAAATAATATTTTCTATTCAATAATGGAGCTTATACAATGAATAAGAGAGTAGGGAATGTGCATGTCGGACATCTTGATTTTAGTTAGATATGTAAATATGTTTGATAGTGTATTATCGTGTTTTTGTTTAGTTAAACAATTATGCAAAGTTTACTATGTTGATACATTGCAATTGACATTGAAAATGTTAACCAAATTCACTTATATAATTCATTTTTATTTTGTTTCTCTAGTAGGGGTTAGGTGGCTAGGCACTGGGGTACTAGGGAAGAAATTTTTTCCAATTCTTATAACAACCTTTTTAGGTAGACAATATGAATCAGTATGACAGTTATGGGATATTGAGGTCTATAGCAAATATTTCATCTTTGTCAAATCTTAGACATATGTTATATATATATTCTTACTTAATAATATGACAATAAATATTGACTCATGGAATGTGAGAGGATTACAAAATAAGAACAAAAGATCTCTATTATTCCATTTACTTTTTAAATCAAAGGCTAATATTTGCTTTATACAAGAGACTCACTTGATTAAAGATGACTTTGATAAAGATAAAAAGAAGAAATGGATTAAAGCGATAGTAGCAGCTGGTAATAGCACAAAATCAAGCGGGGTAGCCATTATAGTTAAAAACACATTTCAGGGAACTATTTCAGAGATGAAATATGATGTGAACGGAAGATGGTGTTACATTATCTCTGGGTTTCACAACATTGATAAGCCAGTCATATTCTTTAATCTATAATGCCCTTGTGAACAACAACATATCTTTTT
The DNA here is from genome assembly GCF_019279795.1 of Protopterus annectens. NCBI lineage: Eukaryota > Metazoa > Chordata > Ceratodontiformes > Protopteridae > Protopterus > Protopterus annectens. The sequence goes on along the minus strand of NC_056732.1, from coordinate 479,378,395 downwards.
TATTCAAATATATAATATTTTATCCTCATTCAAAGATTATTATTTAGTACTGGGAGGGGACTGGAATGCTATTATTAATCCTGACACTGATCGTACCAGTAGATCTTCCTCATACAATTTTCAAGCATCCATTGCCTTGGAAGAAATTATAATAGATTTAAACCTTATAGATCCTATTTCTCTTATAACACAGAATGATAAAAAAGATTTTTCACATATTATTCAAAATGTTATAAATCTTGGTCAAGACTGGATTTTTCCTTATTTCAAATGATTTTACCCATAGGAAGTTAAATTACTCTATTGAACCTAGATTTTTTTCTGACCACTCTAGAATATCTCTTAGTATAAGTTTGGTCCCGCATCCACCAAAATTATGCTCATATAATAGCTGGACATTGAATAATAATTTGCTTTCAAAGGAAAATATACATAAATCAATAATTGAAACAATAAAAGAAACACATCTTAATTTACGCATCAGATATCCCTTTAGACATACAATGGGCTGCATGCAAGGCAACTCTTAGGGGCATATTAATCAACAAAGCATCATATTTCAAAAAACAATATAGAAATAAAGAATTACAATTAAAATCAAAAATTCAAAATTTGGAAAATCTGTACAAAATAAGTTCCGATCCTTCAACATATGAATTATTGTTGAATTCCCAAAAAGAATTATTGCTTCTGCATCAACATAACCTTACCATTTCAGAGCAAAGGTTATTAGCTACATACTCTGAATGGGCACAGGTTCCTTCTAAAGTGTTAGCCAGAATAATAAAAGGTAATCATTCCCTTCCTAGAATTTCGACATTAAATTATAATAACAAGAAATACAGTACAGATCAGGAAATTTTGCAGCTTTTTACATCATTGTTCTCAGAGATATATTCAAAAGACAATAATCTTAGAAGTAAACAACACATAGTGAATTTCGCATCTTCTATTAAATTTCCTAGTTTAAATGAATTACAAAAGAACACACTTTCTGCCCCACTGACTATCAGAGAAATATCGGAAGCCATTAGTAGACTTAAAACTAGTAAATCACGGGACCAGATGGCTTCACACCGAATTTTTAAAACTTTCTCATCAGAAATTTCACCTCTTCTCTTAGTAATTTTTAACCACATAATGATTTATGGTATATCTGATCTGTATTGGAATACCTCAAAAACCATATTAATCTTGAAAAGAGACAAAGAAAAAAATGATCCTAATAATTATAGACCTATCTCCCTGATTAATATTGATATCAAAATCTTAGCTTCAATACTTGCTTCTAGACTTAAAATGTTTTACCATCTTTAATTTCTCCGGAACAAGCGGGTTTTATGTCACATAGACATTGGTGGGACAATACCTTGACAATTGATGCTCTTATTCACTTTGCCAAAAATGACTCAAACCCTATGTATGCATTAATTCTTGATGCTGCTAAGGCTTTTGATAGGGTTAATTGGGACTTCTTGTTTCATATCATGCTTTGTTTCAATATACCATCTACCTTCATAGACTCTATTAGAATGTTATATAAGAATTCTTATACTTTTCTTTATATTAACAGGAAAATATCCAAAAATATAAAGATCTATAATGGCACAAAGCAGGGATGCCCATTATCCTTTTTATTTAATCTATATATAGAACCTCTATTATTATACATTAAGCAAAATACATATCATAATATCCCTAAAATCCTCAACACTAAAATATGTTTGTCCGCCTTTGCAGTCGATCTTATATTATATTTTCAAACACCCTGTTCAGATCTTCCCAAACTAATTTGTTCCATTGAAAAATTCTCAGAGGTTTCTGGTTATCAGATTAACATTCAAAAAACATATATTCTTCCCATAAATCCACTTGCTCGTAAGACATATAAGTTTCGATTTCACTTTTGGATAGTTCAGAATTTCAAATATTTAGGATTCATATAAATCACAATGGTCTCTCCACATTTCAAAATAATTTGGCTAAAATATGGTCATTGATTATACTTGACTTGAACAGATGGAAATTACTAAATCTATCACTTTTATCAAAAGCAGCTATAATAAAATGAATATTCTTCCCAGATTGTTATTTCAATTCAATGCGATTGGATCAGATGATTCCAAAATCTTTTTCTCAAAAATCAATAAAACTTTGGCTAATTTCTTGTGGTTTCCTAAATCAGTAAGAATTTCTTATATTAAGCTAATCTTACCTAAAAATAGGGGTGGTCTTGGTCTTCCCAATTTTCACCTATACTACTTGATTATCTCGGCAAACAAATTATTATCCATTTTAAATATAAAACTAGAAGTTTAATCAAAATTCTATTTGGACAGAATTATGGTATCAACATACTGCAATTAAAACATTAATCCATTAGCTCTTCCTTTCCTCTCATTGGAAGTAACGAATAAATTTAAAATTCCTAACTCTTTAAAACAAAAAATTACTGCTTTTCAAGTCTTGGTAAAACTTGTAAATCTAGAAAATATATTTCAATTAATGCAACCTCTTCACTTAAATCCTAATATCATTTTAGACAATATTTCTTTTAATCTTTCAGATTTTCCCTTGATTAAAGATCTTACAGTTTGGGATCTAATGCAATACAAGAATGAAACAGTCTCTAATGTATAAAATTCTCAAGGTTAACATTAAATATCTAGTCATCTTACGTCAACTGAGAGATGTAATTAATGCTAAATTCCTACAAATCAAAATAGATAGCACTGATATTATCAACTATAAAGCGTTTTTAAAAGTCCTCACACTCCCAGAGAAAATGCTGTCTAAATCTTATAATCTTATAAATCAAATAATTCATAGTGAAGAGTGTCTCTTCTCTACTTATTGGGATAAACACAACTCCCATATATCTATAAATCAGAAACTCTCAGCTATCAAAAATACAATAGAATACTCGCCCTTCAAAAAACTCTTTTACACCCAACTAATGATAAACAATAATGCATACTTTACCCCTTCTAAGCTCAACAAATTTGATGCAAATAAATCACCCTCATGTTCTTGTTGTTCACACCCTAATGCAGATCTTTTACATATCTTTTGGTCCTGTCATCATTCACACAAACTTTGGACCTCCCTAAAAGTCCGTTTACAAAAAATGGGTTATCACAAATCCACCTTATCTTGGGAGACTGCAATACTACACATACCAAATATTTACCTCTCTAAATTGGACATGCAAGTGCTAATATACATATGTTTACTCATAAAATTATATATCACACAAAATTGGTTAGATCGCACTAAACTGAATTGGAATAATTTTAAAATTCTAGCTCACACATACATCAGTGCTAGAAATTGATAGTGAAGTGTCCCAAGAAGTTGACACATATTAATAAAGCTTTAGAAAAGGTGTTACATATTATTAATAGTGTATAGATGGCCACCCTCCTTATGAGATTTGTAGACCTCAGTCTCACTCATATCCTAATGCTTATTTTTTGTCTTAGCTCAATACTTATTTTGATATATTCTTTGGTTAACATTTTGTATATGATGTAGATAGTTAAGTGTATATTCTCAAACTGCATTGAGACAAAACACTCATCTTACTAAATTGTGTTATCATAAATATCTCCCAATGTTTCATTTTTAAATATGTATTCTACTATTGCTGTTGCTGTTATATTTCTGTATTGTTCAAAATTCAATAAAAAGTTTTTTGAAAAAAAAAAAAAAGATATATAATATTCTGGGAAGTATATTCATTTTAATAATTGAGGTCTTTGCCATTATTGGTAATTTCAAATTATTCCATCTTTTTAAATCAGACACTATATGCTCCCAAAGTAACTTAACATTATTCACATAAAAGTCTCTGTTGTCTGTTAAAAAAAAAACAATACCCAAATATTTTATTTTTTCTTCGGATTTTACCTGACCTACCAATGGTAAAAGCGAAAAGGGTGTAGGTGTCTTTAAAGGAAATAACTTAGTTTTTCTAAAATTTATTTTGTAATTGGATATTGTTGCAAAGTCATCCACTGCCTTTAATATTTTCTTGGTATCTGAAACAGGTGTCGTACAGTAAATATTTAGATCATCCGCAAAAGCAGCCATAGAAATTTTCGTACCATATATTATTGGGGCATTGTGATAGATATTTTGTTTGATATGTAGAAATAAAGGTTCTAAATATAGATTGAATAATATAGGAGATAACGGACATCCTTGACGGGTACCATTCTTAATTTGTATTCTTTTTGGGAGATTTTTATTAATAACTAGATTTGTATAGGGATTATTATATAGTTTTTTTTCTGTTAAAATAAAGTCATGAGGTATATTAAAATATGATAAAATATCAAACAAAAATTCTAAATTAACTCTATCAAAAGCTTTTTGTGCGTCAATTATGAGTGCATAAGCATTAAAATTTCTGTGAGTGGCATAAGAGATCAGTGTATGAAGTGATAACGTATTATCTGTAGTTTGTCTGCCATTTAGAAAACCAGCTTGTTCCTCTGATATTATCAGGTTAATTACCTTCTTCAATCTATTAGCCAAAATCGATGTCATAATTTTCATGTCTATATTTAAAAGTGAAATAGGTCTATAGTTATCCGGATTTTGCAAATCAGCATTCTGTTTCGGTATAAGAATAGTTTTTGAAGCATTAAAGTGCGGGTCATTAATTTTATTGTTAATTATATAGTTAAATACATGTGGAAGTATTTTCCCCAATATATCACTAAAAGTTTTGTAAAATTCCGTGGTCAAACCATCCGGTCCTGGAGCTTTATGTGGCTTCAAATTCTTAATTGTATCTGTTATCTTCTCTGAGGAAATTGGTTTGACTAAGTTCATATGAAACTCATCATCAATTTTCGGAAATATAATCTTCTGCAAAAAGTCATTATTACTCTTATTTATAATTAATTCCTGATGTTCACCATAGACTTGAGAAAATATTAATTCAAAAGCATTAATAATGTCTTCAGTATTTGTGTATGTTTTATTGTTAAAGTGTATTTCAGAAATTTGAGAAGGTATTTTCGATTGATTAATGATACGCGCTAGTGCTTTTGAAGGGGTCTGTATATGATTAGCGTATTTTACCAGCATTTTCTGTTCATAAAATGATAATTTACTATTTTGTAGTAAAAAAAGGTCCTTCTGACATTTTAATAACTCCATTTCAGTTTGTTTACTATAATTCCCAATTAAATCCTGATCCAGTAATTTAATTTTAGTTTCCAATTCTTGTATGTCTCGAATGTATTTTCTTATAATAAGTAGCCTTTTGAAGAAAAATTCCTCTTATTTGTGCTTTGGTCGTTGCCCATTCTATGTCAGTCGGATGTCGGTGTTTAGAAAGATTAGCTAATAGCTGATTCAAGGTCTCTTGAACTTCTTTTATTATATCTTCTTTATTTAATAAATATGGATTTAAGGACCAATTATAACCTCTAAGACATATATTATGACTAGTGTCCTTATTGAAAGTTAATGTAATCCTAGAATGATCCAACAAATGTCTAGCTTGTATGGATACATAGGGGTCAAAAGCCATTAGTACGTCTGAAATTGGAAAAAAATCGATCCTGGACCGCATTTTATGACAACTTGAATAAAATGTAAAGTTATTTGCATTCATTTGATTATTTGTGTATTTAAATGGATCATATAGTTTAAAATCTGTTTTAAGTTCCTGTAGTGCTATCACTGCTTGGTTATTAAAGGAGCTGTATGAACTTGATTTGTCTAATGTGGGATCTTGGTATGTGTTCCAATCACCTCCTATTATTATATAATAATTATTATATTGATTCAGGATAAAATAGAGTGATGTTATAAAAAGTTGTTGATTGGTACATGGGGCATATATATTAAGAAGTATCACCGGTTTATCATAACGTTTAGATGAAAGAATCACATAACACCATCTTCCCTCTTTGTCTATTTTAAAATCTAGAATTTTCTCTTGATATTGGTTTCTAATAATGATCGCCACCCCTGCACTATTAGTTGTCCCTTCCGAAGCTACCACCTCTCTAATCCATTTCTTATTCTTAAGGACAGTCCATTGATCATTGGTCAAATGTGTTTCTTGTAATAAAATAAAACATGCCTTTGACTGGAGAAATAAATGAAAAAATAATTTCCTTTTTTTCAAGTTCTGGAGCCCTTTAGTATTCCATGAGTCTACTATCCACATACTAAGATTTTTAAATCTTTTAAGTATATTTTAAAATTAAGAGACAATACTAAATTCCAATGTATTAGCACAGTATATATTATCTGGAAGCAATCTTGACGTCCCATCCCTAACCAGTGCCTATCCACTATTCCCCTGGACCAGGACATACAGAGGTTTTTTACACAGTTAAAACTTTTATGGGTACACAGCCTTACTAAATATCTATTCTTTATCTTACAAAATAAAATACCAAAAACATGCAAAAAACCTATAAATACTACATCTAACTCTACAAAGCCTAACCCAAACATTCCCTAATAAACACTGATAACTATCTACAGCTCTTGAACACATTATTTAGTTAACATAAATGATCTTTACTACATTCAAAATTACTATTCTACCTCTCTAATAGTTCACATATAATATTAGTTATATTAATTGGTTGTATTACCCTAAAATAGCTAACTATCTTATTTAAATCTAAGCTAAACAGATATATGACAGTACCCCTATTAAACAATAATATTATTGGTTTCAAGATAATTCACTATATATTATGTTATCTAGGAAAGAGAAAAAACAAATAATTAACCTATAAATATAGCATTAGCTCTGACTTTGTTTATCTAATCTAGCTTATTTAACATTATAATGACAGTAACATGGGTGAATACAAATAGCATTAACTATACTTACTGGGTACTATACTTGAATATATAGAATGATAAGTAACTAACAGAGTTCCCCAAACAGTCAGAACCACATGCCAGTATATAAGAAGATAGCCTTCACTTTCCTAGAAATGCCAGGATATAATATCTTCTGGTCTTTTAATCCACTAACTATCCCAACACTAAATCCCCTTTGTATCTAAGCATTTGCAGTATAAAACACATCATTAAGACAGGAAAATAAATATTACAGTATACTACCATGTTATTAGTACAACCACATTCAGGAAAAACTACCTATGAAAATAGCATAATTATGATAAAGTTATCCTACTTCTACCATTCAGTTAAATAACACATTTTAACCAGTACATTATTAGTTCAGTTTTAATCCTACCTGAATGGATTCACAGTTCCCTTTAAAGAAATAAAAGCTGTAACATACATTAAATGTCCACAGACACTCGTTTTACAGTCCAACTAGCTTCCCCTTCTTCCACAATGATGTTTCTACTTCCTAGTCATGTAATCCTGTCTTCGAATTCGCAACAGGGGAACCATTAAGCAGACGGACTTCCGGATGCGCCACCTCGAAAGCGGACCCTCAGCAAAACCCAAAGGACTTCCTGTTACCTCACGAAGGGATACAGTTCGTAGAAGCCATAAAAGTTTGGGAAATCTTCGTGGACGAGCTGGAGCTGCAAAAAGAAGCTAAGTAAATATTTACCAAGAGGCCTGGTGAAGAAAAAAGAACAAACAAAGGATTTTGGAGCCTCGAGACGTAGTAAGCATGGAATCCCAGTATCCATGATGCTGTAAACAGACTGAATGGCCAAGTTAAGCTTCCGAAGCCAGAAGAGACTTAAAAATCTTCAGAAAGGTAACTTTTGCTTCTTTTCATGTAGATATGGAATATTTGGATCCATCAACTGTAAAAATTAATGTGTTAGGGTATTTCATTTGAAATTTAATGTTCTTTTCAATGAGGAACTTACAGTATGGAGATAATGCTTGTCTGGCTTGTCTTATTTGCAATGGTAAATCCTGACCCATAGAAACTCTATTATTTTGCCACATAATATAACCTCCATTCTTTTTAACAGTTAGAATTATTTTATTTACATCCTGGTAGTTGAGTATTTTGACGTAAACTGGTCTAGGAATGTTTGAGGCTTGTGTTTCTCTGAGAGCTCTATGGGCGCTTTCTATAACTATTTGCTTAGCAATGTCAGAGTCATCGAACAATATTTCGAATATTTGTATGATGGTAGAAATTAAATCATTATATTGGATAGTTTCTGGAATTCCTCTAATAATTATGTTGTTCCTTCTGGATTTTGCCTCCAAGTCCAGAATTTTATTTTGCATAGACTGGATATCCATGTCATGAATGTCTGTTTTTTTTGTAAGCAATGTTATTCTGTCCTCATTTTCGGATATTCTAGCTTCCGATTTATCCATCCTTTCAAGAATTTGACTGCATGTGGCACCAAAAGAAAGTACCTGGTTTGAAAGCTCTTTTAAAGCTTCTTGTATGGGCAACAAAGCAGTTTTAATGTCTTTCATGTTAGCCAGTTGATCTGGTTTATTTGTCATTCCAGCTTTTAAAAGTTCCTGCTGTTTTATAGTCTTCTGCCTTTTTATTGTTGAATCTTTTTCTGGTGACTGAAGTGCTGATAATTTGGTTTTAGTTGTTGTTGTTTCCATACTTTTTTCCACTTTTGACATTGTGAAGCAAAGCAAAACTCTAGTAAAACTAACCAGTAAATATCCACGATTACTAGTCAGGCAGTTCCTTTGTTTAATACTCTGTTCAGAGTCAGACAGACAATCAGCTCTAATCCTGTGAGTTTGATTAATTTCCTCCTGTTATTTCACCTCTCAAGCAATATTTAGTTGTAGTGGAATAGATATAGCCAACAATTAGTGTAAAAAATCTTGTAGTATATCCTCAGGGTTGATTTTTATTCCGAGTAACTGGAGAGCTGTAGATATGCAGTGTCTACAGAATGGCGGCCATCTTTTATGTGTTCAAATTTTGATTTGTTTAAAACAGAGGTGGACAAATTGGTTAATATGTTTGGGGCCCGAGGTTACCCATTAGGTTTTATTAACAATATTAAGGATCAGGTGTGTTCTGAATGGGGTACTAGGTTTAAGCCATTATTAGGTGAAGATGAGGAGAATGTTAATCACAACAGAGATGTAGATACAGATTTTACACAAACCATGGTATTAATGTATGGTGAAACATCACAGGTAGTTAAAAACATAATTAAAAACAATTGGGCGATGTTTAAAGGGAACACGGAATTACTTAAAATCCTTGGTGATGGCCCTCACTTTACATACCGGGTTAACAGGAATTTAAAGAATTTATTAGAAAACCCATTCCCTGATTAAAAATGTTATAGAAGAGGTACTTATAAATGTGGGGCCTGTGATTATTGTAGGTTTATTATTGATACTACTTCTGTTTCACTTGGACCTAACCAGACAATAGTTAACTTTGTGGCAGGCACATGCACCTCCCAGGGCTTAGTATATTTAGCCATTTGCCAGATCTGTGGTCATTTTTACGTTGGAAAAACAGAAAGGCGTTTGAGTAGGAGAATCTACGAGCATACGTATAGTATTTTGAAAAAGGATGACAATAGCGCCTTATACAAACATATTAAAACTAATAATGCTGACCACCATTTCAGATTTGGTATTTTGGAAATTGTAGGTAAAAACTTTAGTGGGGGTGATTGGGGTAACCAGCTGCTTCGGGCTGAAGTTAGATGGCAGTTGAGGTTAAATGCCACAGTTCCCCCAGGTTTAAATGAACACATTAGTTTAAAGCCCGAACTGAGGTATCGAGCAACACAATTTTGACAATTGTTTTTAACATACTAGTATTTTTATAATCTTGACAACTTCAATTTTAAAATTCATTTTTAAAAAATACATGTTACAAAATTTTTACAATTGAATGTGTACTTGTAAGACATGTAGTTTTATATGTGGAATTTCAAGCTTTTAATGTTGAAAATACACTGTCACTTTAATTTTGAATTGTTTTGTTTAATTGATGGTACTAGGTACATATAAAAATGGTGATAGTATCCATTATTAACTGTTCTGATGAAGTCTATCGACGAAAGCGCTTGACCTGTTTTGTGGATTAACTTTTGTACAGTGGAATATTTTATGTGGATCGAATAAAGGTGCTTTTCAACTGGTGGTTGTAGGTTACTGGCTCAAGGAGTGGTTTGTTGGCTGTTTTATATATATATATATATATATATACATATATATATATATATATATATATATATATACATACATATAAAAAAAAATATATATATATATATATATATATATATATGGATCTACTTCATTTGATTGACAGACCATTTGATCGAAACTCATTTGGTTGAAATTTCATTTGATTGAAAACCAGTATTCAAGGCATGAAACTGGGATTTTCCCCCCTTCCCAATGTAGTGCGACCCTGGAGTTGATATATATAGTTAGAGGGGGTGGGGGCACCACATTGGGGGGTGTGGAGGCAAAGCCCCCATCTATTTTCGTTTAAAATGTCTACTTTTTCTTTTATTCTTCTTTTAAACGAAAATAAGTAGGGGGCTTCACCCCCCACACCCCCCAATGTGGGGGGCTGTGCCCCCCCACCCCCTAACTATATATATTAACTCCAGGGTCACACTACATTAGGGAGGGGGGCAAATCCTATTTTCATGCCTTGAATACTGGTTTTCAATCAAATGAAATTTCGACCAAATGAGTTTCGATCAAATGGTCTGTCGATCAAATGTAGACCCATATATATATATATATATATATATATATATATATATATATGTATGTATAAATTAATCATGCCCACACCAAAATATCAATATCATCATCATCATCATTCCCCTTTTTCCTACTTTCTACATGGGGTCAGTGTGTCATGTCAATTGTTGCCATCTCTCTTGATTCAGTGTACTCTCCTACCTTCGACAGTCATGCCTGACTGTCACACATCTTCTCTAATGCAATCCTGCCATCTCTTTGCTGAATGCCCTTTTTGCCTCTTGCTTTCTTCCTGCCTGTCCCAGATCTTCTCCACCAGACTGATCACCAAAATACTGATACCAAAAAGCATTTTTCAGTGTCTGAGATGGAACTAGAGAGCCAATGTGGTGACCATGGAAACTACGGATTGATGGAAATTGCAGGATGCGATGCTCTGTCTGTGGGAGGGGGGAGCGGGTAACAGAAGAGGTGCCCTGTAACCTGCAAGGATCTAGAGTTAGAGACAGGGAGTACAAGTAGTGGGTGGGTCCTCCATTAGATACAGGGGACTCAGATTTAAAAACAGCAAGTATAAGCAACTGGGGTTCTGGGAGTACATTGGTAACAGCCCCTTCAAAACAATTTTAAGTAAGATTTTCTTAAACTGACATTTGGCTAAATTTTCAGCTGAAAATGAAATAAATTGAATAAATGATTTCCTTACTTATCCTTTAATCAGAACCACTCTTCTTGTGGTCTATATTACGTGATCGAATGGTCAGTCAAACAGGTAATAGTCGACCAGTAACAATCAAACCACCAAAATGTCGAACGGTTCAATGGAGATCTCCATACAGTGTGGAAATGGAATTTTTCCATTGTCTGCACTGTAGTGCGATCTCGGAGTTGGTATATAAGTACCAGGGGTGTGGGACGTCCAGGGGGGGCTTGCCCCCTGCGTAGACCGTTTAAATAGTTTGTATGGGTTTTTCTTTTTTTATTTTCCATTTGACATTGTGGCGGTTCAATTATTACAGGTTGACTATTACATGTTCGACTATTTGACCATTCGATCACGTAATTTAGACCCTCTTCTTGTGTTTTCCACTTCAGAACAAACTCAACAAATACAACTCCTGTGAGATAATCTTTGACACCAGATTTACATTTCTGTAATGCTAACAGCAGTTTTTCTGTCATAATTATGGAACGTATTCACTACTTACTACATATTCTCTACTTTAACTCCATACTACAGCTATTCATATGTACTGGTGGTAACTCCAGGTAAAATGGATTATTTCGGGTGCTCAGATCTACCAAGTCCAACTGAAATGCTATGATTCCTTAATCTATGATTAAAGAAAGGATTTGTTGGCATCTGTGAAAAAATTACCCTACCTGCAACTGCTGCAGGTTCCTTTCTTCTGCTTCTTATCTTGTGAAAGTGAGTTTTTTGTTTTGCTTTACTAACAAAATTCTGAATTGACCTAGACTCCTACAGCCTCCCCTCAACTTAGTTACCCTACAGCATATCAAGGGAGTTCAGCTACAGAGACAAAGAGAAAGCCTTCTATTCAATCTGCTGTTCTGAGTCTGCATTAATAAAGTATACCACTAAACCTCAGCTCCTCAGAGGCACTATCCATGTGTGTGTGTGTGTGTGTGTGTGTGTGTGTGTGTGTGTGTGTGTGTGTGTGTGTGTGTGTGTGTGTGTGTGTGTGTGTGTGTGTGTGTATGTGTGTGTGTGTGTGTGCGTGTGTGTGTGTGTGTGTGTGTGTGTGTGTGTGTGTGTGTGTGTGTGTGTGCGTGTGTGTGTGTGTGTCTAATGATGCCTTTATCCTAAGATTATAATGCCTTTTTTTTTTCTTTTAGCATACATAGCTGTTTTTACAGATTTACCTTCAAAATGTCGAATGCCATAATGTCTAATGTTCATTTGGCTGAAAAATAACATTTAAACCCAAAATATTGAATGATCAAAATGTCTAAAATCATTTCATTGAAAAAGCAATGAGATCACCTCTACTATTGTGCAGGGGGATACACCCCCCTGCACCCCTCATGTGGGAGGCTGTGCCCCCACACCCCCCTACTTAAATATACCAACTCCAATATCGCACTACAGTGCAGAAATGGGCAAATTTTATAATTTTGACATTGTGAGTTTAGACTAATTTTATTTCAACATTTTGATCACTCAATATAATGCATTCAACCAATTCATTTTCAATCATTTAGCATTCAGCATTTTGAAGTAAACCGTTTTTATTTTACTGGAAAGACACAATTCTTGTCTCCACTGATATTTTTTCTAGTCCTGATCTGCTTAGGAAGCACTGAAGACGTAAATATTTTGCTCATATCAGTTATACTACCCGCGATCCTAACAACATGTACCCCACAGATCTGGTCATTGTATAGTTTAGTGGATTTTCTTACTGTAAAGCCCTCTACTTTGAGGAAATTATTCTAATGACATTTTTTAGTAAAAGATTCTCCATGGCTCCTGTTGCTCGCGTTTTTGAATAACCATATTTCTCATGTTAAAGAGACGCAATTAGCTGGAACATTTAACAAGCAAATCCCAAAGAGAACACAACATTAACTTATGCAAGGTGGCTGAGCAGGTGTACCAGTTCTGCTGCAAGCTTTTCTTTTTGAATACATAATGCACACCTTGCTTCACTCAAATGCCTCTTGGTTTTACCTCCCTCCACTCTTGCCCCTTTATTTGTGGTTTGTTCAAATTACACATTTACTTTACAATACTATTCATATCACCTTAATGGACTTTATACAGAGATAGCAACTTAATCTTTAACACTTAATACAGAATTGTTTAAATCCTCTGTAAGCTAACCTGTGTATGTTCTCATCTTATATTGTCTCTTATTTTCTTTGTAGCTGGTTCATGATCAAAAAAGGTCAGTGGACCAGCCCACATAACGTAACAATCAAACTGAAACTAAATAAAAACAAATAAATAGTGGAAATTTCTGCTTAGCGAGATTGTATAATTTTTTTCTATTTTGTCTTTTTGGTGAAAAGACAGTTTACTATTCTTGCATGGAGAAAAATGGACAATCATTATTTCTCAACCAAGCAAATGGAACTTATCACCCAGTGACAGTGTGACCTACACTGCTTCAATTTTTGATCATGCAAAGAATATGTGCATTTATACTGACATGTTTATGTTCAGATAATCTATTCTAGAAATCAGATTTTAACTTACCTCTTCTGGCTGTCCTCCTCTGGTGGGATAGTACACAACTCGATACTTTTCAACATTACCAGGTGCATGTGTCCAGGTGACACGAAACGATCTTGCTGTTACCTCAGACGTTGTAATGTTTGCAGGTGATCCCACAGCAGTGCCAACATTAGTATTAGTACCTGAAAACCAAAGAAAAATAAGGCCCAATAACAATACTTATCACTTACTTATATACTGACAAGTAAGGCTTGCCAAGGCTTTCGTATGCTACCTTTCTTTACTTGCGAGGAATGGGATAATAGCACAGGAAGTATAAAGACTATTGTGTGACCGTAAGTCACATAACCAGACATTGCTTTCAAGACAACCCTGAAATGGGACTTTTGTGTTCAGTGGGCTTACACAGTTAATAAAAAATTAAATGGATAAATATTTCCAGTTAAGAAAAATCATAGCACAGCAACACTTGTCCACAAAACTGCGCAGCTATCTGATTAACTTATCCTGGAAGTACATTTTTTCTCAGGCTCTGATTTAAATTTTCCTACATGGTACAACAAGTTATTTGCTCTTTTATAACAGAGTACATGCTTTCCTCTGAATAATCTTCATATATGTGCAAACTATAATATAATTGAAGCTCTCATGTCTTCAGCTAAAGACAAAAAAGCAGCAAGAGGAGCTCAGACAGTTTAATTGTGAATCAAAGCATATCACAAAAAGTCCAAAACAAATAACTCATCTCAAGGAAAATAAAGCATTGTCTGTTTTATTTTAAAAAGATGTAAGAATGAGCACAAGCAATAGCTCTTTTCAGCTGAAACTTGTAGGGATTGTTTTCAACTAACAAGACAAAAGACATCTGAAATGTATGTATGTAAATTACATATGAAATGTAATTTGGTAGAGAAGAAAAATGTAAAAAAAAATGCTTTTCTTTGTTGTAGACACCTCATTATACTGCAGTCAATATCCCATACAGATATCAAACACTAGTTTCTGTCAAATGAAGTGGTAGAGGCATATCAGGTGACAAAGTGATCAAATATGAAGCAAATTAGAAGGAAACATTGAGATATAAGTACAGTTCTGCATGCTCAACACTTTGCTATATGGTGGATGTATGGGGGAAAAACAGGCCATAACATACAATAATTTAAATATATATATATTTAAAATATATATATTTGTTGTTGTCCCCATAAAATATCTCATGCTGTACTTGTGATAAAACAGAAAGAAGATTCATTCATTTTTTCACTATTTGTTAAATGTAGTTTGTGGTCACAAGTGTGCAGTAAAACATGGAAAGAATCCTGGATGAGACACCAGTTCACATACATAGCATACATGCAGGGCCCACAAGTAGGGCAGAATAAAGCATTACCACTTTAGTTGGCTACATGTTTTTTGAAATAACAGAAGAAATCAGAGACCCAAATGTACAACTGCCTCAGACAGAAGAGGGTATCCAGACTCCAGACAGAATTCACTCTAGTATATCTCTCAGTTGTCCCTGTTTTGCAGAACTTCCCTGATTATATCTAATATTTTGCCCTGTATATAACACATTTTTTTGAATTTACAGTCAGTAATGCCAGACATTAAACTGTCATACTTCATAGTCTTTAGAAAATGCATGCTGATGTAACACTTGTTAATTGTCCATGATTTGGGGTCTTTGCCTGCCCCCGCCTCATTATTTTTAACTTTGTCCAGAATTCTTGAACAAAGAAGTTGAGAAGTAAGTTGTCCAGTCAGGAATGGAACTGGCCCAGAAAGCACTCTGAAGTCACAAACTGCCTACAGTAACTGACTATAGAAGGATATTTGAATGTGCGCTTATAATAGTTGTGATACCTCCGAATATTTACAACCACAAATCCCAGTATCCTTTCTTATGACCTTCCTGATGAAGTGAAGATCTTACATATAATGACTTAAAAATAACGGTACTTACGTATTATTGCAACCACATACTGTTCATTTTTTCAAAGAACTTTTCTGAGTGTGACAGCTGTAATTTCTGAGAGCACAACATTTATGCAACCTAAAGTGATGTATCACTTGACTGCACTATTTATTACTATTGTTATTTTGGTACTTACGTATTATCGCAACCACAGTTTGTCAGAATTCATGGCGGTCTCGGCAGGAAGTTAGTTTAGTGATAATGGAATGTTGCGGAGACCACTGCAAATTTTGACAAATTTAAAAAATAAAATTAGATTAAAACTGTTGTAACCTTTTTTATACATAATATTCCAGTTAGAAAAGGTCTGCCTTAACTGATGCAAACCAGATTTCTAGTGAGAATGTGAATACAGTGTGGTTGCACTACAGTCATTTGAAAGACTTTATATTTTAATGTTTGAACTGTATGTGGCTTTCCTTGTGATTTCTTTTTGTGATTGGCATGTTTGATAGCGTACACAGGTGGAAAGGGGTAGGATTATTAACACCACTTACCGTTATCTTACGGAGTTTGTTATCTTAAAAAAAAGTTGAACAAAGCAGGGGTAGGATTATTAAAATGACTTGCTGTTTTCTGGTGGAGTTCATTATCTTAAAAAAGCTGAACAAAAACATTACTGTTTTATAAATTTATGAAAGCGATGTTTAAACAAGCGTATTGTGACAACCACGTACTGTCAGCATTCACACCATTCTAAGCAACACGTTATTTAACTGAGAATGGAATGTTGCCGTGAATGCTGACAGTATGTGGTTGCGATAATACTTAAGTATCAAAATGAGGATATAACAATTATTATGAAAATATTGATATCTCTCTAAAATTGCAAGTTTGTGCTTGGCAGAATAAATTCAGCTCGCAGTGTTGGAATTTTCCTCAAATTGCAGGCCCCAAACATCAACTTACATTTTTTTAAATAATTGTGAGCCATAAACGCCATACAAGAGTATCTGACATAATTGCACCTTAGAGCATGAAAAATCTACCTTATGGACAGAAAAGTGATCATTTTGGTTTGGAGTTAACGAGTGACACCTAACATCCTTGTGAATGTTCAGAAAAAGGTGCTTATTTGTAAGTGCTGAATGAAAAACATTGAGAAATGCCTAATATATAGTCTGAAGTGATTGATTTAATTGTTATCATTTGATGATCTAGAATATTTTTCAAAAGCTGCAAAATATTTTTGTTATGCTAATTATTTAAAAAGCTAATCATTTCTTATGACTACTACAGCAAGTGATTTTGCTAAGTGAGTGTATAATCTACTTTCACGGTGGAAAATATATTTCGACTCTCACATGAAAATAACTGCTACCACATACAGGAATCATCCTTACAAAATGGCTAGAGAGTAAATTCTATGGAAACATTAAAAAAAATGCACCACTGACAAGACATATTTTACCACATGAAAGGCTATGACATACCAGCGAAAAGTTATTACATTTTTTTGAAAACAATTTAGTTTTATCATCTTGTGATCCTGCTTTAATAATGTGGTATGAATCTTTAAAACTTGCTCAAATGGTATCTTCACCCACTGATTATGAAATCACCATCAAGGGAGAATTAGGTAATAATGCTTTCATTATTCCTTATTACTAGGCCTACAGATGTATGTTGAAAATGTGATCCAAACTTGTTAAGAAAGTATCAGGCAACGCTTATCTGCTGAAAAGTATAGTGCAATGCATTGACTTTTGGAAAGCTTACAGAACTATATTATATGAGATGGTCAGGTGGAGTGGAAGTCCAAATGAGAAAAAGCAGAGAGGCAATTTCATGGATAAACTGTCAGTAAGGGGACCATTCCCAGTGAAACTGCATGTGACTTTGAATGTAGGTGGGAAACAGTTACAAATGGATGCAGATGGTATTCTACTTATTTTTATTTATTATATTTAAACCACCTTGTGTTGTCAGATGTGTTTTTTTCTAGTTATCACGAGTAAGTCATTGCTGGATGTAACTTTTACAACTGTCCAGTACTATGCACAGCTGAACTGGTTTCATCTGCTTCTCCACTACAAAGAGAGATGGTGATGGATATTTCTAATTATTACAGGATAGATAAAGAGGATGTCCATTATGCATTCAATTTCCAACAGACCATGGTATTTCTAATTATTACAGGATAGATAAAGAGGATGTCCATTATGCATTCATTTTCCAACAGACCATGGTATTTCTAATTATTACAGGATAGAGAAAGAGGATGCCCATTATGCATTTATTTTCCAACAGACCATGGTATTTCTAATTATTACAGGATAGATAAAGAGGGTGTCCATTATGCATTCATTTTCCAACAGACCATGGTATTTCTAATTATTACAGGATAGATAAAGAGGATGTCCATTATGCATTCATTTTCCAACAGACCATACTATTTCTAATTATTACAGGATAGATAAAGAGGATGTCCATTATGCATTCATTTTCCAACAGACCATGGTATTTCTAATTATTACAGGATAGATAAAGAGGACGTCCATTATGCATTCATTTTCCAACAGACCATGGTATTTCTAATTATTACAGGATAGATAAAGAGGATGTCCATTATGCATTCATTTTCCAACAGACCATGGTATTTCTAATTATTACATAATAGATAAAGAGGATGTCCATTATGCATTCATTTTCCAACAGACCATGGTATTTCTAATTATTACAGGATAGATAAAGAGGATGTCCATTATGCATTCATTTTCCAACAGACCATGGTATTTCTAATTATTACAGGATAGATAAAGAGGATGTCCATTATGCATCCATTTTCCAACAGACCATTCATTCCTGGTAACAGACCTATTGTAAAAAAAGGGATTTTTGTACATTTTTTTCCAAAACTGCTACCATAACAATCTGTCTTTCCTCATGCATGTGGTGTCTTCAGCAGTGATTATATGAAGTAAGAAAAGAATATGGGAAGTGTGATTGCTGAGCTCAAAGTCGATAGATTTTGTACTTGTTTGCAATTAGTTTTATTTAACAAATAATGTAGTAGGGAAATAGTATTCAAGCCACTTAATACAGAAAATAGATTGTTGTATTTTTCTGCATTAGTTTTCTTTGACAAAAATTATTTTTGTGAAACATTAATCAAATCAGGTTTCATTATCCTGAGACATAAATGTTTTATAGTATTCTTGTTCTATGTTTTCACAATGTCTACACAGTGGTCATTTCCACTGGTGTAAAGGGATAAATCCTGACTATGACCAAGAATAAACTGGTACTTGATAACAGGTATGGTTATCCACTGGAATAGGTGTGGTGATGAAGGGTGTGGCTATCATCAGAGGAGAGGAGGCAGAACAGGGCCAATGTATGCTAGTATCATTCAGAGGAGGGACAGCAATGCTTGGAAGTGCCCTGGGCCAATGTATGCTAGTATCATTCAGAGGAGGGACAGCAATGCTTGGAAGTGCCCTGGGGCATATCTTTGACTCACCTTGCCATGAATTTGGTTTAATTCCTCAGCAGGTGCACAGAATCATGTGAGTACATTTATGAAGAGGTATAGTGGTACTTGTGGTGATGCAGGATGTGCACCTAATGCTCAAAAGGAGGGCTTAGGGACTTAAAGAAAAAAATGTCACTGCTGTGATGCCATAGAAGTCACAGACAATACCTATGGCTACCTGAATTATGGCCCTTCTGGTGTTTGAGAAGGCTTTATGGTCAGAAGGTATTGGGACAAAGGGTATACTGAAAACATTGGTACGCTGGTACATTGCACCCACCTCTCATCGATTTCTTAATGTAATGGGAGACATAGATTTTGTGGTGCAGTTAAAATGAGTGACAGCAAAGCACTCACAAATGGGGGACTATAAGGAATACTAATATTTAGGACAGGAGTAACATCCCCAAATGATACTTTTCAGCTATATATTTATGTCCGGTTCTGTTTTAAATATTGTATTTCTAACTGATTTTAATTTCTTTTCTAAACATTATGTTAAAGCACTGCATGTACAATGAAGCTATCACTTTTACATGGACAATATGAGAGAGAGAGAGAGAGAGAGAGATGATCTAACATACAACATGGAAGTATATCCTCCATCATGGGGAACATTTGAGAAATCTAACAAAATGATACACCTACTGCCTAGCAGGCATAACAAGAAGCAATGGGATATGATAAGCTGTCATGAATCACTGTCCAAAATATTCACCTCTCAAGTCAGCTGTTCTCTCTGATTCATCTATATAGCACATATACTCCATTTGAATTGTAAGGCATAAGCAAGAAATGAAACTTTTTTATATCACAAAAATGTAAGTGTAATAAAAACATGATCATTTTGCAGAGTTTGTAAGTTAATCCCTATGCCTTTAACAGTATGATACAGTTCAAATTATTTAAATACAATTTTAGACAGGATGGGTCTATGTTACCTTGAGTAATGAGTAAGGGGAGATGGTTGCCTGGCTATGGTGCCAAAAACCAAAAAGCCTGATAACTGACTGAACTATTAGAAGATTGTCCAGTACTCTATCTTGTAATGGCAATAAAATGTTTAGGCAGAAAGGATATAAAGGAAAACATTTTTCTGTTGTTTTGTCTGTACTTAGCCCTATAAACCTTGATTAAAAGTCTAAATTATTTGGCTATGCTACAGAAGGAAATTGATATCTAATGAAAGATGTTTTTGACTAATAGGTGGTTATACCCTGATGGAAATGTATTAGACTTTGTAGCTAAATTAAGATTAGAATAGTGTGTAACAATGCAGATACTGTTCTAGTTGTGGACAGAAGACCAGTAGCTGCTTCCAAAACTGACTGGGTTTCCACTCATCTGAGGAACGCTGTGGTGATTGCTGTGTTTCTATTGGAATGTGTTCTTACATGGCCTACTTCAGGTTTCCCATGAAAAGAGTTAGAAAACACAATACCATGGCCAAGCCATTTTGATAGTTTGTTGATTGACAGGCTTTCTCTCCCTGACTTTTATGAAACAGAGAAATAGCTAGTCTGATTTTATAATTCCATTAGTTGTGTCTCAGCTGCCTTTTCTCATTCAAATCGTGTAAGGTTCTCTCTTCCTTGTTTCGTTAGTTTAGAAAAGCAAAGGGAGGTGGATAGTTGATTCAAGGAAAGTTCTGTCACCACTTCAGGCATAAAAGAAGGTTTGGAATGCAGGATGACTGTGTCACTCTTAAAGATAAAAATAAAATTATGTAACATTAAGGCATGCAGCTTAGAAGTCTTTCTAGCAGATGTTATGGTTTGGAATGCAGGATGTCTGTGCCACTGTTAAAGATAAAAATAAAATTATGTAACATTAAGGCATGCAGCTTAGAAGTCTTTCTAGCAGATGTTATGGTCACCCACACAACACCTTCCATTTTAGGTATTTTAGTGGTACTGAAACAGCATTTTCAAAGGAATCCAGTTTTATTTTTTCTAATACATAGCTGAGGTCCAATTGTGGAACAATTTCATTTTTATGTAGTATGAAGTAGAGCCCATGGTTTTCATTTTTAGGTGGTATGAAGTGGAGCCATGGTGCAACAATTTCATTTTTCAGTGCTATGAAGTGGAGCCCATGGTGGAACAATTTCATTTTTAGGTAATATGAAGTGGAGCCCATGGTAGAACAATTTCAATTTTCGGTGGTAAGAAGTGGAGTCCATGGTAGAACATTTTCATTTTTAGGTATTATGAAGTGGAGCCCATGGTGGAACAATTTCATTTTTCGGTTTTATGAAGTGGAGCCCATGGTGGAACAATTTCCTTTTTTGGTGGTATGAAGTGGAGCTCATGGTGGAACAATTTCCTTTTTCGGTGGTATGAAGTGGAGCCCATGGTGGAACAATTTCCTTTTTCGGTGGTATGAAGTGGAGCCCATGGTGAAACAATTTCTTTTTCGGTGGTATGAAGTGGAGTCCATGGTGGAACAATTTCCTTTTTCGGTGGTATGAAGTGGAGTCCATGGTGGAACAACTTCCTTTTTCGGTGGTATGAAGTGGAGTCCATGGTGGAACAATTTCCTTTTTCGGTGGTATGAAGTGGAGTCCATGCTGGAACAATTTCCTTTTTCGGTGGTATGAAGTACAGTCCATGGTGGAACAATTTCTTTTTTCGGTGGTATGAAGTGGGTCCATGGTGGAAAAATTTCCTTTTTCGGTGGTATGAAGTAGAGTCCATGGTGGAACAATTTCCTTTTTCAGTGATATGAAGTGGAGTCCATGGTGGAATAATTTCCTTTTTCGGTCATATGAAGTAGAATATCCTTTTTCAAACTGCTTGATTTCCAACAGACAGAGTATAAGGGAGGCTGTAAAGGCAAGTGAGCTGAGATAAGGCATAAAACCCCTAATTGGTAAAGGTCTGATAGGTAGCTGAGAACCAGAGATTCTCCTACTGAATTTGGGTCCTGTTCTCAAGCAAGGCATTAAAGGGATAATGTGTTCCACTTCGGTAAATATGATTTCCTTGTGTGTGGTTTTCTAGCCTCCCTCAATATATGCAGCACCTCCTCTGAAAACATAGGTGGGGAAAGGATGAGTGATAAATCATCCATGCTGTCAGTCTTAGATTTCTAAGGTTGAGGTGTTGGGAGGGTGGCCTAATGGTTAAGGTGTTTGCCTTATAAACACAAGGTGCAGGGTTTGAGTCTCACAAGGGATAATTGGCTAGGCTTAAAATTGCTCGCAAGTGCAGTTAGCCTAGTACTAATCTATGAACCTGTGAGTAAGGACTCTCTTCTGTGTCAAGGGGTTTTACTCATGGAGATAACAGGATTAGTTCAGCCCTCTCTAGATGTAGCAGCAGGAAGACCCGGTATTGCCAGGGTCAAATGAATGGCACTAGCAGCACATTGGCATTGTTTCCTTTATCTTCAGTTATACCCCAGGATAAAGGTTATAAAAGAGAAATTATAAACAGACAATGGAGAAGGCAAATATTTTCCTAGCTACTGGCACTGCTGTCCTGCAGAAAAAACTTACTCACTTGACTGTTCTCTGGGAAAGCAAAGAGGTCTATGTCTGGCACACCCCACCAAGAACATGTCTCTGCTAAGCATCCATTCATGAGGGTCTGACTGTGACCTACACAGTGTGTCTGTTAGAAAATTCTATTGTGATGGGATGTAATGTGGAAAGAGTGGTAATCCTGACTCCTGGGCTACTTCCTAAGCATGCATTACCAGTCTGTAAAGTATGTAAGTGTGTGTGTCCTCTAGTTGTTTGATGACCCACATCTCCGTGGTGTTGTCTGTGAGGATATGTGGGTTGCCCCTTATCTAGATCTCTTTGAACACTTTTAGTGCTTGAACTACAATCATCATCTTTTTTATATTTCATGTTTTTTTTCTGTTGTGATACTCCAAGTTTCCTGAATTCACAGATCCCACATACCAGCTCTCCCAAACTATGTTCAAGAATTCTGTGATGAAGGTCTGGATCCTCAGGCTACCTTGAAAGGTTCCCAGGACTGAAATGCACTTTAGCTTTTCCATCATGAAATCCTCTGTCTGTTGCAAAGCAAGAGTAGGATTGTGACCTCTATGTATTATTTTAAGTACCATCAAAATGCAGGATGCCACATAGTCCAGGATCTTGAATTTTCCTGCTGTGACAAAACAGAACTGGGACAGAAGGAGGACTTTGTCTATGGGCAGGTAGGTCTTTGACTTTTCTGTCAGCATACCTCACAAAGTCTTGGCAAAAGAAATCTGGACAAAGCCTAAAATATTTGGGGAACAAAGGCTTACAAAATAGGGACGGATTTTAGATATTATAACATAAAGTTGCTAGAATATTGTGATTTGTGTTACCGCACATTTTTTTAAGAATTTCAAGTCTGAAATTCAAATATATGTTATTATTTAGTGACTTCAGTCTTCAGTGATTTGCTAGAAATTGGGGGACAAAGGCTTAAAAACAGGGACAGAGTTTAGATATTGCTCTTATTATAACTTATGAAGTTGTTAGAATAATGAAAGTTGTGTTGACATGCATTTTTGAAGAATTTGAAGTCTGAAACTCAAATATATGTCATTATTTAGTGACTTTAATCTTTAGTGATTTGCCAGAAAATCACAAATTTTATGAAGAACAGACCAAAATATGAGGCAGAAATGTGGACATTATGCAAATATCTGGACAGTTGAGAGATGTGTTAGTTGGAGGAAAGACCAGTCTGCTTGAAATATGCTACAGTAAGTTGCAGGAACTTCCTACACTCTACTACCAGGATTGCTTGAATCAGGCATTTATAAGTGTAAAAGAAATTGTGCAAGTCCTTGGTTCTGCATAAGAGAGTTATGGGAGTCAAGCATTTTTTGAAGACCCTGTGTGCAAAAGACAAACCAAAGGGCAAGGAGATAAATGATCATGGGCTTCCCCTAGTTTAAAGCTTTGGGGGCAAGGACAGTAAAAGACCTCACAATATGTCCTACATACCCATTTAAATAAGGGATAATTGGGGCTCCCAGATGTTAATAAATATGCAGCTGTATAGAAAAAATTAATCTGTGTCACCAAATGAACCTTTCCACTGTGCCAAACTTGAAGGTGAGGCACTTGGTTGTCCTTACTTACTAGGAATATTGTTGTTCAGCAACACTTTCCCTTCCTGACTAAAGGCTGTTATTATATAGAAGCCTCACAGAAAGCTATGTGAGCTTGTGCTTAATCCATATGATGGATATCTAGATGCACTAATATGGCATACTTCATACTTAATAATAGGAGAACATAAGGCATGGTGAGAAGAGTAGAGTAAACATGGCCAACAGCCACTGTCCCAAATTAGTCAGAAGTCTGGCACAGATAAAACATGCCACATTTGATTTTTATATAGAAAATATGTACTCTCTAAAAAGGACAGGTGGACAAATATTTTCAGCTGAGGCATGCCATTATGACTTCTATGATAAAAGAAAGACTCAGATCTTCCTCACCAGTTCTTTAGCAGATTCTGGACTTACTTCATCCCTTAGATTCCCACAGAGGTGTAGCTGGCTTTTCTACTATTCACTGCTGTTCCCTGATTTGGCTCCCATTAACAGATAGTTATATATGGCAAAAATAAATAAATAAATAAAGAAAGAAAGAAAGAAAGAAACATGGGCCTACAATCTGGTCAGCAGTCCTAACACTCTGGAGCCTGCCAGGTCTCATTTCTGCACCCAGCCATCAATTCAGCTGTGGAGCAAAAAACAAAAATCAACTTTTGCTTTTAAACTGTAGTAAGCCACCTGCTATATTTGTAGCAAACAGCTTGCAACAACTTAAACCAGACACAAAGTGCTGAAGCCATTTCAGTACTGCTGAAAATCATTATTGAAATTTATTTCTGAATGCTTATAGAGAAATGAATATCAGTATTGCACTAACAATTGAATGGCATATCCCAATCATGCCCCCTAACACTTAACCCCCAGATGGCTTGCCCCTTCACACCACACTGTTTAAGTTACGGGATTCCGTGAGGTAGGGATCCCTTAAAGCGCTATTGCTTTATGCCTGTCTGCCATGCACTGAAATTAAGAATATGGATGAACCTTTGAAAAATGTAATCATTAGACAATCTGTCTTGGAACATAAGGAGATACTAATATCTCAAAAATGGATTCTTAAGATCCTTAGGCTATACCCTCCCCTGTTTGATCATCAGATGAGGTTTCTTTTTTATGCATACTGGCTACCTGTGAAAAGTAAAGATAAAGGGCTTGTGTCCAGGGTTTATTGTATGGGCTGCTACCACTCAGTCTAAATCCGTTTCATAAGTTTCAGGAGTGCTCTTATGTCAAACAAATATGGCAATTAGCATGTCAAATACTTTCTCATAACTGACTCACCATGGCTTCTGATAACGTTACGTAGCAGCACAATGGTCTCAGGGCCTTCATTGGCTCCCATGAGCAGAAGGGAAAGGTAGATTAGCTAGACTGAAGCACATCATGCTCAGTCAGTGCACCTCTTTATATCACAAACAGTCTTTTGGTCCTCTTAGAGTTAATCAGTTTTCTAAGCCTTTCTGCAGTCAGTAAGAAGCACAGTATTCATGTCCATTTGCAAAACTTGACTCAAAACCAAACAATTCTGTCCATCTTTGAGTAACCAGCATACGTACTGAACCTAGTAAACATCCTTGAAAATGTTACAGAGGCTGTAGACAGTGGTCACTCTTTGCATTCTGCTTATCTTGACCTCTTGATACTATCCCCTGTATTGGTATTATTGAATAGTTAGATAAACTTAATGTAAGCCTCTACACTGTCCAATGGATTGCTATCCAACAGATCCCAAGAACTGAGAGCTGCTGATAACCTGTTTGAACTTACAACAGTAGCTAGTGGGTTACCACAGGGATCAGTACTCAACCCTCTCTTGTCTAGCATTTTTTCAGTGGACATCCAAGCAGTTTGCTGCTGACTGCAAGCTGGGCACTGTTATCTATTCATCCACAGATATTAAACTGTTCCAAAAGGAGTGGAACATGCCCATGCCTGGTGTGCTGAAAACAGTCTCAGGCTTAATGAAAGTGCAGCACTGTAGCATTCAGCAAAAAAACAAAAAGCTGTTCCCACCACATATATTATAAGTAGTACTCCTCTTCAAACAGATATGGTCATAAGAAACCAAGGTACTTACGTGGACAACTCTTTCTTGGATCTCTATTACAACGACGAACGCTTAAATGTTCAAATCTGTAAAGGTCGACCTTTACAGATCGAACAGTTAAACGTTCGAAGTTGTAATAAATTAAATTAAAAAACAAAACAAATAGAAGGAAAGGGATATAGCAGGTCAGTATCCAGCTTACATGATGTACATTTTATCTTAGGTACATTTTTAGTGTGTCCTCTTTTTCCTTTGTTTTCATATCTTTGTTGTGGTCAATAGTATTCAGATGTTATTTTATACAATATATTTTTTGACGTCTATTGGGATTTGTTATTTATGTCTGTGTATATATATATATATATATATATATATATATATATATATATATATATATATATATATATATATATACAATGTAGGGTCACCGGTATACACTAAACTAATGACCAATAGGGCCTTTAAAAGCTTAACCAAGCAACCCAATCCAACTGTGTACCCATATAACATGGATGTCTATTTAGAGAGGTATGTTAGTTAGGAGGTTGCTAAATGTTTACTCGGGGGGGGGGGGGGGGTTAGGAAATATTCACTGTCTGTCTCTGTCTGTCAGAGACATGGGCACCAGACCGGGAGTGAATTTTCAATGTCCCATCCTATAGTCAAGGTTACTTATTGAATATGGTTAGGAATGGGCTCTGCTTCACATGAATGGGGAGGCTATTCTAGAACATGGGGATCCTTTTAGACACATATCTGTCTCATCAGCATGTTCTATTTATGTTAAAAGTAAAGTTCATATCCTTGGATCTAGTGCTTCTTGTGCAATTTGTTTTGTGGATTTGCAAAAGGTCCATTGGATGGTTCTGATAAGGGCCAAGTAAAGTGGCACTATAACTTCCTTGGAACCAGATGCCATACCCTTATTTATAAGTTGGGAACATTGAATGATTTTCTTTCTACCTTGGCTAAGTGTTGTTCAAAGGCCAGATTACTGTTTAGATATGTTCCTAGGTCCTAACTACTGGATCAATTCTTAAGACTGTCATACCAATAGAGTAATTAACCTGGGTGGACATTTTCCCAAAAGGCACTGTAATGCAGTTCTTGGCATTGTGTTTTAATCTGTGACATTGGTACTTGTCATTTGTCTATGTTAGACCTTCTTGCAGGTGTCATAGGGGAATCTATGATAGCTCCCAAACTGCAGCTGTCTGCAAACTTGGTGAGCAAGAGGCCCTTGACATTAGCCTTAACCTCCAGGAATGTAATTTACTAACAGGGGTGGTCCTAGTACTGACCCCTGAAGTTCTCCACTGGTGAATGTTCTTTTGGTGGTGATGGTCTCACCAATCCTGACTTCTTGGGTCCCATTTGTGAGTCAGCTGAAAATCCAGTGAGTTATGTAGGGATTTATGCCTAGTTCATTGATTCATCAACAATACCTGAGAGGGCTATTGTAACAAACACCATAGCCAGCTCCAAGTAGGTGGTATGCACCATTTTCCCATCATCCATTGTCTTGGTGCCTCTCTCAAAGAAATCTACCAGGTTAAGTAGGCATGACCTTCCTGTGACAAAACCAAACTGGGATGGGTTCTGTGTATATAGGCTGCCAATGTCTGTTGATATTTTTCATGACAATTCATTCCATGATTTTGCATATTACACTAGTTAGAGTAATGGGTCTGTAGTTTCTGAGGTCAAATGATGGTCCACCCTCATGAGGAGGAATAACCACTGCAGTCCTCCACTCATGTGGTACATAGCCTGTTTTGAGTCTGTAGTTGAAAAGTGACTCAAGTGGTCCTGATAGGTAATATTTCAAGCTATTTAGGAGGCAGCATAGGATATTTCCTGGGCCCACTGAAGCTATGTTTTTGGCCTTAGTGAGCACTGCTATGACTTGCTCCCTCCTAATAGTTTTTTTGGGGGGGCATTATGGTAGTAGGGATTTCATGGAGGGTTGGGAGTGAAGTTAGATCCGAATTTGTCAGCCAGCATATTCTCTATATCACTCTGCTCAGTGAAGGTGACACCATTTACCACCAGTTCAGCACACTGGACATAGCTGTAGAAGGCCTGTTGGTTGTCTTTAGCCTGAGAGGCTATCTTGGCCTCATAACTGACCTTGTTAGATTTAATTAGTCCTCTTAGTTTCCTATTTAGTTTAATTAGTGATCTCTTTCATTACGAGAGTTGCTCTTTCTGATTTTGGCCATATATATATTTTTTTCCTTTTGTTATATACTCTGTTAAAGTTAGGATTGATTTGTTTTCGGGGTTTGTTATGGGCTTACTTCTGGTAGGTACAGCAGTTTCTGTGCAGCCATTTACATGGCTGTACAGAGTTTCTGTGAACAATTCCACACAGGTTGCTATGAACTCTGGGTACAGAGGGGCATTGAATTTTAACAAACTGCCACCTAATAGGATGTAGTTTGCTTTAGAATAGTTCCTACTGTTACAAGTTTTGATGTTTTTTTCCAAGTTAATTTTTATTTGGAAGGAGACAGCTTTGTGATCCAACTTCACTAGTGAGGTTGTGACACGGGGTGGTGCAGCTCTCACTCTCCCATATTGGTGAGTAAAAGGTCCAGCATGTTTGAACCTCTGATTGGAGTGTGCATGATCTGATCAAGGGTATTTGTATTAATAAAGTTCAGGAAATGTGCTAGCAAGTTGCACGCAGTATATGTTTCCCAGTCAATAGAGGGGTAGTTGAAGTCTCCCATGAGTATGGAATTTGGTTGGATGGTGAGTGTCTCCATTAGGTCTAAGTAGGTCTAGGTATGAGTCGTGGGTTTCTTGAGGCATAGATGGTGGCCTGTAGCTTGTTAGGATATGGTAAGGGACTTTATCATATGGATGAACTCCAGGGCATTATCCTATTTAACCAACCTAGAGGTAGACTTGTTGCTAACGTAGCTTGAGACACCTCCACCTTTAGCCCCCGTCTGTGTGGTTGATGGTCTAAATGTGTGGAAGGAACTGAAACCTTACACTGTCAGAGTAGTTTCTGCAGCTTTAACCATGTCCTGGTAATAGGTTCATAGGTGTGTATTAGGCTAATGGCTCTGGAGCCTTTACAAGCCTAGCCCATAGGATTACCCTGGCATCGTGCCACTCGACCTTAGTTCCTAGTGCCTCTGTCATAGATGTCTATATTCTCCAGAGTGAGGACAGCTTGTAGGTATGTGGCATTTCTTGTTAAGGCTCCTAGCACTGAGCAGTAACACCTTTAGGTTCCTTTGAGTTTTATTTGCTGGTAGTTTTGTCATCTGGCATTGCCTAAAAAGGCTCTAAGGGGTGGATAAAGTATTAAGAGCAAAACACAAACTGAGGCCACAAGCATTGCTGCAGAATTAAGCTTTACTGGTGCTTCTGGTACGTCAGCTAAATGCCTTCCAGGAATAACTTTAACTGCACCAAGCAGCTTCTTAAATACAAGTGCTAATGAATAATTGCTATCAAATTACACAGTTAAACATACATAATAACATGTTGTACTCATCTAACTTACTTAACCTTTCTAAAAATACATATTTTTATACTTTAAATTATCGCAAACAATTTATTTTATCTTCACAGAACAATGCTACAGTGTTCCAATATTAAATATTGAGGTTAACTTCAAAAGTTCATTCCCCTGGCTCATACAGTTCTCTAATTAAGAATAAATTTGCTTTCCATTTCTAAAAATGTGTGAATGAAATTACCCCCCCCTATCTGAATGTGGTCTAGCTAAAATACTAAAAAAGAAGAGGTCATTTGAGCCACCATGGGCTCTGTGAAAATGTTCTGCTACACGGCTATCCAGACAGCAATTTCTTATGTCCCCAAGATGTTCAAGTATACGTACTTTGGCCATCCTTTAAGTTTGGCCTATATACCATTTTGTTGGTGTACAACCACAACCTACTACATATACTATACCACATGAAAAACAAATGAATCTTTCAACAGAGCTGACAATTATCCCATTCATTTTTGCACCAGAGATGTTCTTAATTCTCTTGCAAACTATACATCTACAACAGACAAAGGAACCTACCCTTGTTCCCCTCTCCAAACTCACTTTAGAATTCAACAACTCCTTTATGTTTAGAAACCTGCCATAGGAAAATGTCCCCCTACTGGGAAAGAGCTCACTCACGCCATCATCCGGACTCATTACTAGCCATAAATCATCGATCAGATTTCTCAAAATATGTGAGAAAGGTGAGAACTTGGTAACAAAATATACATCCTTCTCAAATTCTCTATGTCCTACTAAATGAACTGACTGTCAATAAAATCTAACTCTCTCTCTCTGCAATTCCCACCTGTTTTTCTAACTTATTCTTAGCTTTCTCCACCATATCCAATGAATAGCCCCTCATTAACAATATTTCCGTTACTTTGATTAACTCTCCTTCTACTAGACTTTCCTCAGATGTATTTGTGAAGCATGTTTATATTCACCGTATGGTTAGGAACTCAGTTAGTGAGGGGGATGCACACTGCTGGCATGTAGAAAATTATTCACAGCAGTAGCTTTTTACATGGTTTGAACTGCATTGAATTGTCCTTGCTGATGTATAATTCAACATCCAAGAATTGCATAGCAGTTTTACTTGCTTTGTAGGTGAGGTTCAACTCAAAATAGTTTACATTTAACCCATCCGTAAATTTACCAAATTGTGTTATATCCCCTTTGCAAACAAAAATCAAATTGTCTATGTAATGCTTATATATGATGACATTTTTAGAAAAAAATGTAGTGGGATACAAAAACTGGTTTTCAAAATGAGTCATGAAAATGACAGCATAGGTGGGGGCAAAAAAACCTCCCATTGCTGTCCCCTCTTTTTCTAAAAAGAATTCCTTCCCAAATCTGAAGTAGTTGTGGGTGAGACAAATTCCAGCATTTTAACGAGGAAAAGTAGAATGTGGCCCTTCCGCTAACATTCTTTCAACAACTTCTAAGCTCCATCTTTTTTAATGCTTGTGTATAGTCATTTTATATATACTGTGGCCCAATAATAAGCGTCAGACCACAGTAACCCTTTCACACTCTTACAAAATTCCACTGTATTCTTAATGTGAGAGGGGATTCTGCATAAATGTGTTTTCAAATGTGTGTCCAACGAAATGTCCAGGCTCTGCAAGTAATCATTCACCCCGGACACAATAGGTCTCCCTGGGGTTCCCTTAGATTTTTATGTAATTTAGT
Organism: Protopterus annectens; assembly: GCF_019279795.1. NCBI lineage: Eukaryota > Metazoa > Chordata > Ceratodontiformes > Protopteridae > Protopterus > Protopterus annectens. The sequence goes on along the minus strand of NC_056732.1, from coordinate 479,346,761 downwards.
GATAGTGTAAAAGCTTGGGTCTTAAGGATATTTGATGTACAATTTTTTTAACATCTGCAGCCGATAAGAATCCTAACTTTTCCCCCCTCTCTAATATTTCGAACAACTTGGCATTAAATTCACATTGGGAATTTTTAGGTAATTTTTGATAATCCTTCTTATTCAATAACAAAGCAAGTACCATTTTCTCATTTCCTGTTTTGGACGTTACCACCCAATTTCCACCTTTATCCACTTGTCTAAAACATATTCATGATTTACGTTACAAACTGCCTTAACAGCTAGCCATTCATTTTTACTTTAACTGCTTTACAGACTTGACAAATCTCAAATATTCTAATTCCACTTGCTACAAAGAATCTTTTCAAAACTCTGTACTACTGTTGAAATTTTAGGAGACATAAATCTTCTTTTTGTAGGAAAATTTGGAACAAATAGTTTGCCATAAACTGTGCAAAAAAATCACCATCAGCCCCACCCCCCCATTAACTACATCACAAACAGATACAAGATCATCTACAAAAATATCACAAAGCTCATTTTCATGTAATTGACATATTTAACAGTGAATCATGCAGTTCTATACTTTCTTGAGTCACTTTTAACAAATTTGTTTTGAAAATAAACTTTTAAATGCAGTTTTCTACAAAAACGTTTAACTTCCAAGTTGACATCACCTAGTATTGGCATTTTTGTCAGCACAAATTTTGTACCTTTCAAGAATTAATTTTTAATGTTAGTGCTGATAATCAAGTTGGATAAATCCACAATATTTAAACTGTCTTGTTTTTCAAAACACCTACTTGGAGTGCCTTGAAATATTTCCATTGTCCTTGTGTTGTTACCAACAAGTCCCAGAGAGCAAAAAGGATTACTGCCTTCTTCCTCTTCCGCGATTCTTCCGACTTCTACCTCTAGTGATGTACTGAAAATCCATATGCTGTTCTTGCTGTGCATCCTGTCTGGTTGGTTGAACATTGTTTCTCTCTTGGATAGTCTCAAAGGAAACACTTTTTTTACTTGATGCCATTTCTGTAGAAGAAAAGGATGAATTTCGGAATGTGTGTGATTTCCCATTTGAAAATTTCAAACCAGACCTCCCCCTTCGTAGTTTCTTTCGCCATGCATAAATAAGGTTGTTTCTAAAATCACCAACGTCCTGATTTAATTTTTTCTTTTTCCTGTCCACAATCTCTATCTCCACTTTTCCCACTTGGCTTTTGATCTCTTTCATTTGATTAGAAAAGGTTACCTCGAATGTTTCATTGAGCAGACTATTCTTGCAGCTGTAGAATATTTTGTTGAACTTTTTCACACAACCTTAAATTCCTTTTAACTAACATTTTGAGCCAACCTAGTGTTCACTATAAAGAAATCTGCTTCCATTCCTCGAGCAGATCCAGTTCATCATCTCCAAACAGATAGGTGGGAAACTATCCACTCTCAGCCCTTTGGGAGTGATAGTAAGGCTTAAATATTTCTCTAACAGTCTCTTACCATGATATAACGTTACCTCTTTGGACATTAGCTGCTCCAATTGCTTGAACTTCTCATAATTTTTACCATTCACCAGACCAGGGATCATTTCTCTTCCCTCTCCTTGAGCAAATCCATAAACAACAGCTTTTCATGTGCTACCTCAGTTCGAAAAACACTAGGAACTGCTGAGGCTCCCTCCAATGACATATTAATAACGAACTCATGAACAGAATAATGGAACAAAACTAAACCTGGAGCCACGAGCATTGCTGCCGAATTAAGCTTTACTGCTGCTTCTGGTACCTCAGCTAAATGCCTTTCAGGAATAACTGTAACTGCACCAAGCAGCTTCTTAAATACAAGTGCTAATGAATAATTACCATCCAATTACACAGTTAAACATACCTAATAACATGTTGTACTCATCTAACACACTTAACTTCTACAAATACATATTTTTATACTTGAAATGATCACAATTGACTTCATCTTCACAAAACAACACTACAATGTTACAATATTAAATACTGATGTTAACTTCCAAATTCATTCCCCTGGTCATATCATTCTGAAATTAAGAATACATTTACTTTCCATTACTTTTATTCTGCTTGTGAGTTTGTTGTGAATAAAGTTTTAGCCAATATTTGGACACCAGTGGCGGACAGGTGCACACTATCCTTGACAAAGCAATATGGCCTGTTAACCATGTCTTCCCCCATGCTGGCAAATATCAAATCTCCCAGAAATGACACCAGAATCTCAACCAATTTATCATTTTTTGTTCATACTTTGGCATCATCCTTGGAGAAGAATGAATGCTGTTCAATGCAAGACACATACCTGCTGAGACACACATTCAGACAGCTCCATAATGTCTCTCTTCCTATAGTCTGTGCAGTACATCTCAGGTCATTTACATGTACGTGGACTATGATAGAAATATACAGATACCTGTGGTGCAATGATGTGAGGGTGTGCATACCTTGGTGGATCCTGGCTCCAGATAAGCAACTAACTATTATCTTCTCCTTGTCCAGCCTGGTGAGTGTGGCATCTGTGTGTCATACAATGGAGTCCCCTATGACAAAAGTTCTGGATAACATTTTTGCTTGCTATATGGATTTCATTTTTAGGAATCCAGCAGGTGTAGTTGCATGTGTGGTATTTGGTGTTGCTTTTGTTGAGTGCTTTGGAGATCACCGAGTATAGGCATTGCCATCTGTAGGCTTAAGAAGTCTTTAAAGTTTGGGAATATTGCATTTTATTGCCTCAACATAAAATAGTCTATGTGTGTGGTGGACACCATGTGTGGTGGATGTAGTGCGTGTCTGTTCTTGATAACCTTGCTTGTAAGACAGATTTTTGCCTCCAAGAAAATTTTATATGTACAGCTCTTGCATACAATATTAGTTTCTTTAAGAATTAAAAGGTTAGCTGTGAACATGACATAATTGCTACAATGTCTCAAGATTCTCATATCACCTAGGTTGACTACAGAAACATTTAGAAATTACATATTTATGTTGTCTGGACCTGTATTAGGGTAGGCTATTATGGCTTGAGGACTGAGTTATACAAAGGTCTCCTAGGGTGGTTTGTAGGGATAAATAGTGCTGAGATTATAGGTGCCTGAAAGAACGTATCTTAGAACACGTAGGGGATGTGACAAACAAGAGGGCTAAGAATGCATTGGGGCAACATGTAATAGACAGTGGTGATGAGCATAGTTTTAGATTTCTAGTTTTAGAGATTATAGCTACAAACATTAGAGGGGGTGTTATCAAGAATTTCACAGAAGGAACGGAGCAACAGTGGATTATACGATTAGATCAGATACGTTTCCGGGATTCAATAAGTGTGTATCCCTAAAACACCACTTGAAATCTTGCCCCCTAAAACATTGATGCATCATTGCATTTTATTACATGTATTTATTTGTTTTATTTTATATTTTTGGTTGAAAAACATGTGTAGCTTTTGAGATATATATATTTATTTTACTTATGTGTATGCTAATAAATAATGTTTTAATAAGGTGTATTGCAACTTTAAGTAATAGGTGATGTGTTTCCTGTTCTTGATTGAGTGGTTTGCATTTAAACAATGGAGGGCACTAGTTATCCGTCTTTGTGAGACCCTTTTGGAGGATGCTTGTGTCAGCCAGACAGTCGATTATGGCACCCAGTTTGCAGTCATCTGCGAACTTGGTCAGCCATAGTCCTCCCGTGTTAGCCTGTACCTCAGAGAAATATATACCGAACAAGAGAGGTCCCAGGACTGAGCCTTGTGGGATGCCACTTGTAACTGGTTTAGAGTCTGACATGGCACCTGCAATTCTGACCATGTGGGTTCTATCCCTGAGCCAGTTTGCAACCCATCTTGTGATATAGGGGTTGATATTTAAGCTGATGAGCTTATTTATGATGCCCGAGTGGGGTATTGTGTCGAAGGCTTTTGCGAGGTTCAGGTAGGCTGTGTGGACTACCTTCCCTTCATCTATGGCCCTGGTAACTGTTTCAAAGAAGTCAACCAGGTTCAAGAGGCAAGATCTGCCCTTAACAAAGCCGAATTGGGTGGGATCCAGTGTCTGGAGGTTCCCGATGTCTTTGTTTATGAGTTCCATGATGATACGCTCCATAGCTTTGCAGACCAGGCTAGTCAGGCTTATAGGGCGATAGTTTCCGGGGTCCATTGTGGCACCTTCTTTGTGGAGCGGGACCACTGTTGCTGTATGCCATTCCTTGGGTACATATCCTGTAGTAAGGCTGAGATTGAACAGTGACTTTATGTGAGGGTTAAGTTCTTCTTGACGCTCGTGTAAGACGCAGCCCGGGACACCGTCCGGTCCCATTGATGCTGTGTTTCTTGCTTTGGAGAAGGCAGCTCTCACCTGTTCATCTGTGATGTCAGGGAGGCTACACTCTGTTGGGATGGACATTTGTTCTTTTGGGGGGATGGGGCTATATAGAAGGTCTTTCTAACCACTTTGGCAACGTGATTGTCAAAGGAGAGATTGCTATCTACTTGGGTCCCCAAATCCCTAATTACTTCTTCCGTACTTAATGGATTACCACCTACGTGGTAATTTGTGGTCACTTTGTTTTTCCCAAAGGGGATGACTATGCACTTTTTGGCCTAAAGCTAAATGCCAAAAACCTATGAACCTATGATATCTGTGCAGCAGCCACATGGTCTTCTCATCATACCTTCATTTCCCATTACAAATTAGACCAGATCTTGAGGAGTTGAGCATCCAGTGGCTGAGACAGTGCAAAATAGCACAAAATATACTGAACTTACTGATATTGCCAACATACTGGCAGATAGATTCAGTGCAGACTTCACCTCCCTCTCACCTTCAAAAGGGCCCACAACAATACCGGAAAAGTGCAGTGTCCCAGAAATCACAGAAGCACAGGTTAGAACAGCCCTTTCAAAAGCCAAAAACACAGCATCAATGGGGCCAGATGGTGTCCCAGGCTGCGTCTTGCATGAACTACAGAACGAAATAACCCCCCACCTTAACACGCTGTTCAACCTCAGCCTCTCCACAGGCTACGTGCCCATAGAATGGCGCACAGCAATGGTTATTCCACTCCACAAAGGAGGGGCCACAACTGACCCTGGTATCTATTGCCTCATAAGCCTGACTAGCCTGGTCTGCAAGGCTATGGAGTGCATCATCATGAAACTCATTAACAAAGACATTGGGAACCTCCAAACACTTGACCCGACCCAGTTCTGCTTTGTTAAGGGCAGATCATGCCTACTAAACCTGGTTGACTTCTTCGAGACAGTTACGAAGGCCATAGACAAGGAAAAGGTGGTTCACACAGCCTACCTTGATCTCGCCAAGGTGTTCGACACCATTCCTCACTCAGGTATTATAGAAAAACTCACCAGCCTGAACATAAACCCCTATGTCACAAGATGGGTTGCCAACTGGCTTACAGACAGAACTCACACGGTAAGAATAGCGGGCTCCAGGTCTGACTCTAAACCAGTCACAAGTGGTATCCCGCAAGGCTCAGTTCTGGGACCCCTACTGTTTGGCTTATATTTCTCAGAAGTACAGGAAACACAGGAGGACTATGGCTAACCAAGTTTGCCGATGACTGGAAACTGGGAGCCATAATTGACTCTCTGGCTGACACGGACATCCTCCAAAAAGGCCTTACTGAGACAGACACCTGGGGCATACCGACATCCTACTACTTACAGTATATAACAGTCTCTCAAGTCATTGGATGCCTAAGCAAAGTATGTACATCTGCCACCCACCAGCACTGTTCTTAGTAAATGCAGGCATTCTGATACACTGACAACATCCACCACCATATTTGTAATTCTCACCATAATCGATGACCACGGAACTTTCTTCCTTACTACATTATGCCAATATACTGCTCTCTCATCTTCATTCCTAGCACATTCTGCAAACATACTGCTCTTTAGTCTAAAAATCTCACATTTCAGTTTTTATAGTCCAAGTTACACACAAAGATTCTCAGTGAAGTTTTTAATGAAAAGATAAATATAACAAATATTTTTTTTAAGTCTATGTGGTAATAATATTGTAATGACTATTACCAATGTACCACTGTAACAATCATAATACATAAAGAGTACTATAAACTCAAAGATAAGTTAATACAGCATTTATTTTCTGAGTTATAAATGTATACCGTAAGTAATTAATAAACATCAGTATGAGGAAATATTAACAGACACACCACAAATCCAGTCTCACATAGACCTATAGCAACAGCAAACCAAACAGATAAACACACAAAAACATACTCGGAGGCTCTAAATAAAAATCTGCCTAAGCATCAGAGACCTCCAAAGCAGACACCCAAACAACTGCTACCCCACAATACCCACGTATCACATAGTTCACAAAGTCAGTCTGCCACACAGTCACAGCCCTTAAGGCTAAACAACACACCAAATACACTTGTAATAGGTGACTCTGTTGTCAGACACACTGACATCCCACTTACCAGGCTGAACAAGGAGAAGGTCACTGTAAGCTGTCTGTCAGGTGCCAGGATCCGCCACATAACACATGCACTCAGGTCACTCCAAAGCAAGTACAAATATGACTCCGTCATTGTCCATGCTGGTGTGAATGACCTGAGATGTACCTCCATGGACTACATGAAAAGAGACATAGAGGGGCTCTCTGATCATGTAGCCCAGGCCGGTATGACCCTGACCTTGAGTAGCATCTTACCCTCACCAAGAATGATGCCACAGTATAAAGACAAAATGATCCATTTTAACAATTGGCTAAAGTATTGGTGTCATTCAAAGGGGATCCAGTGTCTGTCAGCCTGGGATGACATGCTCGACAAGCCACGTTGCTTCACTAGGGACAGCTTGCACCTGTCACCCCTGTGCCTTTGAATACTGGCTAAGGCTCTTGCCACCCCCATAGTGCCTTTTTTAGACAAGGCTCAAAAGACAAACCCACCTCCATAGACAATACAAGGAAAAAGAAACTAAGGGTAATGCTGCTCAACGCCAGAAGTCTAAACCTCCAAATGCACGCACTCGAGGCTCTCCTCAGCATGGAGAATATTGATATCTGTGCAGTAACAGAAACCTGGTTCAAGGCTCCCAAAAGCACCCCAGCACTACCAGGTTATACTTCATACCATGCTTTTCGGCCACAAAACTCGGACCGAACCACAAAAGGAGGGGGAGTATCCATATACATAAAAGATACCCACACCTCCAGGTTAGTAGCACTGCAAGAAGCATTGGAGACCATCCATGTGCAACTAACAGTGGGCAAAACTGCCTTACAGTTTGTAGCATGCTACAGACCACCCTCCCAAACTCAGGAACCCTACTCGGCTTTCCTGAGAACACTGGAGAATATGGAGGTCTCTCCAAACACCATTATATTGGGTGACATCAACTACCCAAACATTGACTGGGAAAACTACTCAAGCCCACACACCCTCGCCCAATGGTTCCTAGAATTTATAAACTCAAATGCTATGGAACAACTGGTCAGCACCCCCACAAGAGGGGAAAACATATTGGACCTAGTCATCACCAACATGGGGACTCTATGTTCCACACCAGAGGTATACCCCTCATTGGTAAGGTCAGACCATCAATTAATCTCACTGAACATCCATATCCTGTCCCCACCCCCAGCAAAGGTAACCACGGTGAAGAACTTCTCAAAAGCAGACTTCACACTTCTCAAATCCGAGGTGGTATCCTTCAAAGCCCCCGGGCCAGTGGGAAATACTGCTCAAACCGCAGAATCCTTTACAAACGCATTCTATGGACACCTACAGGAATGCATGGATTGTGCTATCCCAAATAAAATCAAGACTCACACTCCTCCAAAGGCAGAAGACCTGTCTGGTGGACCCCGGCCATAAATAAGCTATACAACAAAAGGAGGAAGCTACTACATGATAGAGCAAAATCCCAAAAAGGGAAGGCATCTCTGATCAGTACTAGCAAGAAGCTATGATCCTTCATAAAATCATCTAAGGCCAGCTTCGAAAGAAAAATTGCACAAGGCACTAACGACAATCACAAGGCCTTCTTTAGTTAGTTCAGGAACCTGGGTAGCAACTCCTAGATATGTTCTGAGTTAGTGCAAAATAACAAAAAATACACTGAACCCACAGACATTGCCAACATCCTGGCAGACAGGTTCAGTGCAAATTTCTCCCCCCCATCCCCCCAAAAGAACAAATGTCCATCCCAACAGAGTGTAGCCTCCCTGCCATCACAGATGATCAGGTGAGAGCTGCCCTCTCCAAAGCAAGAAACACAGCATCAATGGACCGGACGGTGTCCCGGGCTGCGTCTTACACGAGCTTCAAGAAGAACTTAACCCTCACATAAAGGCACTGTTCAATCTCAGCCTTACTACAGGATATGTACCCAAGGAATGGCATACAGCAACAGTGGTCCCACTCCACAAAGAAAGTGCCACAATGGACCCCAGAAACTATCTCCCTATAAGCCTGACTAGCCTGGTCTGCAAAGCTATGGAGCGTATCATCATGGAACTCATAAACAAAGACATCGGGAACCTCCAGACACTGGATCCCACCCAATTCAGCTTTGTTAAGTGCAGATCTTGCCTCTTGAACCTGGTCGACTTCTCTGAAACAGTTACCAGGGCCATAGATGAAGGGAAGGTAGTCCACACAGCCTACCTGGACCTCGCAAAAGCCTTCGACACAATACCCCACTCGGGCATCATAAATAAGCTCATCAGCTTAAATATCAACCCCTATGTCACAAGATGGGTTGCAAACTGGCTCAGAGATAGAACCCACATGGTCAGAATTGCAGGTGCCATGTCAGACTCTAAACCAGTTACAAGTGGCGTCCCACAAGGCTCAGTCCTGGGACCTCTCTTGTTTGGTATATATTTCTCTGAGGTACAGACTAACATGGGAGGACTATGGCTGACCAAGTTTGCAGATGACTGCAAACTGGATGCCATAATCAACTGTCCGGCTGACACAAGCATCCTCCAAAAGGGTCTCACAAAGACGGATAACTAGTGCCAGAGCCATGGCCTAAAGCTAAATGCCAAAAAATTCATAGTCATCCCCTTTGGGAAAAACAAAGTGCCCACAAATTACCACACAGGAGGTAATCCATTAAGTACGGAAGAAGTAATTAGGGATTTGGGGACCCAAGTAGATAGTAATCTCTCCTTTGACAATCACATTGCCAAAGTGGTTAGAAAGACCTTCTATATAGCCCACCTTATCACGAAAGGTTTCACATCTAGATCAAGAGAGGTCATTGTGCCCCTCTACTCATCACTCATCAGGCCCATAATTGAATGCAATGCCCCATTTGGGATGTACCTTACCCGACACATGCAGCAACTGGAAAGACCCCAAAAGTACCTCACCAAGAGGATCAAGGGCCTCAAACAGATGCCTTATGCAGTTCAACTAAAGAAACTCCAGATCTACTCAGTTGCTTACCGCCTACTCAGAGGCGATCTGTGCCTGATGTATAAAGCCATGTCCAGCCCAGAATTAATGGACATGCTCCACCTCAGGAAATCCAAATCCCTTAGAGCTACACGCTCCAGGGACTTAAACCTCAGCACAGAAATAAATAGGACATGCTGGAGGGACAGATTCATATCCCAGAGGCTCCCCTCACTCTGGAACAAAATCCCAGTCCAAGTTAGGCAGAGCCCCTCACTGACCCTCTTCAAGAGAAATCTTGATGAGTGGATGGATGAGTTTACCCCTGGGATCTCTTCTGTGTCCCTGCTAGACAGAGGCACAATAAACTAACCATAAAAGGGCTACCTTCTGTGACCTACTATTCAAAGGCACAGTCTACTAATCTAAAAGGGTGGCAAAAGCCAAACACACTCTGGCTAGGCTTATAAATGCCCTAGGGCAGATAGCCTAGTATCACCCTATGAACCTATAAACCTATGATATCTGTGCAGCAGCCACATGGTCTTCTCATCATACCTTCATTTCCCATTACAAATTAGACCAGATCTTGAGGAGTTGAGCATCCTTTGGCTCCATGGTGCTTCAGAATATTCTTCCATGAGACCTCCCAAGGCTAACGTAGCTGGGGATTCTGCCCCACAGTTAAAGATTAGGTGAGGATTAACAACATCAGATAAAGAAGTTATGTCTCACCATAACGTGTTCCATCAGTGTTGTTTATCTTCACTAATCCTTGACATACCCACTCACCTTCCATCCTAAGAGAAGGAAACCAGTCTGGTGGACCCCTTCCATAAACTTGGTATACAACAAAAGGCAGAAACTAGTTCAGAAAAAAAGCAAATCCCAAGAAGGAAAGACATCCCTGATCAGTTTCAGTAAGAAACTAAGGTCCCTCATAAAATCATCCAAGGCTAACTTCAAAAGAAAAATAGCCAAGGATTTGAAAGATAACCACAAAGCCTTCTTTAGCTATGTCAAGAATCTAAGTGGCAACTCGCAGATATGCTCTGAGACAGTGCAAAATAGCACAAAATATACTGAACCTACTGATATTGCCAACATACTGGCAGATAGATTCAGTGCAGACTTCACCTCCCTCTCACCTTCAAAAGGGCCCACAACAATACCGGAAAAGTGTAGTGTCCCAGAAATCACAGAAGCACAGGTGAGAACAGCCCTTTCAAAAGCCAAAAACACAGCATCAATGGGGCCAGATGGTGTCCCAGGCTGCATCTTGCATGAACTACAGAATGAAATAACCCCCCACCTTAATATGCTGTTCAACCTCAGCCTCTCCACAGGCTACGTGCCCATAGAATGGCGCACAGCAATGGTTATTCTGCTGCACAAAGATGGGGCCACAACTGACCCTGGTATCTATTTCCTCATAAGCCTGACTAGCCTGGTCTGCAAGGCTATGGAGTGCATCATCATGGAACTCATTAACAAAGACATTGGGAACCTCCAAACACTTGACCCGACCCAGTTCTGCTTTGTTAAGGCAGATCATGCCTACTAATCCTGGTTGACTTCTTTGAGACAATTACCAAGGCCATAGACAAGGGAAAGGTGGTTCACACAGCCTACCTTGATCTCGCCAAGGCGTTCGACACAATTCCTCACTCAGGTATTATAGAAAAACTCACCAGCCTGAACATAAACCCCTATGTCACAAGATGGGTTGCCAACTGGCTTACAGACAGAACTCACACGGTAAGAATAGCGGGCTCCAGGTCTGACTCTAAACCAGTCACAAGTGGTATCCCGCAAGACTCAGTTCTGGGACCCCTACTGTTTGGCTTATATTTCTCAGAAGTACAGGAAACACAGGGGGACTATGGCTAACCAAGTTTGCCGATGACTGGAAACTGAGAGCCATAACTGACTCTTTGGCTGACACGGACATCCTCCAAAAAGGCCTTACTGAGACAGACACCTGGTGTCAAAGTCATGGCCTCAAGCTAAATGCCAAAAAATGCATAGTCATCCCATTTGGGAAAAACAAAACACCCACAAATTACCACATAGGTGGCAGCCCCCTTAATAGAGAAGAGGTAATAAGAGATCTGGGGACCCAGGTAGATAGTAATCTCTCCTTTGACAATCATATTGCCAAAGTAGTTAGGAAATCCTTCTATGTGGCCCATCTAATTACTAAGGGGTTCGCATCTAGAAATAAAGAGGTTATAGTGCCCCTCTACTCGTCACTCATCAGACCCATCATAGAGTACAATGCCCCATTTGGTATGTACCTCACAAGACACTTCCAACAGCTTGAAAGACCACAAAAGCACCTCATCAAGAGGATTACTGGCCTCACACATATGTCCTCTGCAGCCCGACTGTAAAAATTCCGGCTATACTCAGTGGCATATCGCTTACTCAGAGATGATCTCTGCCTGACTTACAAAGCTATATCCAACTCAGAATTGATGGACATGCTCCACCTAAAGAAATCCAAGTCACTGCGAGCCACGTGCCCTAGTGAGCTAAACCTCGCCACAATAAATAGAACATGCTGGAGGGATAGATTCCTGTCACAGAGACTCCCCATGCTTTGGAACAAAATTCCTAACTACATTAGGCAGAGCCCCTCACTAACACTTTTCAAGAGAAGCCTTGACGAGTGGATGGGTAACAGAAAGTACACCCCTGGGATCACTTCATTGGCTCTGCTTGACAGAGGCTCAGTTAATTAATCAATGGGGCGACGAAAGCCAACACACTCTGGCTAGGCTTATAAATGCCCTCGGGCAGATAGCCTAGTACCTACCTATGAGCCTATGAACCTATGAATAGTTTAAATGAAATATCAGGTCACATTTGGTTTATAATATACTAAATGGTAAATGCAGCTTATGGTACAGGAAAATGACAAGCTTCTTTTTCTTACAGAATGTAGCACTCATTACAAAACAGAAGTGGAAAAAAAACTAGTCACTGATATACATACTTTGCTAGCTCTGTACAACAGAGTTATGTAATGGTTGCAGAATGATTTTCATGATAATTGTGTACTATGCTTTTTTTCTTTTTCTCCTATCCACACACAGAATGACTGCCTAAAACATCTGGTGATGACTCATAGGTGATTGGGCAACGTCATTAGTGAACTGTAAATAATAATGATGGCTCCAGTCCTAGCCAAATGAATTAAAGCCCAGAATTTGTTTTTGTTACTATGGATAGGGTTACTGCCTGCCCCTCTGAGAAGGACAGTCCTGTGATAAAAAATGAAAAATGGCAAATGTCCCAAGATTTTAGGAAAAAAAAAAATATTTCCTAAATGTTCTTCAACATTTGCATAAAACAATTATTTTGTGCCTGAAACACCTAAATATTTTATGAAACAGCAAAGTTAACACAAATGCTATGAGAATATGTTTTATTTTACAAAAATAAACAGTGAAGTTCAGTCCTTTTCAGTTGTTATAGGTATGGTTTATCTGGAAAAATTTCATGTTTTTCTAAAAATGTCCCACTTAAGGCATCTGAAAAGGTGGTAATCCTAAGTGTATAATATTGACTTGCTCACTGGGAATCCTTTCTTTCCATATGAATCCTTTCTTTCCATATATTTTTGCCCAAACTCAACAGTAGGGCTCCTCAACTCCTCCCTCCCCATAGTGTCTATACAGTGTGACTTCTGCTGGAAGGACCCTTCCTCAGTTGAGAATATTTAGAGTTATATTAATCTCAGAAAGCTGCACTGACATGTAAGGCTTCATGAACATTTAAAGCTACTCAACACCATATCTTCTTTCTCCTTTAGACATCAGCCATCGCCTCACTGCCCATTACATACAAACCTTCTAAGCAGTTGAAACCTGAGACTTATTCTCAGCATATGGTTATTGGCACTATATACTGCTAGTGGCATTTTTCCTGTGTTAGTAGACCTCCCTGTTACTGAAGATAATCAAAAAGAGAAATGGAGCATAAATGCATCATCTCATGTGAGAGTTATTGTTTCCAATGAAAATGAAATGGCAGTCTTCCCATTAACAGTGCATCTGACAACTCCGTAGACGCTGACTGTACATAGTATTTCTCCACTTTCCTGATTACACTCTATGTTACTGATGATTTTGTGAACATAACAGTTTTCCATGAATGACAGTCTGACAAAAATAAAACCCAATAAATTAAGCGCTTTTGTCAAGTAAACATACACTCAGCTTCATCTGATGAAGTTGAGTGTATGTTACATGACGAAAGCACTTAATTTTTTTACATTAACAGTTAAAATTACCATTGCCTGCCTTTTCTTTGTTCTTTTTGAGTAGTTTGTCTTGTGGATTATTTAAAAATAAAACACACTTCAGAACTGTTTTAGTTATGAATTTATTTTATATATTTTTATTTATTTCACATTTGTTAACCGGGAAAGACCGACTGGATACAGGTCCATTTCAGATGAGGCCCGGGGAGAAAAGCTCCAAATGTACAAAAACAAGTGTAAATACAGTGAAATTATTACAGTGAGTTATCACAAAACTGAGATTTGTTTAATGAAATGTACACAAAGGTACATGTTTTTCTCACATACACACAGCAAAGGTTGGAATCAAGTAGCTGAGAAAGAAATAGTTAAAGATTTCATCTGAAAAAGGAAAACACATATATTAAGGTGGTTATCATACAAGGTGCAGTGTTAGCTTTAAATCTTTCCAGTAGGTGGGTGATGCACAGAATTTTAAACACTTAGAGAGTCAGAGTTTTATTCTTGTAATAAAGTTCTCATTTATGAATTATGTTTGAGTGGGGGTTAGTCAGGGTTTGTACAGGGACAAAGCCACTGCATTTTTAGGTATTTCCTAAGGGATCTTTTGTATTGTGATAAGGAGGGGTCAGTGGTGAGTTCAGCAGGAAGTAGGTTACAGTTTTTACCAGCAGAGTTGGAGAATAGTGATTCACCAGCTGAACTGTTGGTTTTAACAGTTTGCACTAGCAATTTTTGGAAGGGCAAAGGGATTTTAGGTTACTGTAAGGAGTAATAATATTTTTCAGTATGGGTGAACTGTCTGGTTGGTAGAGGATTTTGTGAACAACTATTAGTTGGTTATATTGGAGATGATAGGGTAGTTCAAGCCAGTATAACGACTGAAGGTTAAGGCTGATCCTGTGGCAAATCTGGCAATGTTATTGTATCACCTAGTAAATTTATTGAGATTTGATTTGCTTAGGTTTACGAAGATGGGTGAGACATAAAGAAGGGTTGATATCAGATGTGTACGGGCAATAACAGTTCTAGCAGATGGGGTTAGGAATGGTTTAATCCTGTATAAAGAGCCTAATTTTTTATTAACTGTTTTAATAGTTTTGTCTATGTGAGCATCAAACTTGAGATTGTTGCCTATGATCACTCCCAGTAGTTTAGAACTAGGTTCTGGGGAAATTATGGTACCATTGTTAGATATTATGGTGAGAGATGGTGAGGGGACCTTGTGAGTGGGGGAGAAGAGTAATAGTTTGGTTTTATTTGGGTTTAATAGTAGTTGGCAACCAGTGAGCCAGCTCTCTACTTTATTGAAAGTGATTTGGGACAAGGATTGTAAATTTGTGGAGGAGGTGGCAGAGCAGATTAGGGTTGAGTCATCTGCATACTGAATATAAGTTGCATCAGGGATGACTTTGTACAAGTCACTAATGAATATGGAGAATAAGAGGGGACCTAATATAGATCTCTGTGGGGCTCCAAGGGTGACTGGTAAAAGGGATGATAGGTTATTCTTCCACAGTACAATTTGTTGTCTGTCACTTAGGTAAGAATGAAACCAGGTAATTGCTAGGTTATCTATGGACAGTGATTTTAATGTGTTTAAGAGTAGCTGGTGATTTACTATATCAAATGCCTTGGATAGGTCAAGAAAGAGGGCTGAGGAGAGCTTGTTGTCATTATGGTTTTGATTTATTGCATGGGAGAAGGAGAGAAGGGCTGAGGTTGTACTATGGCAAGGCCTAAATCCATACTGGGAGGGGGCTAGGAGAGTGTTTTGATTCAGATAGGCAAGAAATTGCTTGTGGATACATTTTTCCATTATTTTAGCCAAGGGAGACAGAATGGCTATAGGCCTATAATTTGAAAGTTCAGTGGAATTTCCTCCTTTATGAAGAGGAACAATGTGGGAGATTTTCCAGATGTGGGGGACATAGGCTTCATGGATAGTTCATTTGATTAAAATTGATATGGGGTATGCTATTTCATTAGCGGCTTCTTGAAGATATTCTGCAGGTAGTAGGTCTGCTGAAAGGGTGGTAGGTTTCAGTTTTTTTAATTAGGGACTTAATAAAAGATGTTGGTACTGGATCAAGCTTAAAGGGGATCTTATTATCAGGTGTGGGGCTGGTGGTACTTGGGGTATAGGGATATAGCTTATTGGCTAGGGATTGCATGGGTTCTGTAAAGAAAGTGTTAAAGGTGTTAGCAACAATTTTAGGAGGCTGTTGGAGGGCAGTTAAGGAGATAGGGGTAGTTGATTGGCCTGGGTGAAGAAGTCTGTTTATGCCTGACCAGAATTTTTGTGGTTGATTTTGGTGCTTTTGTTGCAGATTACAGTAGTAATTATTTTTGTCTAGCAAAATACACTTCTTTGTATAATTCCTCAGCTGTTTATATACAAGGTGGTCATTTGGGGATTTAGTGGTTCTCCAGGAGGTCCACACTTTGTTTCTACTAATAATCTTTTGTCTTGTATCATTGGACAGCCATGGTGCTACTTTGTTATTGGTTCTGATAGTGTGTGGGGGAGCATGGTTATCCAGGATAGCAAGAAATGTAGAGTTAAAGTATGAGACCGCTTCATCTAGTGGAAGTAGCCATAGGTTGGACCAGTCACATGTGTTAAGTTCATTCTGAAATTTAGTCTGAATAAAGTTCTTACAACTTCTAATGGTTTTAAAGGAAGATTGTTGAGGGATGTCATTTCTTTTTCTGATTATATAGGTCAGGAAGTGATCACTAAAGTCCTCAGGTAGGGTGCCTGTTTTATATACCTGGGGTAGGTTGTTTATTAATATCCAGTCTAGGATATTTTCCTTTTTGTTAGGCTTATTGATTCTGGTTGGGGAACATATCATCTGGGAGAAACCATGCAAATTTATATGGGTGGAAGGGAAGTCTGAAGAGCAAGTATTCCAGTCAATATTCATATCCCCGAGAATAATAGTTTCCTGGGGGCAGTTAATGGAGAGCCATTGAAGGATACCCTCCAAGGTATTTGGGTTGTCACCTGGGGGAATACAGACACATGCAATGTTTATAGATTTGCATTTGTTGAGTTGGACCTTTGTGATTAGTATTTCTGCATTGTTAGTAAACAAGGCATTTGGGGTACTATTTTTCGATACTTCCAGAATGAATTTATACAAGATGGCTACCCCCTCCTTTTTTAAAAATGCGATCAAGTCTTAATATATTGTACCCTGGGGGTATAATCTCATTATCAATGGTAGTAGGCTTGAGCCAGGTCTCGGTAAGGCGTAGTATATCAGAGGAGTGGACATCCAGGAGGGCATGAAAGTAGTGAATTTTCTTGTTTATACTTCCAATGTTTAGGTGACACACTAGGAGTGAGTTGGTGACATTATTTGAGTTTTGTAGGCTAGTATGGGTGTTATTTGTGGGGCTGATAGTAACAAGTGGGGTTGGGCCTGGGTTAGGGTGGATGTCACTATCCACTATGAGGTTAGGTAGTAATATAATAGCAGGTTTCTAGAGTTGTAATAAGAGTTTGTGGTAGTATTTAGTTCTAGAATTAATATATGAAGCACAAATGGGATGTTGAGTTTTTGCATTAGAAGAGTTTGATGAGAGGTGGGGTAGTGGTTGGTATGTGGCTGATTAGTAGTACAGGTTTTGGTTCTAGGGTAGTGGGTGTCAGGGAGGTGTTAGTATTCATAGGCTGTGAGAAGATAGAGAATTATAAGTGGGGGGTATTAGGCAGTAAATAGGATTAGAGTTTGAAGATTTGTTAAAAGTATGTGGAGGCATTGTAGGGGTATATGAGTAATGCTTGTTTAAAATAGAGTTGGGGTGTTTACAATTAGCATATAGTGAGAGACTGGAGAGAGTTTGAGTAATAGGATTGGGTCATGTGAATGATTGGTTAATGCTGATTGATTCTGATGAGTGGGAGTGGTGTCAGATGAGGGGGAGTGGCAAGGTGATCATAAGTGTAGAACAACAGGGGGTGTGTGGGAACTGTGGGCAGGGTAGGGGAGCGGAGTGAGACCGTAAGGTGAACAAAGCGGGTAGAGCCAAAAGAAGAGGATGATCGAGGAGAACAATCAATCAGTGGAGTGCTGAAGTCTGAAGGTAAGTGTGGTGAGATATATAAGAAGCTAAGTGGCTTAAAAAGATAGAAGTGGGATTATAGTAGAGTGATATAAGGAAATATTTGTAGGGTTATACTGGGACCACAGTGTAAGAGAGAACAAAGAGTAGGTAAAGGGATTTAGAGACCCTAAAGCTAATAGTATGGAGCCACCTAGTGGGCAGGTGGGGAACTTGGATACACTAATAGTATGGAGTCACCTAGAGGTCAGTGGGCTATTTACATGCGAGCACACTACTGAGGATTCCTATGAAGCAAGGAAGAAAAGCTAAGTCAAAAGATGGTGCCTTTCTAAATCAGGCTTTTTGATACCTCTGTAATTAAGCAGGAGTGGGAGGGGAGGTGTGCATGTTCAAGGTGGGGGAGGGGGTTAGACACAAAGTAATTTAAGGTTGTGAGTCAGAAAAACTGGACTAAGCCAGTTGCTAAAAAGAAAACAGGAAAACTAAGCTAAGTTAATTCCAGGTCAGTGTGGTGCAGTACTTTCCTAATAACTACAAATTTTATGCTACTAATCTAGTACAGAGTGGTAAAAAGGACCACCACTTCTGCAGGGAAAAACAAAAGAAGTATGGGCTGCAGGTACATAGGTAAACTTTTTCCAAGAGAAAGTAGTTTTAAGTAATTGACCTAGGAGTACTATAGGAAGAGAGAAATGGGGGGGGGGACAGTAGTGTGCACATGTACAGTGAAAGGGGAAATAGTCCAGTTTGGAGGACAAATTACATACAACTCTAACGTACACTAGTGTAGCTGAAAGCACTTTAGTGTTCCACCCCCTTAAACAGACTTCATAGAAATGTTAACCTTTTTCTCACCACAAAATATCATTTCTTCTCCTTAATCCAACTACAAGAATTTCATACACAAAGGAAAAATAAGTATGACTCTCACTGATACCTGCCTAAGGCTGCTTCTGTAGTTTCTATGCACACCAGTCTGGCTTTCTACAAAATTATATGCTTTTTCTTTATGGAATTTGCCACACTATGTAGGCCAGGGAGTTAGCTATATCAAAGATTGTTGTAGAAAACAATGTAGTTATACTAATTATTATTTCTAGCTGTAGAATCAATAAGCAAGCAATGATGCCCAAAAGGTTGTGTGTTACTGTGTAAATAACGCCCATCCACGTGTGTTATGAGATCCAACACCACAGGTGTAGGGCCTCTACACCCCTGGAAGGACATTATTTATATAGTAGCACATACCCGGGAGGGTATTACTATGCTTAGAGAATGGGTTATCTGAACAATTTTTGTTTTACTTATTTATTCTTTTATTACTATATTCTTTTTTTATATATTTTTGATGTATAATAGTTCCTCCACTTAATGTTTCAAACTTGTTGTAGTATTTTACATCCAAAATATAACATTTTCAAAAAAAAACATTTAGATATTTATTTAATTTTTTGGTCCCTTACTTCTAAAATGCTTAGTTTCTTGCCGGTCATTAGGGATTGAAGTCATAAAATAATGACATTCATTTGAGTTTCCAACTTTATTTCCTTCAGAAGATTCATGCTAACACAAATTGTGTTATTCAAGCAGCTTTGTAATTTTATAACAGTAATATTTAAAATCTGTTCCTATTTTTAAGCATTTATTCCCCCTTTATTTTAGTCTTTCTCTGGATTTATTGATCTATGAGGCAGAAGGAGTGCAAACCTCTTAACTGCTGCTGCCAGTGGTCGATCACTCTCACTCTCTCTCATACAAACACTCACACACGCACACACACCCACATACACGCACACACACACACACACACACACACACACACACACACACACACACACACACACTTCCACTTTCATGCATACACTCACTCATACCTCTCAACTGTACAGATTTTTGCAGAATGTCCAGATTTTTGCCTCATATTTTTGGTCTGTTTCTCATAAAAATATAGTTTTTCTAGCAAATTATTGGCAAATTGTTGAGGGTTGAAGTAAGAAAATAATGAAATACATTTGAGTTTCAGACTATATACCCTTCAGAAAATTTAGGCTAATGTCAAACTTGTTTTTCTATCAATTTTCTAAGTTGGTGAGAGCAATATTTTAAGTGTTCATGCTTTGGGGCATTTGTCCTACCATTATTTATGGATTTGTCCAGATTTCTTGCTGTAAGAGGTTGAGAGGTATGACACACATTGACAGAAACATAAACAAACACACGCACACACGCACACACGCACACACACACTTTTCTTTCTTTTTTATGTTTCTTTTACACTCGCTAGACAGTTAAGTGCTACTTAGCGAGTGTAAAATAATTGCTAGATTGTCTTACTTTCATGCCTGTATACACTTACACACACAGAAAAACACACCCACTTTTCTATAATTTTTACAGTTTTCTTTCTTTCGTTTTTTTATTTTACACTCATTAAACAGCAAAAGTGCTGCTTAGTGAGCATAAAATAATGGCAGCCATTAGCTTTCTTTTGGTCCATGGCAGCTTACTATGCTGTCATGAAGTAGCAGACTCATTTTTCAGTAGGCATTACCTGTACATTAGCACCCTGCAGGAGAACGTTCATGTTTATTCTTCAATCAGGGTGCAGGTGTACAGGTCACCCATTCTCTAAAAAAATGTTAAACTTAGCCACTGACTGCTTTCACTCATGTCAGTTTTTAAAAATACTGCTTAGAACTATAACTTTGAGGCATGAAAAAAATGCAAAATAAGATACTCTTTTAAGTTAACATTTAAAATAACTTAAATGCTGTCTAAGACATGACCACAAACAAAAAAACTGATGGATAGCACAAGATAAACTGATACTCGTAACAGAGACTGAAAAAAAAAAAACTAGGAAGTCACACCCCCAGATTTAATAACATCCATGTAGGAATAGTGTAGTGTCTACACAGATGTTACCGTGTCTATGTATGCGTATCCCCCTTGGTAGCAAGCCATGCATATTAATTAAGATGCGCTACTGAGGAGAGCCGTGGAAGGTGTTATTCAGTCAGTGTAGGGAGTGTGTCATTAACTGTGGCCATAGATGATTAACACACACCCCTGTACTGTCCAAGTACCTGATAGCAATAAATTCAATCGTATAATATTTTTTTTAAGTTTGTGTGGCACTGCAAGCAGAGATTAACACATGCCAGACATCTAAAAATAGAAACTGAATGCATTCAATTTATGATTCAAAGGTCAAGTTTAAGCATAGCTGAGCGGGTTTGTGCACCATTGAGCGGTGCTTAGCAGTGCTCAAACATAGCTGAGGTATATGAAAAAGTATAGCAGCATTCTACATATCCATGTAGCCAAGTGGATAGAGTTAAGGCCTCCTGTGCAGTAGGTGCAGGGTTTGAATACATGGAAGGGAAATTAAGCAATTATTTTTGCAGATAAATGCCAATTATTTTTAAATCATAATCTGCTGCTTTCAGCTAAGCTCTGCTAAGCCATGATAAGCACTGCTAAAACAATCTCTCTTTAAGGACTGCTTGGCTGCACTTAGCTGGTTTGTGCATTGCTAAGCATTGCTAGTTTAAGCAGTGCTCAGCTCAGCTAGTTGGTTTGCGCAGTGCTAAGTGATGTGCTGCATTTTTAAAAATGGCCTAATGGTGTGTAAGGGCAGGAAAACAGGCTATATTAAGTGCAACAGGTGGGAATACAGCAAAACTAGTTGGAGTTTGAACTGTGCAGGAATTATGGCAGGTGTAGGAGAGGGTGCACACTTCTGGGTGCAGCAGTGGGGCATTCTGGAGTCCAGGGTCATGGTTGGACTCCTAATGAAAGACCATGAACACTGGCTGCTGCAAGGTGATTTCCAGGGATCAGAGTACAAGACAGAGGCCTGGGACCAGTTGGCATCTGATCTTACCAGTGCTACAAGTATCCCCCGCACAGGTGAGCAGGTCCATCATCACTATGACAATCTGAAGCATCAGAAGGGGGGACATCTGGACATCTGGGTCCAGGATGCTTGGGATGGGAATGCCCCACATGTTTGTAAGTACTGTTAGCATTGTTTTATCAATACCTAATCTGAATGTGTGATAGATAGGTACCCATAATGGTGTGCTTCTCTCCCTACAGCTGCAGAGGAGAGAGCTCACAACCTACAGGCCCCTGCAGGGCACCTAGCCAGGTTATGCTGTGAGTGTGGTGAGTACAGATTAATTTGCAATCTATAGTCAAATACCCAAAGATAGAGTAATTCATTCACTGCCAGTAGGTACGTACAGTAGAGATATTCTTCATGATTCACTGTTGCAGTCATCACATTTGGGTTATCCTGTCAGGGTAGCCCTCGGCTGGTCCAAATACCAGAGGGTTAGTATTTCTGTGTCAGTTGCTGTCGCTTGAGGACTGATGCCAGGTCATCATTAGTATAAAGTAAGGCAGCCGATGCCATTACATCAGTCTTTCTTGCCATGGAACCCAAAGCAGAAGCAGTCAGCATGAGTGATGATTGGCCGCTACCTGAGTTTTTGTCTCCAAATTGAAGCTGAAGTCTTCTAAAGCTAAGTACCCTATTGGGGATCCTTTTTTCTTGCACTAACCGATGTCAGAAAAAGTTAACAATTGTCTCGCCTGTGGAAAGGAAATACCACACTGAGACATCCACTCTTACTGTGTCACTTGTTTAGGCCCAGACCACAACGTTCCACGTTGTCGCTTCTGTGCTTTGTTCAACACCAGAACTATCCATCGTTGGGCCCTTATTGAAGCCAGATATTTTTGTTTGCAGTCTTTGAATTCTGATATGGCTTCAGTAAGCTATCCGACAGCAGATCTTCTGAAAAAAACTAAAGATAAAGACAGAGACAGACTGCACAGGTCAAACCTACCGACGATGCTTCCATTAAGCTAGTCATCGGTCCTCCGATACTCAGTGAGGTGCTTTCACAGCCCCTGATGCCCGCTTCTGTTGATTTGCAGGCCAATACCAAGACCATTTCGGAGGCCGGTATGATGCAAAACTCTTCTTCGACTAAGGATCCTGCGGTCGTATCTACTTTGGATGGGTCCAGAGCCACTGAGAAGGCACCAGCTTTTGAGGAAGTCCTTTGCACTACCAAATCTCAACACAAACTGACGTCTTCTTTTGCGATTACCGTTCTTTCAAAAATGACTGAGTTTCTTAGGCCCAGGGTTCGAATCACACCCAAGAAACTGATGACCAACTCTCAGGCGCCTGCTACCTTGCCTCAGTCTCAAATGTTTAAAATGGTGGAAGACCTTATCATGCTAATCAGGGGAAGCCAAGCTACCCCCTCAAAAAGGTAAAGAGATCTGTCCCTTGTAGTTTTGTCTGAACAAGAATTAGCTGAATCTGATGCATCTGACTATGAAGACATACAACCCCTCTCCACTTATGAGAATTCTGATACAGAGGACTCCATTCCTTCACCCTCTCTCCCAGAGGATTTTTCCTTTGGGCAAACCCTACATGCTTTAAGGGAACATTTCCAATAGGAGAGTCAGATCTACCCTCAGTCTAAAAAGAGACTCGGGGAATTCTTAGTTCTTCCACAACACAGACCCTTGGCCATCCCCCCAGTCCTGGATGTTGTGGATGATCTTTTCCTTGAATCCAGCTTGACTCCTGATGCCCTACCTCCTGCTCGCAGAAAACCAAACAGGTACTATAGAGTCCCTGTCTCACACAAATATATTTTCAAAAATCCAACAGCTCACCTTGAGGTCATTTCTCAAGGGCCAAAAGGGATTAAAGCAACCTCTGCTAAGAATCCCACACCCTCAGACAGGGATTCCCGAGCATTGGACAGATGGGGTAAAAAAGTAAACACCTCAGCTACTCTTGCTATCAGGGCACTAAACTGTCAGTTCCATATGCTGAAATTTCAGCAACATACCCTGGAACTCATTAAACAAAAAATGGCTTCCCTTCCTGCTCGGACAGAATCTAAAGATTTACAAGACTTAATGCATTCCTCAAGCCAAGTAACTAGACACACTTTTCACTGTGGTTTTAATGCCTTAGAAGCTTCTTGCAGGGCAGCAGTCACTGGATCTGTCATTAGAAGACATGCATGGCTTAAGGAACAACCCCTGTCAGACCATGTCAAATCTAAATTGTTGGATGCCACCTTGCACAAAGATAACTTATTTGGCACTAAGGCAGAAGAGGTCTTACAAAAGATGAAAGAAAAAGCAAAATCTATGCAAACAGTTAAGGATTTCTTACAAGTCCAGCCCCCTAGGTTCAGCAGGCATTGTCCCTCCAAGCACTGGTCCTTTCCTGCTCCAAGTAAACCAGCCCAGCCTAGGCCCTGTGGAAACAGACCACCCAAACAGCAGCCCCAGGGGATGCAGAGATCTAAGCAGTGAACTACCTCCATTTCAAAACCAGGGAGGTCTAAGCCACCCCCTTATGGTAAGAACTCACAATGTCTCACCTCCTCCTCCACCCCCTCTGCCCACCTTCACTTACCCCTTGGAGGAAAACTCATTTCACTCAAGCACCTGGGCCACCATAACCAAGGACCAATTGGTTCTGAACATTGTGTCTCAGGGATACAAATTTTCCTTCCATACCATTCCAACCCCAAAAGAGTTCCCAGATCTACCACCAAATCAGTGGGCAGAGGTTCAAAAGCAAATCCTTTTCCCTTCTCTCTATGAGAGCAGTAAAGCATGTTCCTGCAGAACAGATAGGCCAAGGCTTCTACTCAAGACATTTTCTGGTGCCCAGAAAAGAGGGCAGCTGGCACCCCATCCTTGATTTATCAATTCTAAGCACCTTCCTGGTGATCCCAAAATTCATAATGCTCACACTCCAGCAGCTGCTACCCATGCTCTCCAAGGATGCTTGGCTAGCCACCCTAGATCTAAAACAGGCCTACCTCGACATTCCTATCAGGGAATCATGCAAGAAATATCTCTGCTTCAGGGCAGGATCTCAACACTTTCAGTTCTCTGTGCTTCCCTTTGGCTTACCTACTGGTCCCAAAGTTTTTACAAAATGTCTGGCTCAGGCCATTGCATTTTGCAGACAAAAAAATATTAAAATTTACCCATACTTAGACAACTACCTTATTCAAGCAGACAGTCAAGAAAAGCTGCTCAAGCACCTGGCCTTTGTAAGGACACTACTAACCTCCCTTGGATACACAATCAATGAAAAGAAATCCAAACAGGTGCCCATCCAAAGGATAATCTTCCTGGGAACAAGTCTGGACACAGCATCCCAGATGGCATTCCTTACACAAGAGAAACAAATTTTCCTGACAACCTACTTCTCTCAACTAGCCACCAGGCCCCAGCTATCTGCAAGGAACATCCTGCAAGCTCTGTGGTTCATGGCATCTTGCATACTACTCATTACATGTGCCAGACTGCACATGAGGAAACTTTAATGGTACCTAAAGTGCCTTTGGTGTCAACACTCTCAAGACCTGGAAACTCTTCTACCTATAATTCCTTGCCTCAGAAAGGAATTTCTTTGGTGAACAACGCTATGCTCCCACAACAAGGGACTGCCCTTCTCCCCACTCCCCGCCACCCAGACCCTCACCACAGATGCATCAGACTATGCTTGAGGTGCACACCTTTACGGCACATGCATACAGGGCCAATTGAGCCCTCAGGAAATCCCTCTGCACATCAATCAAAAAGAAATGATGGCTGTGCAGCATGCCTTGATAGATTTCAAACCCCTTCTTTTTCCAGGGGTTCTCCTGATCAAAACAGATAACACCACTGTGATGTGGTACATCAACAAGAAGGGAGGAACTCACTGCTACCCTCTATGCAGGCTGGCCATAACCCTTTGGCTCACAGCCTCTTCCATGCAACTACACCTGTTAGCACAATTCCTACCAGGCACCTTCAACTCTCTGGCAGACCAATTAAGCAGAAACCTTCTGGACCCACACGAGTGCAACTCAACAGAAATACTTTCACCATAATAACTCAGAAATGGGGAACCCCGAAGGTCGACCTCTTTGCCTCCCACACCAACCATCAGCTCAGAAAATTCTGCAGCAGGGAGCATCACTGCATGGCTTGGAAAGTGGATGTCCTGTCCTTCCCTGGGTCAATTTTTTGGTCTATGCCTTTCCTCCTCTCCTTTCATCTCCAGGGTACTGCTCAAAATAAGGAGGGAAAACCAAGGACCATTCTTATAGCTCCAGACTGGCCCTGACAACACTGGTACCCTTTGCTGCGCAGCCTGTCCCCACTGCCTCCATGGCATCTTCCTCAGATTCCAAACCTCCTGACCCAGAGGGAAGGGTAATTCATGCATCCCAAATTGCAGACACTCAATTTGGCATCTTGGATTATTCCCTAACCCCGAACCAATCTGCCATTCTAAGTAAGCAGGTTCTGGATGTTATCCATGAGGCCAGATGTCCTAGCACCAGCAACCCTTATGCAGATAAATGGAAAAGGTTCTGCACCTGGATCCAGGCTAAGGGAGCCAATACAACATAGCCCTCCATCTCTCTCATCCTGGATTACTTAGCTGACCTACTACACAGTGGTTTCTCTTTCTCCTCTAAAAAAAATTCATGCCTCTGCTATTTCTGCTCATTTTCCCACTGAGCAGCCCCTTTTCTCACACCCTTTGATCAAACATTTCCTCAGAGGGGCTAGCAACTTGAGGCCCGCCAGAATGGCACCAACACCAGCTTGGGACCTTAACTTTGTCTTGGAAAAGCTCACCATGCCCCCTTTCGAACCAGTTTCTTCTGCAGAGCTAACATTTCTCTCCTGGAAGACAGCTTTCCTTCTGGCCATCACTTCAGCCAGAAGCATCTCTGAGCTGCAAGCACTCATGGCTGTGGAACCCTTCAGCATCTTCCATGCAGACAGGGTATCCCTCAGAACTAACCCATCCTTCATGCCCAAGGTGGTGTCCAATGTGGCTCTCAACCAATCCATACATCTGCCCACCTTCTTTCCTAATGCCCAGAACAAGGGGGAAAGGATTCTTCACTCTTTAGATGTGCACAGACAACTCAGATTCTATCTGGACAGTACTAAATCCTTCAGAAAGTCTGATCAATTGCTGGTTAGCTTTGCTACAGGGATAAAGGCAAAGCTATCTCCAAGCAACCCATTTCCAAATGGATAACACACTGCATCTATTTCTGCTACAAACAACATGTAAAGCTTCCCCCCAAGGGGATCAGGACACACCACACTAGAGCAGCCTCCACCTCTGTAGCTTTCCTAAGAGGAGTCTCCACCAGGGACATCCTTGGGGCTGCCACCTGGACATCTGTTCACACTTTTACCAATCATTACCACCTGTCTCTGTTCTCCAAATCCAGGGCAGGGTTTGCGTCTGCAGTCCTGCAGGGCATCCTAGCTAGCTCCTAGTTTCCTTGACTGCCTCCACCCATTTCTTCAGCTTTGGGAATTTACTCAAATGTGATGACTGCAACAGTGAAACACGAAGAACATAGTACAGTTGTGTACACTTACCATAAATGTAGATGTTTGAGTGTATTCACTGTTGCAGTCCTGGTATCCCTCCCTCCATCCCCCTTCCCTTTGTTCTCTTTCTTTCCTTACAAGGGACATATTGGTATTTATTTTCCACTGGTTGGGTTCTTTCACCAGAACCAGGCCTCCTACCCTAGGGGCTCCTGACAGGTTAGGGCAAGAAAAACTGATGTAATGGCATCAGCTGCCTTACTTTATACTACTGACGACCTGATGTCAGTCCTCAAGCGACAGCAACCAATGCAGAAATACTATACCTGTGGTATTCGGGCCGGCCGAGTGCTACCCTGGCAGGAATAACCCAAATGTGTTGACTACAGCAGTGAATACAATCAAACATCTACATTTATGGTAAGTGTACACAACTGTACTATTTGTGTATTGCAATGAATGGCCTGTACTGCAATAATTGACTACTGACAACTATAGTTCATAGGTTCATAGGTTCATACTAGGCTATTTGCCCGAGGGCATTTACAAGCCTAGCCCATAGTTTACGCCACCCCTTTAGTATGGGGAACTATACCCATTATTTTGCTGTGCCTCTGTTGAGCAGTGACACTGAGGTAATCCCTGGGGTATATCTGCGATCTCCCATCCATTGGTCAAGATTTCTCTTGAACAAGGCCAGGTGCTGCTGCCTCACACATATGGGGATTTTATTCCACAGCATAGAGTCTTTGGGTGATGAATCTATCCCTCCAGCGTCCTATTAATAGCCGTGTCGAGGTTTAAGTCTCCGCCCTGTGGCTCTGATGGATCTAGATTTTTGAGGTGAAGCATATTCATCAAATCTGGGTTTGACATGGCCTTGTATGTTAGGCAAAGATCACCTCTGAGCAAGCGGTGGCGACTGAATAGAGCTGGAGTTCTTTCAGTCGGGCAGCATAGGACAGATGTTTGAGACCCTTTATCTTTTTTTGGTGAAACTTTTTGGGCCTCTCCAGCTGCTGCAGGTGTTGGGTAAGAAACATTCCGAGGGGGGCATTGAACTCAATCTTTGGTCTGATGAGTGATGAGTAAAGGAGACTATGACCTCCCTTGATCTAGATGAGAATCCTTCATGATAAGGTGGGCAATGTAGAAGGTCTTCCTAACTACTTTAGCTACATGGGTGTCGAATGACAGACTACTATCAACCTGGGTCCCCAGGTCCCTGATAACTTCTTCTATGCTCAGTGGATTGCCACCTATTTGGTAGCTAGGGGTAACCTTGTTTTCCCCGAAGGGTATGACTATGCATTTTTTGGCATTTAACTTTAGGCCATGGCTCTGGCACCAGTTATCCGTTTCTGTGAGACCCTTCTGAAGGATATCTGTGTCAGATGTGTTTTCTACTATGGCGCCCAGTTTGCAGTCATCTGCAAACTTTGTCAGCCATAACCCTCCTGTGTTTGCTTGTACTTGAAAAGTAGATGCCAAACAAGTAGACCCAGGACTGAGCCCTGTGGTACACCACTTGTGACAGGCTTTGAGTCTGACATGGCGCCAGCAACTCTGACCCTGTGGGTTCTGTCACTCAGCCAGTTTGCAACCCATCTTGTGATGTATGTATGGGTTAACATTTAAGCTGATGAGTTTTTCAATGATACCGAGTGGGGTATTGTATGAAGGCCTTTGCCAGATCGAGGGTAGGCTGTATGGACTGCCTTTCCCTCATCAATGGCTTTGGTGACTGTTTGAAAAAGTCAACCAAGTTTAGAAGGCATGATCTGCCTTTGACAAAGCCAAACTGGGATGGATCCAAAGTCTGCAAATTCCCTATGTCTTTATTTATGAGGTCCATTATGATCCTCTCCATGGCTTTGCAGATAAGGCTTGTCAAGCTAATGGGCGGTAATTTCAGGCACTTTGTGAAGTGGGACCACAGTTGCAGTATCCAGAGGTAAGACTATGATTAAACAGCTGTCCGAGCTGTGGGTTTAATTCCTCGTTGAGTTCGTGGAGCACACAGCCGGGGACACCATCAGGTCCCATGGATGCTGTGTTTTTTGCTTTGGAGAGCAGTTCTCACTTGGGCGTTGGAGATGTTTGGGGGGCTGCAATCGCTTGGTATAGATATCTCTCCTTTTGGGGGATTAGATTAAGCATTAAACCTGATAATGTTAATCAAATAATAAAGTTTCTACTGCAATAATTGTGGAATTACAGCTGTATTGCAACACCTGCATTATATCAACTGTTGTGCAATAAAGACTCGAAAATATACCAATAAATGCATGAAGGTATCCCTGAGAAAGCTGTGTTGTGCAATATGTGTGTAAGTAGGGCTGCTGTTCATGAAAGCGAGTATGACATCTGCTCTGAAATAAAAACACAACGAATACCACTAACTGACTTACGGTTTCCCTAAGAAAGAGTGTTATGTTAAACTGTAGATTTAGAGCTGTACTACAAGATATATGCATTATGATATTTGTTCTGCACTAACATCTAAAGAAATACCAGGAACATCCAAGGTATATTGTGTATATCAGGATTGTCTTGTGTTAACCATTGCATTTCAGCTATATGCATTCCTGCTCTGGGGTATGGTGCTGCAGGCAAGTATGAAACTGCAATGGCTGTAGACCGCAAATATACTATCTGCAACTGTATATGGGTCAAGTGCCCAACCCAATACTCTGATATGGTTTGTACACATTACATATATTTCCACCCTTTAAGAGTTTATTGTGTACACATGCATTGTATGTATTAATGTACAGTTTACTTAGTATCTCTGTCATGCATGAATCTCATGCATGTGTGTTCAACTGTCACTGCAGTCTTGTATAAGACTGTACTACTATTACCAGGCAATACTTTGTTTCCAGGTGAGCTGTAGGCAAATATCAGTCAGTCAGTTAGTCAGCAGTGGCTCAGTGGCTCAGTTTGTTAAATGTGTCTAAAGTACATTTTGCCACACATAGACCAGGGTTAAAATACAGTGACAAGTACTAATAAATATTACTGAACCAGTTATGTATTGTTAACAGATGTTCTCCCCACAGGAATTACAGGTAAATGGGTGCAGTAGCCCTTATTATGGGTTAATAATTTTTGTGTCCAGATGTAACAGACTGTTAACAGCATTGATCAGGAATGTGATAAGACATCAGAAAATAAAGGCAATGAGTACAATTGTAATAAAAGATAATACAATAAATAAAATGTGTAATCTTGGTATGGCTGTATGCCTGGTGTGTCAGTGAATGTTTTCTAATGGTCTAACCCCATGCCTGCCAAGGACGGCATGATAGTTGTTTACTCTCTGTACTGTACACAATATATGTCTCTCAAGTGTCACAATATCACAGACTGTAATCACCATTGCCCAATCCCTCTGTCACAGATGTATCATCGACATGATTACGTCAATAGCACAGTCATACTATATCAGTCCACAGTTCACCTTGGTAGTTATATAGGTCCACCTGACATGTAATAGTCCTCTGTAACTGTGTACCAGTAGGTGCTACTGCTTAAACCATACTGTCCCATGTGGATAGCTAGTGAGGTATTTATGTGCTACAGCAGCTATAGAGCACTGTTATACATAAAGGAAGGACAGACCTGTAGAGTACATAACAGTACTGTTGCAAACTATATAGCCTATACTGGTATTAATGGACTGCATTTGTCTCTCCCTCCACTCCTTATCTTCATCATTATTTATTATTGTTATACATTGGTTATGGTTTACTATTAACATATGTCATTCTCTAAATGTTATGTTGGGCCTGAGTTTTTTTATTGTTATGTGTTACAATGGTTGCATATTAACATACCTTGTTGAATTACCTATGTTGTTGGCCTTATGCCGTAACTATTACTGGCATGCTGTTACTATACTGATAGTTATCTTGCTTATTGTGTTCCATATACTATGCATTGTTATGTTACTGGGTTATTTGCAATGGTCTGGCATGCTGTTATAACTAACTAAATGTTTTGTTCATTGCGAATCTATACACATTGAAATACCTCAACACCAAAGCTCAACTGGGTAGGCCGGTTCCTGGCAATCCACCTACCCTACCTCAGCTGGACGTGGCACTGGGTCCCAGCACATCTGGGACCCAATCTGGTGGTGCCTTTTCTGCTGCTCCTGCACCACCTACAGGTGAAACCACTTCAGGGGGATGGGGTCCGTCCGACCCCAGGAGCAGGGGTGGAGGGGGGGTTGTCACCCAGGATCAGCTACCGGTATGGTGCACAGGACAGTTCATCATGAGTATGAGCAACTCCTACATTGGATTGAGGGCAGACTCACCAGCCTGGAGGGGCCTAGTGGCCCTGGCACCCAGCCTCCAGCACAGCCACCTTTTGGGCAGTGAAGGAGCAGTGTTGAGCAACATTAGCCGGACGTAGCTGCAGTGCATATTATAATGGATGTTTTCTCTGTGTATGTTGTAGTCTGTTTGTGTGTTGTACATGGGGTCAGAAATAAGATGTGGTATGAGTAATGCAGCTGTGGCTCCTCAGCTGTATGTGTGCGTCTGGATTACCATACATAATAGTGCAGGTAGTAATGTACTTAATTTGTCTTCCCCCTCACAGGTGAACATGGGGGTTGAAGTCTTTCCCTTTCACAACCTGATGTCAGTGTCTGATCAGACTCTGATGATGATGGTGGCCATACTGAGGCACAGGTGGTGTTGCTGGGGGCTGGATCTGTCCCATGGGTTGACATCCCTCTTCCTCCTCCCATTGTATCTGCACAAAGTCAGTATATTCACACATACCCAGTCCCCTGAGGCCACAGATATCAGAAAGCCAGAGTGTGGTGACATCAAACAGGAGAGTGTGGCAACTATGGCATCTGTGACTCTAGACATTGGCCATAGTCAGACGGCTGGTGAGGTCCCACAAAGGTAAATTGACAGGGATGCTTGAAGGAGGACTGCTGCCCATCCACCATCTGTCATATCACGGGTCAATCACCACATGTTTGGGTCCATCATGGAGGCACAGGCATGTTCCGAACGCAACACCAGATAGATACTCAGGATTATGGATGCACCACAGTCTGACATCTGTGACTCCTTCTAGCACATTGGTGACATCATGGATCATTTCACTGATGTAGTGGACAGACAACAGGGTGAGACATTGTCAGTCCTTGACTGCACGTTTTCTGTGCTTGAACATCTGGTTGGAGTCGGGCATCGGACATGTAGACGTAGGTCAGCAACATCATCTGCTGAGAGTCCACGTGGCCATGCACAGTCACACTCCCATAGTGGCAGTACCTCCAGCACTGCAGAAGGGACTGGGCTGTCCACACCACAATGTAGAAGGCCATGGGCATGTGGCCCTGGGTGGTCCCATGGGAACAGAGGCCCAGCAGACACCAGTCACCATCAGCTACTAGCACTGCATCTGACCCTGGGCATGGTGGTGCCAGTGCCACTCCTGGCAGAGCCATTTCCCATGTTCATGGCCAGAGACATTGAACTGTCCACTCTGCCATGTATGGTCCACAGCTGTCCAACATAAACATGTGTAGGGCAAGCACTGGGCTTGACTGTGTACACTCACACACTCAAACATCACTGTCACATGCAGGTCACCAACAGACACACACGGCACCTCTCCATGTCCCAGCTAGCCAGCACCCTTTCCTGACTCACATACATGCTGTCAACTGTTTGACACAGCCTAGGGCTCTAGCACCCCCATATCACACCCAGTGCATGTGATGATACCTGTGCCACATTTCTGCCATCCATACCATCGATGCAGGGACATGCACATATGTGTCTGATGCACAGGGTGACAATAATTCATTACATGTAGTTTTGTAGTGTGGTAGTGTTATGCCATGACAAGTGCTGTATGCTGGCATGTGTCCTGAGTACACATTAAACTTTGTGTACCTTTGTTGCATGATGTTAGATTGGTGGTAGTTTTGCAGAATGAGAGATGTCTCACAGAACTGTGTATGTTTCTGTTCCAGGGGTGTGAGTGGCTAAGCTATGGAGACTTGGCGGCAATACAGTGGAACAGGATGGCACTGCAGCACAGCAGACATATGACATCAGCAAGGATAAGACTGTATATGTGTGTGGTTATCTAGGTGCATATATGTAGAGAAATGTGTCAGGGACAATGGAGGCAGTCAGTGTGATCATGCATGCATACCCTGTGACAAGGCCTGCTACCCTTGATATGTGTCACCTGGGTGTTCTGTACATACAAATGTAGGTGGTGGCAAATAGCATTTATGCCTAGGTAGATGTGGGCTATTTAAGGACTGCAGCTACTGACAGCACAATAAAATGCATGAAAATTCCACACCCATAAGTATACTGCTGCATGAGAACATATTTGTACACTCACACACACAGAGTTACCTTTATTGAGATTAGAACCCCTACCTACCTATTAGTATACACTAGAGCACTATGTACTTATTGTATACACCATGTGGCTTACCTGTTTTGAAATTGTCAGCCAGTGCTGACAAGGTAGATGACATCAGCAGGCCTTGTAAAGGAGGCCAGTGAGGAGGCTGGCAGGTTGCCACAGGGCCTTAAAATGTATAACCATTGCACAGAGATAGGCATGTGTAAATTGCTGTGAGGGGTTACATTTATACACACACACACACACACACACACACACACACACACACACACACACACACACAGTTGCCTGTTGCGAGAGTAGAACCCCTACCTATCTATTAGTATACACTAGAGCACTATGTACTTATTGCATGTGCCACACAGCTTATCTGTTTTGAGATTGTCAGCCAGTGCTGTTAAAGTGGATGACATCAGCAGGTGTTGACAGGGAAGCTGAAGTTGAGGAGAACGCTAGTCACAGGGCCATAAAATGATTAACCATTGCATAGACATAGGTCAGATGGTCATGTCTGTGCTGCTGTATGGGAAATATCTACACACACACACACACACACACACACACACACACACACACACACACACACACACACTCTGATGTGACATTAGAACCCTACCTACTATTATGCACTATAGCTTGCAGTACTTATTGCGCACACCACCGGTTACATCACGTGTACATGTGGTTGCTGCAATAGTACTTGTAGTCTACGCAAAGTGGCCTTGTATTACACAGCATGTGTGGCCTGCAGAGTGAACCTGCTTTATGCTGCTATTGTATCTACTGTCCTAGCAGTGGGGTACCTGTTAATACCCCTGCTATGTGTGTACAGTTCACAGTATCACCATTTCTGGCTGGTTGCAGTTTGCTAGGTGGACAACTGGCCAGTGACAATATAGGCTGTCCAAGTCCTGCATCGAATCCTTTGCACATTACACCACCAGCTCACCATTGTCTGTCTACAGGGTGACATTCCACAGGCACAGGGTTCGATGGTTGGGTGGATTATGTCATTATGCGGCCTTGGTGTGTTACCATCAGACAACTGTTGTGTGTGTAGGTGCAGATAACCTCAGCATTGTGTGTGTAGGTATGCACATTCGCACAACCCCACACACATGTACATATATATATTTTTTTTTAATATATATATATATATATATATATATATATATATATATATATATATATATATATATATATATATATATATATATATATATATATATATATATATATATATATATATATTTATATATATATATATATATATATATATATATATATATATATATATATATATATATATATATATATATATATATATAAAACAGGGATGGCAACGTAGGTGTAGCTGTGTGTTAGCTAAGTGTAGGAGCATGCCCAATGTGATTGTCAGTACTTACAAGGTGACTCCAGAACAGACCTACCTGTACTCCAGTCCTGGATTTAGTGTGCTGCAGATAATTGGCTGCTGAACCTGAATTAACCGTCCAGCACCTCTCTGATATTTTGACCAAGGGATTTCCCAGCTATGTGCTGAATGTATTATATGACTCAAACCTATCAACTGTACAGATTGTAATAGACAGTACAGAGTGTTGCATCATATGTGTGGTACTTTTAAATACCATTGTGATTTTCCAGTACAGCAGTGCCAAATCATTATAGACTGATGTAAGGAAACGATGCCAAACATTTGAGTTAGTGACTTCATACACATCAGGACAACCATGCTACTGCATGACCTGTTATTCTCTGCACTTGCTACATTTGTCTGGCCAGTAGTTAATCCTTCTCTTTATATTTGGGCCTTTGTCCCACTACTGTTCATGGCTTTGTCCATATTTCTGCTGTAAGTGGTTGTAGGTATGATGTGACTGAGGTACATGATGTCACACCACACACAGGGTGACAGTCTTCACACCTCTCACTGTACATGTTTTAGCAGGATGTCCAGCATTCCACGCCATATGTCTGCTCTGTTCCTCTTATAGTTGTGTTTTCCAGTAGTATACTAATAAATGGAGCCCACTGAATTGTTGTAAGTACTGAAACAGTTAAGTGATGACCTTTACATCCTGCTGCTACTCTGACCTGTTGCAACCTGCTGTTATACTAGCCACCTTCTAGGTTACTCAGTGCATATATAATGTCTGAAGGTTTGGCCCTCTGTCTCTCCATGGCCTCTGTCTTTGTCCAGCTGTCTTGCAGTAACAGATTGGGCACAGACCTCTCAACCATACAAAATTCTTTAGTATTTACCGTTTTTGAGGACAAATTAATGGGGTGCCACGAATTCCCTAGTGGCCCCTTTAATTCCAGATTTTTTTGATTTTTTTTTTTTTAACTATACAACTTTAAATTTATAGCTGATGTCACCATGCATTACCAGGATACAGGGGCGTACGTGATGTCATAAGCTTCTTGAGGCAGTGCCTAGTTGCTGTCTGACGGTCAGAGAAGCAGGAGATTTAAAAAAAAAAAAAAAAAAAAAAACTTCAGCTGTTAACAGCAGCCGACTTGCGTGGGCAGCTTGTAGGGATTCAGGAATGCTCACTTATTTACTTTAACTGGACATAATTTCCTCTTAGCTGCGAGCTTGTGTTTGGTCAACACTGAGCTAAAATAAAAAGCTGTAACTTTCATGGATGAGCGTACTGCTGGCACCGGCTACTGTTAGGTGTAACATTAGACATAGCTGGGCTGTAGGCCGGCACAACCATTCTTTTGAGTCTGTTGACAACATGCACAATGGGAAAGGGACAGAGTGGAGGATGAATCCTCTGAGAAGCCTAAGGGTTCTAACTTCCGATCGGAGCTTCAGCTGTGACTGTGCATCTTTTAACAAAATTCTGAACACAGAATGGGACTACGCTGGTACTGTACCCTACTACATGTTCTCCAGTCAGTAAGTTCAGTGCTGGGTTTATTTGGGAGTGGATGATTTTATTTCCCATGATGTCTCTGAACACTGTAACTAACCGTATTTTCTATAACTCCCCTTTTTTTTCTTTCAAAATATACCCTGTCCCTGTCTTTAAGTTAAGGAGTTTTGCAGTTTTTATGGGTTGCTTGTATGCTGCTATTGCTTGGCTTAGTCTTAGTTGATTAGTATTGCGTGCATGGATTAAACAAAACAAACAAAAAAAAATACGAAGGTTGACAAGGAAATGAGTTGCTGATCAAACAATAATTTATTAAAGGAGTACCACACCAATAGACTCAAAAAACATGTTTAAAACATCACGGCATGAGGTTTCCTACACTTTAACAGCACTCTGGGATTATTTACATGATTTTAAGTATTTTTATAGGTAATTCCAGACTCTGACCACCTGGAGGCTGGCATATTGACGTGGTTTGGATAAATCAGGTTGCCATCCAGTATCCCAGAAATCATTGTTTGGCTCAAAAATGTTACATCATGCAGGCCTCTGTTTGCCTAAAGTTCCTGTCATTTCATAGATGTTGCATGCGTACAAAGTACTGAGTAAAATAGAACAATATAAGTAACATTCCCTGCTGCTGTTTGTGTACTTAAAACAGAAACAGTGCAATGCCACAGAACACACAAGTGCTGTTTACTGCTGCCTTTTTCTAATTTAGTTTAAATGGCACTAATTTGTGAGACAATGAATTCCAGTCCATTTACTTCTCCCCTCCCCCATAACACTTAGCTTCCCTAGCTGTCAAAGTCCTGAGGGTAATTTGACCTGGTAATTCCATTGAATGGCAGATCTCAGCAGGGTGCTTGACTCGTGTAATTTAATCTTTGCTCTAGCATTTCCTTTGTTAGAGGGGACATTTTTTTGCTGCACTATAGCCATGGCCTTACTTGACTGCAATCACATCCAGTAAGGTCTTGCACCAAGGAGCTAAATAATAAAACATTTATACTATTAACCAGTTTAGATCTTTATTAATTTAAGTGTTAAGGTATCACATCATGCTTCCACCTTGTTAAAAATTGAGATTTACATGTGCAAAGTGTGTTGGTATGCAGTGTTTGCCTTCATATGTTTTACTCCACTGGTTGGTTTGCAAAAATAACCATTTGCAGTGTCCCTGGATTTGTCTTTGTACATACAAACCACATTGCTATACTTTCCCTTCCTTTTCTTGTGTCCAGAAGTCACTTATAACAAAGTAAATTTTTATTGATTTTTTTAAATAAAGGACATCAAGGTTAACTTACCTTGAATCAGATAATGGATGCCACTGCAAAGAATCACTGTTGAAATATTTGTGCGTGGACAATATCCCTTACTAAATCTATTTGCCAACCTCCACTTCAATTGGTGCTATGGCTTTAATATACTGGTGTGTTTGCTCATGCCTTCCAAATATCTCCACCATTACATACCAGTTTTGCAGTGTAGTAACCACCCGACATGCCCATACACCTTTAGCCATCAATATGCAGCTACTCCTGTTCATGTGAGTATGTGAATTCATTTTCAGACTAAAGGTGTGGAAGCTGCACTGAATAATTCTAGGTGCTTGTTCAGGTTTCACATGGTGCTTGCTTAGAGCTACTCTCATGTTAAGCCACTATGAATATGTTGCACTGCCACCTCTGATACCAGGGTAATGTTTTAATCTTTCTATTCACTGCACACTAGCAGTATCTGGTGCAAATACAACAGAGAAGTATGCAAGCGATACACCACCTAAACATCATTTGCCGTGCAGAATGTACAAGTATGCATACCAAATTTCTGTGTTTCCAAACATCGGTGTTACTACACTACTACTGAATAAAATGAACAGCAATCAGGCTGGGGGAAGGACAAGGGAGCCATGACATCAAAGAATGGGTGGGTCTTATTATTTTAGTTAGAATCAGATGACCGCTGTGGTGATATCACTTTGGGGGAGGGAACTGATTTAAAAAAGTACCTGCACTGCCTGGCCTCGATGATGTCAGTAATTGGGCGACTCCAGCAAGCTTTATTCAAATGTGAGAGAATCACTTTGAAAGTGAAACCATCACAGTATGAGAAGGTAGGCTTCTGTTACAGAAGTAAGGGGAATTATAAAAATTGTTAATGCTTTATTGTTGTTGCTTTACAGAGGACAATGTAAATAGGGAGGAAAAGGGCCGTGAAGTTTAGGAATACATTAGAGAAACCTGTTGTACTCCTTTAAAGATAAGCATTTTCGTCCACGCAACTCATTTCCTTGTCAACCTCCGTTTTATCAGTTTGAATTGCATGTGTTTTTTTTTTTCTCAAAAATTTTTTTATTAATTATATGAATAGCAAGACAATTAAAAGATTATACATAACAAGAAGGCATAAATGAACATATAACAATTCATCTAGTGATAACAACCTTCATGAGATTTTGATAAGTTATTTAGAAATAAAACATACACCATATGTACACTATATACAAGTTAGGCAACCTGAGAGAAAAAAAAAAAAAATTAACATTAACTATTTAATATGTTTAGAACCTTTTCTAACACAACCTTTCTAATAGCTTTTTTTTTTAGACTTCCACCTAAGTATCTTTGAGCATCAATACATTTAAAAGCCATTTTCTGGAAAGTAACCCATTTTAATTTAGAACGATCAATCCAATTTTGTATTATATAAAGTTTTAGTAATGAGCAAATAAAATGATAACATGAATATCAACTTTTGAAAGATGAATCAATGGAATATGTAGAATAGCAAATTCAACGTGGATTTTGATATCCCATTTTCTGCAGTCTGACTTTCAAAGAAGTCCACAATCTGTGAGAAAAATGACAATACCATAGAATATGAAGGAGGTCTGCTTGGGGATGAGAACAGCTTGAACAAGGGGACTTATTTGGGTTAAATTTGTTTAATTTGATTGGGGTAAAGTAGGCATCATTATTAATCATTAATTGTGTGTATGCTAATTTTTAAAAGGGATAAATTCCTTAGTGTGTCTAATAGCCAGGACTTTCTGAGATTCTGACAATTGGGAATTATAATTCAACCAAACATTAGATAAAAGACAGTTGTGGTCCATCATTAAAGAATTAATTAATTTATATGAGTTTGAGAGCATTTTATCAGATGATGAAAGTATTTTGATAATCGTGTTAAGGTTTTTCAATTGTGAGTCTATGGGGACCAGAGATACAAATTTGTTTTTAATTATTGCTCTTAGTTGTGTAAGAATTGGTGAGTAATTCCAGTTTACTTTCAATAACTTACGCCAGTCAGATAAAGGCAAGTCAAGATATTTCAAAACATCTCCTACTTTTAGATTTTTAATTAAAGGATAGTTTGTTAAGTTCAAAAGTTTATTGTCCAATAATATATTTGGGTTTAGATGAATTGGCTGAACATGGTGAGATCTTTCTAGTTTACACATTTTGAGTAAGGTTTGGAAATCTCTAATCTTTTGTTTAAATACTGTAGATATATTTTTAATAAATAAACTATCCAGAGAGATAAAGGGAATAGCTTCAGGATTTAAATTATTAGAAATGACATAATTATACCATAATTTTATCCATAAAGACTGATTTGGATAAGAAGTGTTATTGAATTTAGAGATAGTAAGAAGTTTATTGGATGAGACAATCAAATAATAGAGATAAAGATTAGGTAAACCCAAACCTCTGTTGTCCTTCGAAAATGCCAATCTAGAATAGGAAATTCTAACAGATTTAGGGAACCATATGAATTTTGTCAAAGCTTTATTTA
This sequence comes from Protopterus annectens, assembly GCF_019279795.1. Taxonomy (NCBI): domain Eukaryota; kingdom Metazoa; phylum Chordata; order Ceratodontiformes; family Protopteridae; genus Protopterus; species Protopterus annectens. The sequence goes on along the minus strand of NC_056732.1, from coordinate 479,306,475 downwards.
CAGACTCAAAAAATTTTTTTGAAATTATCTGATCAGATGATGAGAATGGGTAAAGAAATTTAGGCAGAATATTCATTTTAATGATGGCCACCCTTGAAAGAAATGAAAGGTTTAGATGCTTCCATCTGTCCATATCAGACAATATAGATTTCCATAATTTATTAATATTATTTTGAAAGGAAGATTTATTATTGTGTTCTAAATTGATTCCTAAATATTTTATATTATAAGTAAACTGAAAATGATCGTCTGGAAACAAAAAAGATTTGTGTGCTAAATGATTTAAGGGAAAAATATGAGTTTTTGTAGAATTTAAAAGATAGTTGAAACCAAAGAAAAATAATCAATAGAATTCATTATTTTTCTGTAATCAGATAATGGAGTTTGAAAGTAGATTACTAAATCATCCAAAAGCAGAGAAATGAATATTAGTATTAAGAATTCTAGGATGTTATGAAAAGTATTTTGAGTAATAAACAATAGCAAAGGTTCTAAATAAATGTTGAAAAGAAAAGGGGACAATGGACAACCCTGTCTTGTTCCTTTAGTGATCTTTATCGAGCAGAAAACTGACCATTAATGTATAGTCTAGTAAACATATTCTTGTATAAAACTTTTAAAAATTTATAAAGAATAAGGAATATTAAAACATAACATAGTTTGAAATAGAAAGTTCCAACATACTCTGTCAAAGGCATTTGATGCATCTATAATCAAAGCATATATAGGGTTTGGATTTTTCTTAATGAGATGAAGTATAGTCTCTAAAGATAGAGTATTATCCCAAGCATGTCTCTGAGACATAAAACCTGATGGATCTGACGAGATAATTGAGGGTAAAATCCGTTTCAATCTGTTAGCCAGAATAGATGACAGAATCTTAATATCCACGTTAATTAAAGAAATGGGTCTATAATTTACTGGGTCAGATTTATCTTTATTATTTTTAGAATTAGAATGGTTTTGATGTGTTCCAATGAATATCTGAGATATCATTAACTCTTATATGATTGTAAACTTTAAATAGAAAGGGAAGAACTACCAATTTGAAAGTTTTGAAAAATTCTGGAGTAAAACCATCAGGTCCCGGAGATTTACCCAATTTAAGATTATCTATTGAATCCAAGATTTCTTGTACCGATATAGGGTAGAAAGTAGTTTTGCTGATTATCATTTAGTTTAGGGAACTGCAAAGAGTCTAAAAAGAGTTTTGAGTGATTATCTTTAACAGAATTAGAAGAACCTGAATATAACTCAGTGTAAAGAGAGGTGAAAAGTTGAATAATCTCTTCATCAGTATTATATAATCTGTTATTATAAGATAAAGATGTAATATTTGGATTTCTGAAGTTAACTTTAATAATTCTCGCTAACAATTTAGATGGAACCTGGGCCCACTCTGAATATGAAGCAAGTAGTTTTTGTTCAGCTAAGGAGAGGTTATTTTGGTGAAGCAGAATTAAATCTTTCTGACAATCAAAAATTTGTTTTTCTAAAGTAGCATCATAGTTCAGACCAAGATGATTTTCCAACGAAGAAATTCTTGATTTTAAGAATTCCTCTTTCTTAAAGTATTGTTTTTTGAAAAAAGCAGCTTTACTAATAAATAAACCTCTTAATCTTGCTTTACATGCAGCCCATTGAATGTCATAAGGAATGTCTGATGATTCAAGACTATTCACCACTTCATTTAGGATTTCTGAAACTTGTTTGCAAATATCTTCATTTGACAATAAGTTATTATTTAAGGTCCACTTATTAAACATAGTTTTATTTTTGATATTGGGTTTTATGTTCAATTTTAGTGAAATTCTTGAGTGATCCGAAAAGAATCTGGGTTCTGTAGTAAAGTCCACAATATATTTTGAAATATAATCTGAAATTAGAAAGAAGTCTAATCTGGACCACGAATGATAGCACTTAGAATAATAAGTATATATCATTTTTGTTTATATTTTTAACAGTGCGGAGGGGATCTATTAAATTATATTCTGTCATCAAATCATTTATAGCCAGAGTAGATTGAAGATTCTAGGTGACAGTGGAACGATCAATTACAGGGTTTATAACTGCATTCCAGTCACCACCCACTATAATATGATGATCCTTATAGGATGCAAGAATATTGTAAATTTTTAAAATGAACAAATGCTGTGAATTACATGGGCCATATAGATTTAAAATTAATAAGGGTTTGTCCAAACCAGCAATAGAAGCGGTAAATAAGCACCACCTCCCCTCATCATCAAATTTCTCATCAATAATATTCCCAATGAATTTTTGTTTAATGATTATAGCTACACCTCTGGAGTTAGATGAGTCACCTGAAGCTATAATCTTTTGATCCATTTTTTACTCTTTATTCCAATCAATACGTGAAATATGGGTCTCTTGAATAAAACAAATGTTAGCCTGTGATTTAAAGATCATATGAAATAATAGTGATTTTTTCGCTTTATCTTGAATGCCTCTAACATTCCAAGAACCTAAAATTATGTCAACAGGCATATTCTACAAGTATAATCATTATTGATGCTATAAAAGTGAACTCAAGGTGCAAATCCAACACAACATTAAAAAGAAGAAGAAAAAAAAATAAAAGAAAAACAGTCTTTAAGTATTCAAGCAAGTCATCAAATAACATTTGTTGAAAAAAAAAGAAAAAAGGTTTTTCAAGAACCATGAAATGTATAATAATAACCTTTATCCTAACCCTAGTGCCTATCCACCAATCCCCCTGTGATAAAGGAAGAGCAGAAGAACATGAAAAAAAATTGTAATTATAGATAATAATAACCTCAAGTTAGAATACAAATTACTCAAAGGAAGCCTAACATAACATAAAGTCCGAGTAATACTACTAAAAATATATACAAAATTAATTAATTTCAAGACATCCAACATGCTTAATCCCTACTTCTAATACTAATCTAAAGCTCCTATCCTTAAATTGAAATTTATAGTGATTAAATGTATTTCCTCAAGTATTTCAAGAGAAAGAGAAACAAGTAAATAATAAATAAATCACACTCTGCTTAACTAGAACACTCTGTCATAAGAAGTAATACAATTAAAACTGAAAGATATGTAAGATAACATATATAAGTATAACAAAACCAACTGGTAACATTATAATATAAGTAAATAAGCATAGCATTACTGAACTAAAGATAATAGTCATGCACTATCTACTGAACCTTCTTTAGTACTTTAGTGATAATTTCATTAATCAACATGACCATTAGTATGATAAAAGCACTAATACCTGTAGAATGAGTATTTAGTTATAGTTCAAATAAAGCAAAAACAACTACCAAGCAACCATATCTCAAAATGAAAAACAATTCAGTCTGGAGATGCATCTATTAACTAGATAATAATAGTACAGGAACTATTCAAAATGAAATATTATAAGCTGTAAGGTTTTAACACTAGTTAATATACATGAATAAAGTATAATTATATTATTAAATAGTAACTTAAACAGCATCATATATATTGGACTGAATGTACAACAATGTGCATACATATAATTTTAAATCTACTTTTGAATATTTTACTAATGACTCTGTTAGGTTATGTAGCCATACTATTCTTCTAAGCTATAGATGTAACATAGCAAAACAGCATGAAAAGACAAGGCTTTTAAAGTAAACATTTTGAACATCTAATTAAAACAGAAACAAGCAAGCTAAATGCAGTAAATCTAAGGGCTTAAATATATACATGTAGATTCAGCTAATCATATTAAAGATAGTTATTTCAAACCTTTCAAATAAGTAAAGGCTTTCTTAAACATAAACTACTAATCATAAATATCACATCCAGCCTCTGAGAAGAAAGAGAGCAGAGAATAGAAAGAACATGAAACTTTCATATGAACAGGTATACTTTGTAACATTTGTCAAATTAAACACTTCAGTATAATATAAAATATTGTATGAAAAAATATTCTGAATAGGAAAATATGTTCATTTATTTACACATCCTTTAGAATTTTAATATATAAAACTAACCTGTTCATTTGTTTCCAGAAACATTTTCACTCTGCTTTATGAAAGTAGCAGCTTGCTTTGAAGTCATGCAGACACACTAAAAGTCACTGAATATATTATGTGACATGAATCTGTTTAAATTTAAAAAGCAACCTTCATTTATGAAGAGAAAACACTTTGAATAATAGCCAGATCTATTAAAAAGTTAGTGCTATTGAATACTTGTTGAAAACAAGCAGACTTGTGTATTTGAAACTGTCCTTCTTTCCTCACAAATGATGACATCACCATCCATCTCAGAGAGACTGTAGTGCATGTTCATGCAGAGCATCAGCTGGAACTCTGAGGGGAAGATTTTCTTGCTAGAATGTTGAGTTGGAATGTTTTTCCCTCCAAAAATCATTTAGCTTACACAGAAGGCTGTAACTCAAAAGCTTGTAGTAAAATTAACATATTATCTATTTACACAGCAAGCATATGTGAGAGAAAGAGAAAAAAGTAAATACAGCAATTTAAATGCTTCTATTAATCCACACAAATCTAACAAGCATATATCCTGTCACTGCACACTGTCACACCAAATCCATCATGTGTAAATTACATGACAAGTTCTTAAGGTAATATAATTATGTCACACCAGAATTACAAATCATGTAACACAAATACTGTCAGATTAAAGAAAAAAAAAAGATCAAACCTTATTGTAGTTCTTTAACAGTAGAATATTAAGATACAGTGTCAGGAAGCGTTTTAAATGTTTTAAGAAAAATGTCTTTTGCATCTTTAGGATCTGAACATACAAATCTTTTGTCATTAGCTGTGAAAGACAAGGTATTAGGATATGCCATTCGAAATCTAATCCCTCTTTTTATCAAGTCAGCACAATAGGGGCTAGTTTTTGTCTATTTAATTTGATCTGTGCAGGAAGATCTTGGGAAAATGATAGTTTGTGAGACTTCCATATGAATTGTTTCTTTGTTTTAGCAGTTTCTAGGATCTGGAAAGTGTCTTGAAAGTTTAGTAACTTAGTATAAATTAACCTTGGTGTGGAAGAATCTTGCTTTGTACGCAGTGCTCTGTGTGCTCTCTACAATTATAGATTTTGAAGAAGCTTCACAATTTAACAGTGTTTCAAAGATATTTTTAGTCACAGATAAGTTTTATTGTCATAAGATTCAGGTAAACCACGAATAATGATGTTATTTCTTCGACTCCTGGCTTCCAGATCCAATATTTTAGCTTGTAAATCTGAAACAGTTTTATCTCTAGATTTAAAGTCACTTTCCAATAAGTCTGTTTTAACCTCCAAAGCTAAGATTTTATTTTCAATAGTAACAATACTATCGTTTATTTGCTTTAAAGATTTACTAAAGTCTGCAAACTGTTCTGAAAAGTTTTGTATAGCACTTTGGATTGGTTTTAATGCTATTTTTAGTTCTTCTAAAAGGAAATTTGAGCCATTTAAATCTTTATTACTTACATTAAAAGTTTCTGTAGGTTGTCTAGATGATTTCAGTCTTTTGAACCTGAATCTTTTCAGGAGAGAGCATTGAAGTATATTTGGCCTTTGTAGGCTGAGTCTCCATGGAGTCAGATTTTGTAGCCATGCCCAGAAATGGAATGCAGTTAACAGGATACCAGGAACCAGGAACAGACTGGAGCAGTAGGAGTCCCAGCAGCAGAGAGACCAAAAATGTTCTGAGGTAAAATAAATCCCAGGATAATAAGTCCAGAAGAAAAAATAATCCAAATGCGTAGAAAAAGATTTATAAAATCTTTTAGTATAAAAATTTGAGGAAAAAGGTTGATGTAAAGTTGTAAAAAAAAACAAAAGTTAAATAGCTGTGAGGAGCTCAGAGAGTAAGGACTAGACTAGTCGGCGGCCATCTTGGAATCTGAATTGCATGTGTTTTGCTTTCCACAAATCCGCTAGTATTGTGGATTGTTAACATCTGGCAAAGACTGTTTTATCTGTCGCAGTCACTCTCAATCAACTAAGAATGAGAAAGACAGAAAGAAATAAAGGGAAGGCAAAGTGGAAGAGGCAAAGTGGGAGAGGGGGTTCTTCAAAGTAATGTAGTGTAATTGGTATATATTGACAGCGAGTAAGGGATTCACGTTGTTTTCAGCAAACTTTAGTGAAGACTGTTCTGCGCTTAATGTTTAGGAGTCAGGACTGGATCATATTCACTTACTGTTGTGAGCAGCCACCTTTTCTTACAGTGTGCTTTAAGTATATAATTCGTGTAATGGTCTGGAAAAGTTTATGTTGTCTTAAATATGTCTGAGCCGACATGCATTTTTTTATTATAAGACTTTAATTCAATGTATGTTAATGTTGTGCATGCATCCAGTTTAATAGTTTGATTTTGGCTGTTTGGTATTTTTGTAACAATTTTTTAGAGAGGCATGGTAATTTTGACAGTGGTATGCGGACTTATTTATGGATGAATTGTTACTTTCACTTTAATGTATCTTAGTGGGTAGATCTTGAATAATTTTACTTTCTTGTTTAACTAATTTGTTTCTTTAATGTGTTGGTGGGGTATTCCTGTGTAGCCCAGAATAGCCTTATACAATTTCAAATGTTCATGCATTGAGTTTTACACTTTTGGCTCTGCCTCTATTCTGTAAAGTAAGACAGCATTTCAGAATACGTGTGTACTATAAAGGACTCACCAGTTACAATCCTTGCACTTTTCTGAGCAAAGCAACAGAGGAAGGCGTGATCTGCCCACTTATGGGGCATTCAGACTTTTGGGATGGAAGATAAGTCTACATTTATCTGCTATAAGGAAACAGTTTATGTTGTTTCTATCGCGAAATGTTTGTTTTCTTTTCAAATTACCGAAAGCACGTTCTAATATCAGCAATGAGACTGGTAAACTGTAATGTGTAATGTAAATGACTGTTTGATTTCTTGATGTATTTATTATATTTGTTGGCCAGTAATGTCAATCTGAGAAGTAAGATTGACATAATGGTTAAGATATTTGCCTTACAGACAGAAGGAAGAGGGTTTGATTTTCACATGGTTTAATTGGCTAGGCTTAAAATGGCCCACAAGGGCAGCTAGCCTAGTACTAACCTATGTATTGACATGCGGTGTAGGGATTTATCTTGATGAATTGGGTGGGGGAGGACGCTTAACTTCCCCTTTCATGAAGTGTCTTGTCTATTGTTCAGGATATGTTTAACTTTAAGGTCATTTTTTGTCTGGTGATAAAATGTAAAAAAGAATGCAGACATGCAAGTTGCCTTAGTATCTTCCTCCCATCCTAGACTTTTCATTGCAGCATCACCCATCCAGTAGAGTTAGCTGATTTTGAAAGAAACTGTGGTTCACAAATGACATATCACCAGGACTGGGTGGTAATTGTGAGGCTGTAGTAGCCATTTAAGAGGAGGTTGGGGGAGGCAGAGGCTGTGTTTTTGGGAGATGAGATCAGCAGTTAACAATATTTAATCATGTTAATCTAGACAGTAGGTTGTAGTAGGTGTTTTGTTTTTTATGTCTTATCCTTGGTTGAACTGTGCTGTACAGGAAGCAGCAGTTGCTTGATCTATGTAGATGAGATGCTTTGATCCTGCACAGGCACTCAGGCAGCAACAAGTTGAGCCATGGCCAGGAAGCAGCAGCTGACTTGTAATAAGTGAGATGAACATTGCGGAGGGCAGCTGCAGTTGGCTGCGTATACTGAACAGCGCGAGCCCTATAGCTGCACTGCACTTGGCAAGCTGAAATCTTCAGTTATCTGGCTAAAGCCTTAAATTGTAATATTTTGTCTATTCCTCAATTTGTGTTTAAAAGTTGGTATCCCACAATTCCACCAGAGTGGGTGGAGTTACATAATTATGTATGCAAATGTTATGTTAATCACCGTACAGATTTGTACCTATTGTTCATGGGTCTTGTCCAGATTTTTGATGTTTCTAGGTTGAGAGGTATGCTGGGCATATTGACAGTCTGTGGGACTCCTACCACAGGAGTACCTCACATGCAAAAGTTGTAGGTGCATCTATCTTCAAACCATGAACACCATCAACCATGCTATTGTACTTAGTCCACTGAGCCACACCAGCCACCAGAACATGAGGTTTACTTCCTTACACTATCAACAGCAGACAGACATAACACTTTGACCCCTGCATATTGTGGAAATTAGAATATGTAGCCAGGTTGTTTGGGACAGCCCTGGGATTGTGTGGTGTGCTGATATATCCATGCAAACATACTGTTACAACTGTTGTGTGGTAACACTGATGTGTTGGGGTAGGGGACTCTAGCACTGACAGTCATGTGTCTGTCCTATAACCCTGTTGTTTGGTATTTCCCTTGCATACTGCAGTGGGTTTTGCTGCCTTGAGGCCTACTGCATATTATGGGCCAGTCAGTATTGGCCAGAGTACCTGTTGTCCCACATAGCTGTTAGTTCTCTGCAAGTAGCCCAGTAGCCCATTCTATTCCTTTACATACATGCAGCAGGTCCATACATATGCTACCATAGTGTAGTACCCCATACATTTGTTGTAAAGGAGAGTGACGTACCTTATGAATGCAGCAGTTGAGATACCTGTGTTGCAGGGCTAACTCTGTCTGATGCACGCGGTACACAGCCAATACATGGTGAGATACAGGTTGTGTTGTGTGGCCAGCATCCTTTTTACTATATATGCGAGTCAAAGTAAGGTGTCAGTCCCTAGGACCCTAGGTTTTCAGTGCATGAGCTATGCATTGCCTCTTTGCCAAGGCCAGGGCATACTGAGCACTCCTAAGTCTGCCTACAGGGCCAGCCTCAGGGGGCTCCTCCTCCAAGTCCCCTTGTGGGTGTGGCTGTGGGGATCTTGGCAGTGGTGGGGGGCTGTGTGTCCTTTCCCTGTTCTGATCCTGTTGCAGATGTTTCTGCAGAATCATATTGTATAGCATGGTACATACTGTGAACATCTGTGCACATGTGGCTGGAGAGTACTGCAGGGCTCCACCAGATATATCAAGGCACCAGAACCATGACTTGAGTAGCCCAAACACATGCTCATGATGCTCCTAGTTTGTGGTTGTGGCTCATTATGGCATTCTTCAGTAGGTGTGTGTGCATTTCTGATGGGTGTCATCATCCACGGTTCCAGTACATAGCCAGCATCCCCCAGTAGATGGGCATACGGTATATCCCCCCGGCAAACATCTGGTGCAGCTGTGATGCTTGCCAGATATGGGAGTTATAATAACTGCCAGGGCTGCCAGCACACACTTTCCTGATAAAGCCCTGGGCATTGCACACAACCTGGCAGTTGATGGAGTGATACCCCTTGCAATTGACATAGACTCTAGCCTCCTCACCAGGCGGTGCTTTGATGTGGACATGAGTGCAGTCTATGGCACCCAGTACCTCAGGGTAGTGTGCTACGTGGTGAAGAGATGCATACTGCTGGCCCTCTCCTCAGCAGTGAGGGGTAAATAAATGTGCTCACTGGCATGTGTTTGCATGACAGCCAGGAACTGGTGGAGTACCCTGGATGCTGACACCTATGAGACCCCCACCATGTCCCCAGTTACTCTTTGAAAAATACCTGTAGCTAGTATTCTAAGGGCTACACATACCTTTGTTTCCACTGTGATGGGTTCCCCTCTATTGGCTCTAGGTTTGAGTTGAGGGCGGCAGAGCTCGGTGAGTTCTTGTAGTATGTCCCTGTCCACTCTGTAGCACTCTACAATCTCCAGCTCATGTAGCTCCTGGAAGGTTACCCTGGGCCTGAACACTCTTCTCCTTCTCAGTCTAGGCCTATTGTCAGCAGAAGCATCAGCACTGACCTCAGCATCTAGCACATACAGATGTAGCAGAGCAGCAGCAGCCCCTAGTATACGGTCAGTTAAAATTCCCAGGTCTGTACTTCAATGGTGCAGAGTATGAGGGAGAAATTAGACTGTAGGGTGTACGCAAAATTTACAGTGGTTTGCTGCAGATGCAGCCTGTGTGATTGGTTAACTATGGCGCATTCCACCTGCCAGGTACATCATTGAGGGGTTTGAATGGCCCAGTGTAAGTGGAACAGGGGTTATCAGTAATTTATACATGATTGGCTTTCACTGGCAATTTCCTTTTTTATTTATTTATTTATTTATTTTAACTCCCTTCCCTGCTAAGCACTGTGGTGTGGCACTCAAACCTGCACCTTTGGTATAAACAATGCACAGCAGTCAATAGATACACCCCTATGGACAGGCATGCTCAGCACAGCTCAAACCAGCTAAAACACATGCGCTGCAGCAAAACAAAGCTTAGCAGCACTGGACACCTGCTCAGCTCAGCTCAGCATTACACAAACAGGTGATGCTGAGCTCCAATTTACTTAAACATATAGTGACATACCCCATTTTGATATCAGATAGCTCTTCTGTGGACACCAACACAGTTCTGGGCCTACATGTATTTTATCTGCGGACACAGTAGTCCATTTTTGCTATTCAGTAACCCTAGCTCATTTGCATGCAGATCCATGCACACAACCTGGATACTACACTATTCCAGGGCTTGCCTCCTTCGTAACCACTGAAATCTACAATTGGACATACTCCATGCACGGCTCTATAATGCATTATTCTCACATATTTCTTATTTTTAGTTTTTAAACTTTTTAATTGTTTTTTTGCATAACAGCACTTTTGCACACTGCTGCATGACACGCAAATGTAATATGTGTATTAAAAAATTATATTACATTAGTTTGCATTATTTTTGGACACACAGGGCATAGTTTTGCACATATCTGTGCCTATGATGCAATTTCTGACATTCTAAATGGGCTTTTACAGCTCCTGTTCAATTTTTACTTTCTTGTACATGGAAAGTTTTTGTGTACACTTTGGACACCAAAACAGGGTCTGCAGGACTGTCTCTCTGCTTGCTGGATCACTCCAGCACCCTTATCTGCATGCAATTAATCTGCTTATGATATGATTTGCATGCCACGGACACTTTCGTGTCTGCACACTCGTGCACGGCCCACTGCTCTCTTTACTGGATCACACTTCTGCTTACTCTGGTGTAAGCTCTGTGCCACTATGCCTACATGGAAAATCACTCCATGTAGGCTTTATTGAATTCCCCCCAAAGTGTTTTCATGTTAAGTTGATTGTGGTATACTGCCACAGAAAATTTTCTTCACACCACTGTTCACTCGTTCACATACTATATAAAGGATGGAAAAACATTTAGTAAAATATGAAATCACATCAGCGTGGTAACCCCAGTCAGACTATCTAGGGGTATATCAGATTAGAAAATAACCATGAAGTGTGTTACCAGTGTCTTTAACTGTGCAAAAAAGATTAAGGTATGATGTAATACATCTTTTTCACACTTTGGGAAACTAATTTTCTGAAATTCATATATGCATAGCTGGATCTCCTTAGTCAAGTGTTGCAATGCATTTTCCTTCAGGTTGGTGCTTACATTTTGGGAAGTGTTTTAATTAAAAGAAATCTTCATAAGCTTTTTTATTAAACCACAGTCATGTTTTGGTTAGTAAGCACCTCATTGGTGCTTTTGAGATTTTTTTAAAGTTGTTTCAGGTTTCAACTTTCTGTTACTTAATAAGTTAAATTGTGAATGTTTCTGCCATTTCACACTGAGTTAATTGGAGGAAGGGCACTGAGCAAACCCTGATCTGTAATATATAACATGAAGTATCCTGTTTTTTTGCTCATTTTTACGAGTTAGTTATAGCACTTTTATTGTCTGCTGCATACTTTTCTAGCTAGTTTTACTGTGTGTGAGGTATTAACTGGAATTTTTTTTACATTTGTTAAGCACCTGTTTGGGTTTGTTTGTTCTGATTTCCTGCCAAGGAGTGTATCATATAACTTATTTGTTTGCAGTTAAAAACATTCTTTAGAGTATCCTTGCTCCTGTATCTGTTTAAAACATCCATTTAAAGGCTCACTGCTGCTTTTTTGCTGTAATAAACATATCTGCAGTTTTTTCTACCTAAGTAGTGTGGGTAGTTGTAGCATTGTCCATATTCAGGCTTGTGTTTTGGGCCTAGTTGTTTGTTTGTAGAGGCTGTGTGTGTCTGAGCAAATGTTCCAGGCCATCTTAGTTTAGCCAAATCCATTCTTGCATTTCAGTGAGAGGGGGTGTTTATGGTCATTGGCTGATTGGGGTTACCTGGACTATGGCATGGAGTAAGCACCTCATTGGTTCTTTCAAGATTTTTTTAAAGTTATTTCAGGTTTCAACTTTCTGTAACTTAAGAGGTTAACTTGTGAGTGTTTCTGCCATTTCACACTGAGCTAATCGGAGGAAGGGCACTGAGCAAACCCAAATTTTACTTATCTTATGATACTTGGTGGCTTTGCAGTTGCCCGCCCCAACTATAAATGTGATCTGACACTCCTCCCAGTTTATTGTCATTACCTTATTCTACACCTAATACAGGGAGAACATTTGAGAAGGCCAATCTACTTAGTTCTTAACCTTGAGTTATTTTCTGCTCCTCCTTACTCCCTTTCCACTTTACAAAAAAAAAAAAAACTCTAAGCTTGTTTCCTGCCTTTCCTGTAAGTAATCTAGTACAGATACAGATTTTCTGTATCCAAGACCGTTTGCAAGCTTCTGAGCCCCCGCTGCTTAGCTAAGATTAAACTATTTTTGATGCCATAAAGTCTGCTCTTCAAATTTTTTCTTAGAACTAGCCAGTTTTTTAGTTTTAACACTCAAATCTGTTTCCTTGAGCTCAGCACTTGTTCAGAACTCATTGTAAGCACTAAATAAGCTACAAATTATTACAAAACTCAACTTTCCTCACTTGTCTAGAGGAAAACAGGTTTTAGAACTTAATAAAACTTGTCTAGAGGAAAACAGGTTTTAGAACTTAATAAATAAGCACCTATCCAGGCATGTCTAAGGGTCAGCTCCCGGTGTTTCCTCCTGTCTACCTGATGAATCTGCTTAAAGCAAAGAAAAAATGTAGAACTCCATACCGTCAAATACTTTAATAAAAAACAAAGCTTTTGGATAGAAATATCCTTCTTCAGTGTCTTACATGCAGCAATTGCCTCATGTACACAGAAAACTCTTTCCTCCTATCACCCAACACTACAATCTGTGAGAGATGCACTTATATAGCCAAACTGGAAGCAAAGCTCTCTTCACCCAAGACTGAACTAGACAGTCAAGAAGAGAGGATAAACACTTGCACCACAGCACACTTATCACATAGTCCCTCAAAACCTACAGCACCAAAGCACACACATAGAAACACAAAACACACACCTAAATTCATAGAGGCTCTCAATAAAAATCTGCCCAAGCAACAGGGACCTCCAGTGCAGAAACACAAGCAACCTCCACCCCCCAACACAACCCAAATGACACATAGCCCACAAACTCTGTGTGCCACTCAACCACAGCCCATAAGGCATAACAACATACCCAACACTTTAGTTATAGTTGACTCTATAGTCAGGCACACTGATGTTCCAATCAGCAGGCTAAACAAGGAGAAAGTTACTGTCAGCTGCCTGTCGGGTGCCAGGATCCATCACATAATGCACACACTCAGGTCACTCCACAACAAGTACAAATATGACTCTGTCATTATCCATGTTGGTGTGAATGACCTGAGACGTACCTCCCTGGGCTACATGAAAAGTCAGGTATGACCCTAGCCCTGAGTAGCATCCTGCCATCACCCAGAATGATACCACAGTACAAGGACAAAATGATTGATTTCAACAATTGGCTAAGCTACTGGTGTCATTCTAAGGGGATCCAGTATCTGTCTGCCTGGGATGACATGATCAACAGACCACAATGCTTTGACAGAGATTGCCTGCACCTGTCGCCCTTGGGATTCTGGATACTGGCTAAGGCTCTTGCCACCCATATAGTGCCTTTTTTAGGCAAGGTTCAAATGACAAACTCACCACTGTAACAGGTACAAGCAAGCAAAATCTGAGGGTAATGCTACTCAGTACTAGAAGTCTAAACCACAAAATGCACTCACTTGAGGCACTCCTTAAAATGGAGAACATTGACATCTGTGCAGTGTCAGAGACCTGGTTCAAGGCTCCAGAGAGATCCCCTGCATTACCAGGCTATAATTCATACCACACCTTTCGGCCACCTAACCTGGACTGAAACACTAAAGGCAGAGGTGTGTCCATATTCATTAAGGATATCCACACCTCCAGGCTAGTTGCTCAGCATAATGCATCTGAGATTATCCAAATGTAACTAACTCTGGGCAAGACCACAATCCAAATTGTGGCTTGCTACAGATCCCCCACCATGCCCCAGGATTCCCACTCCTCATTTCTTGATACACTGGAAAATATTAGGGTACAACCTAACACCCTAATAATGGGTGATTTCAACTACCCCACCATTAACTGGGAAAACTACTCATGTACCAACTGTTTTGCTCAACATTTTCTGGAATTCATAAATTCCAATGCCTTGGATCAACTTATCCACACCCCCACCAGGGGCAGCAATATCCTAGACCTGGTCATTACCAACATGGGCAACCAGTGTTCCACACCAGAGGTCAATTCCTCATTGGTCAGATCCGAATACAAGCTAATGACCCTAGACATCCACATCCCACTCCCACCCACATTAGAGAAACTACCGTAAAAAAAATTCTCCAAAGCCAACTTCATGCTTCTTAAGACAGAAGTGGCAAACTTCACGACATCTATGCAGATGGACAATAGAGGTACAACTGCTGAATCCTACAGAAATGCACTTTATAAGCACTTACATGAGTGCATGGATTGCGCAATTCCTAACAGAACCAAGATGCTATCCTCCAAAAACAGGAAGCCAATCTGGTGGTCCCCTGCCATAAACAAACTCTACAACAAAAGAAAGAAACTGTTGCAAAAAAGAGTAAAATCCCATGATTGGAAGAACTCCCTGGTCAGCCTCAGTAAAAAGCTGAGATCCCTCATAAAATCCTCCAAAGCTAGTTATGAAAACAAAATCACCACTGATTCTAATGACAACCACAAAGTATTCTATAGCTATGTCAAGAATCTCAATGGCAACACTCAGATCTGCCTTGAGTTACAGCACAATGACACTAAACATACAGAACCAACTGATATTGCCAACATCCTGGCAGATAGGTTCAGTGCTAACTTTACTCCCCCCTCTCACCTCCTAAAGGACCCATATCTATACCAGAAGAATGCAAAGTTCCTGTAATCATGGCTGCAGAGGTAAAAACCACACTCTCCAAAGCCAGGAACACAGCATCCATGGGACCAGACAACATCCCAGGCTGCATTCTTCATGAACTACAAAACAAACTGGCACCCCACCTAAGTACCATGTTCAATCATAGCCTCACCTCAGGCTTTGTGCCCACTGAATGGTGCACACTGATGGTTATCCCACTCCACAAAGGGGGAGCCACCATGGACCCCATGAACTACTGCCCTGTTAGCCTGACGAGCCTGGTCTGCAAGGCTATGGAATGTATCATCATGGAACTTATAAACAATGACATTAGTAATCTCCAAACTCTGGACCCCACCCAGTTTGTGTTTGTAAAAGGCAGATCATGTCTTCTAAACCTGATAAACTTCTTTGAAGCGGTGACCAAATCCGTAGATGAGGGTAAGGTGGTTCACACAGCCTATCTAGATCTCCCCAAGGCTTTCAACATCATCCCCCACTCTGGAATTATAGATAAACTCACTAAACTAGGTATAAATCCCTATGTCACAAGATGGGTTGCCAACTGACTCACTGATAGAACCCACACTGTGAAAGTAAAAGGCTCCAAATCCAACTTCAGACCAGTGACAAGTGGAGTACCACAGGGTTCAGTCCTGGGTACTCTCCTGTTTGGTATCTACTTCTCAGAAGTACAGGCTAACACAGAAGGCCTTTGGCTAACGAAGTCCGCAGATGACTGCAAACTAGGAGCCATAATCGAAACTCCTAACGATGTGGACATCCTACAAATTGGCCTCACTGAAACAGATGCCTGGTGTCAAAGCCATGGCCTCAAGCTTAATGCCAAAAAGTGCATTTGGTAAAAACTCTGCACCCATGAACTACCACATAGGTGGTAGTCTACTTAACACCGAAAGTGTGATAAGAGACCTTGGGACACAGGTGGACAGTAGTCTCTCCTTTGACAATCACATCGCCACAGTAGTCAGGAAATCCTTCTACATGGCACACCTCATCACAAAAGGTTTCTCATCCAGGAAAAAAGAGGTCATTGTTCCCCTCTACTCATCACTCATTAGACCCATTATAAGTAAAACGCCTCTTTTGGTATGTACCTCACAAGACATCTACAACAACTAGAAAGGCCGCAGAAATACCTTACAAAGAGGATTACTGGGCTCAAACAGATGCCCTATGCAGACCGTCTCAAAGAAACACCAGCTTTAATCTGTCGCATATCGCCTACTCAGAGACGATCTCTGCCTAACATACAAAGCTATGACAAGCCCAGAGCTGTTGGACATGATCCACTTAAAGAAATCCCAATCCTGCCAAGCTACACACTTTAGGGACCTAAACCTTTTCACCACAATAAACAGAACATGCTGAAGGGATAGATTCCTGCCCCAGAGACTTCCCATAATCTGGAACAAACTACCTATCTATATCAAACAAAGCTCCTCATTAGCACTCTTCAAGAAAAATCTTGATGATTGGATGGGAGATAAGAAATTCACCCCGGGGATCAGTTCTGTGGCTCTGCTCAACAAGGGCACAGGAAAATAATTTTCTTAGGTGGCGAAAGCCAGGGTACCTTTTTGGCTAGCCTTATATAGGCCCTAGGGTCAATAGCCTAGTACCTACCTATGAACCTATGAACATGGTACATCCATAGACTTTAAAGGAGCATCTC
Organism: Protopterus annectens; assembly: GCF_019279795.1. NCBI lineage: Eukaryota > Metazoa > Chordata > Ceratodontiformes > Protopteridae > Protopterus > Protopterus annectens. The sequence continues at coordinate 479,289,601 of NC_056732.1, read as the reverse complement.
CACACACATAAGGTAATGCACTTATTAATGTCTATGGAACAACTCATATTTTCCTGCACTTTACACTCAGTGAAGTTAGCATATGAAAAATACAAACTTTGTAAATATTTTTTTTAAATATATATAAAAATGCTTGCTGCTGATACAGACAATAACATTGCTTGGCAGTTTATACACCACATGCTGTGTTGCAAAGGTAAGTCTTGGAACAATTTTAAAATCACTTTAAGGTTAAACTTATATTTTTGCAGCAAGGAAAAAAAACGATTAAGGTATATAAGATAAAGGACTGATGTCACATCCAATACTGATTCACCAACTTGCAACTGCTATTTCATGAAACAGTCCAGGTCACCACCCTCTCTGAATAGGAAAAAGTGGGCACTGAAACAGTAAAGAATGAATGGATGAATGTCAGACACTCTGTAGTCCTAAATGGACATTATGACATTAAATACATGAGGAGTACACAGTTAATACACTGAAAGGTCATAAAAGGTTGCTCACTAGAAGATATATAATAAGCCAACAAGGAGCAAATACAAAAAGTAGCTCAACTCTCCTTCATACAGTGGCAAGTATACTGTATACTGCATTACATCTTATAGGATAATATATTGTTGTGCACAAAAAAAAAATATATATATATATATATATATATATATATATATATATATATATGGATCTATGTATAAGATCAAAAGCTTATAGGACTGAAAACCAAAACATATAAAACTCAAAATATTGAAAGCATTTTTAATGCAGGTGGCCCGCCACCCTGCACCCTCAATATGGGGGGCTGCAACCCCCACACCCCTTGCTAATTATATATATATATACCAACTCTGAGATCGCACAACAGTGGAGAAGGGGCAAATTCCCATGTTTGATACTTTGAGTTTTAGATAATTTGGTTTTCAGTCTTTTGAGCTTTTGATCTTATGACATAGAGCCATACAAATACATGATACCGGATTTCTAATGCTGAAGATTACAGCAAAAATAAACAAACATGGAAAATCACAACTCAGATCGTATTTCTAGATCTCACAAAGGCCTTTGACATGGTATCTCATGAGCTACTACTCTCTACTCTCCCCAACCTCTCCTTCTCATAATCAGACTGCAACTGGTTCCACAGCCATCTACACGGATGCCAGCAATCAGTAATCTGGGATGGTAACCTATCACCTCACCTCCCAGTTACTCTTGGAGTTCCCCAAGGGTTTATCCTTGGCCTTCTGCTATTCTCACTTTTCACTAAGAACCTACATACTGCCACCACACAAGCGTCTCTTATACAGTACGCATATGGCTCTCCTCTCATCTGCTCTGCCCCCACTCTACCATAACTACAACAAATTACACAGGAATCATTCTCTTCTGTAGAAAGCTGGTTATCCAATGCTCAGCTCTTACTCAACCCAAGTAAGACAAAACTTCTCCTGTTCCAACCTTCCAAAGCCACCCAAAACACCCCCCACTTCATCATTCTCACCAAAGACAATACCATCATCTCTCCATCAGAACACACAAAATTACTCGGTGTGGAAATAGACAACAAACTTAGATTTGACACCCACATATCTCTCATAATAACAAAAGTTCACAGGAAACTTGGTGCATTATATCGAAGCTGCCAATTCCTAACCAAGGCAGCTAGAATCTCCATAGCCAATTCCTAGCTAATCTCCACCCTACTCTATGCATCCCCCATACTTATCAACTTTAGACAGACAGACCTACACAAGCTGGATGCTTGTTACAACAAAATTGCTAAATTTGCCACTGGAACCTCCTACCACAGCCATCATTGTATCTCCCTTAAATAACTAAACTGGCTAGAACTCCCACAACTCCTTCACTTTAATCAACTCACCCTCACTCATAAACTTATTAACCACCCCCATAACATCCCTTCCCTTCAAACCCTTCTCCAACCCTATAACTCCACTAGGCCCCTAAGATCAAGCAACAAAAATCAACTCACTGTTATCAAACTCAAAAACATAGCAAGAGAAGCCATATTTTCATGTACCATATCTAAACTTTGGAACAATCTTCCACCCTCTATAACTACTCTACCTTCCAGCAGCCTTTTCAAGTCTGCGTTCAAATTCCACTTAAATTTGCACTGGCTTTGTCCTTGTTCTAATCCAGACTAACACTCCCACCCTTACCTTCCCCCCACGTAGACTCTTAACCCAACTATACTACCGCCACTACTAACCACTGTCAGAATTCGCTAGTTGTCTTTGCATACTTCAAAATCTTGTCTGACAACTTTGTTACTAATATTATAAATGACAAGAAACTATCTTAACTTGCAACATTTACTGTATATACTGTTGATAATCAATATCTTGTTATTGTATTAAAGCCAACAACCTGTAATGTTGTTTACTATTGCTGCAACTTTGTATCTCTATTTATCATGTACATGATGTGGAAGTTTTCTCCCCAGGCAACCGCTGAAAAAGGACCTGCGTCCAGTCGGAATTTCCTGGTAAACAAATGTAAATAAATAATAAAATAAATAAATAAAAATCAATGTGAATAAATTGGAACCTTAGCATGATTACAAACACATCTTATAAGAACACCTATAATAAAATCAGGGGTCTATATCATGGCATCGAAAAGGATGTTAACTGAATGGCTTAAAAATCGAAAATGCCATTCATTGAAGTCGCTTTTGTGGGGGGCTGCTTCCCCCAAACCCCTTGCTAATTATATATACCAACTCCAAGATCACACTACAGTGAGGAAACGGCAAATTTTCCGATTTCACTGTACTGCAATCTCATAATACACATCTTGACGAATGGCATCTTCAATATTAAAGCCGTTCAACTAATGTCTTTTTTTACATACAACTGAAAACTGCAGCTTACATTTCATTGTTCTGCATACTAATGGAAAAATATAACACTGAACATTTTTACCTTGGATTTCTTTTTCCTGTTCTTCAACTCTAGTGCATACAGTCTTCGTTAAGCCTTCTACGATGGAATTCATGATACTAAAATCAGCAACATTGTAGACATGGCTTTCATCAGGGTCTGAGGCAATTTCCTTGAGTTCGTTTAAGTCTGCATTTTTCACACCTAATTTTTAAAAACAATAATCACTTAAACAAGATGGACTGATTTATAAAACATGATGAAGAAACAAGGATATGCTGCTGTCTAGTCATACAGTGAAGGAAAACAAAATTTAATGAAAATATAGATAGGTATCAACTCAGCTATTTGTTTAAAATCACAGATGCGGCATACTAAGAAGGTTGTAGCTAGTGCAAGACCATAATGAAAATGCTTATTCATGTATGCTGGTCTTCTCATCAAAGGACTTTGATGAAAAAATATGATTTTGAAGAGCAACCTTTCAGTGATCTTACCTCTTTGTCTCCCAAGTATCACAGGCTAATTTCAATCTCTGATGTTTAAGGCTTCATTGTAACGTCAATGGGAATGTCTGCAGACTCCCAAAAGACTGACAAAAAAATCATTCTCAGTCTTCAGATAAAGATTAGTATCTCACAAATGATATACATTCTTAAACTGGTTTATATCTCAAAAACAGACTTGTTATTAAATGTCATTTCAAATGCAGAGATGTCACAAGCTTGCAGAAATATTCTTTGACTGTTAAGTCTTGGTAACCTATATTATCGGTAGTTCACCAAGTTGATGGCTTTTTTCCTGGTTCTTTGCAAGGTACAGGTATGCATTTCTGAGCAGTGTAAATACTTTATTAATAATGTATACTCTTTGTAACATACTCTACAATTCCCTGCATGCTGCACTTGTTATTTTAGCACTGATTACTGATACAATCATTTTATATATGCATACAATAGTAATAAAACAGCCTCTTGTCAGAGTCAGTGATTACATTCAATTATCAATTACTTGACATCGTAAAGCATGCAAATCAAAGTGCCACAATTAGCTTTTATATTCAGTCATAATCCCATGTTTGAGTTAACACTGGTTAAAAAAAATTAACACACATTAACAATTTAAAATCTAACTTTTGTTTAGGAATGAATTAGTGATCATATTATTTTTAAACTCTACTACAAGTCTTAACAACTGGATCAGAGACTTCAAACCTTATATTGGAGTCTACTTTATTAAACAGATATTACATTGAACCATATCAACATTTATTATTTATTTATTTGATATTTGTTTACCGAGAAAGTCTGATCAGGTGGGTGCCCATTTTCAGTGGAGGCCCGGGAAAAAAGCTCCAGAGAGAATTAACATATTACATTAGCTTATTAAAGAGCAACAATGAGCATTTTCACATGTAGGAAAGAATATAAAATAATGGATAACATCATTTTTGCTTATATTAGATGAAACATACTTGTACATCCATTACAGACATTAGACATTACCAAGGAGACTATATACATGAGACAAGTGGCCTTTACAATTATATGATTCGGATCAGTATGCTTCTGCTTGATAGTTAAATCATTTTTGTTTATTATAATGTATTTAGTATACATATCTTATAGTACATGGTGGAGAGAGGAGAGGAATTACAGGAGAGGGAAAGTATTTTATTTTATTTTATTTATTTTACATTTGTTGACCGGGCTAGTCTAGCTGGATACATTTCCATTTTCAGTAGAGGCTCCACATAAATTTTAAAAAAAAGTTACAATAAACAATGAAATAACATCAAGAACAAGGCACAAAAGCATAGAGGAAAGAAGAAACAAAATGCTCTAAAAGGAGGTGGACTGAAGCAGATAAGAGGAGGTAAAAGATTAGTCAGGTTTTCTTTGATTTTATGTTTAAAGAGAGGCAGAGATGTGGTAAGTGTTATATATTAGGAAGCAGATTCCAGTTCCTTCCTACAGTATTATTGAATAGAGAGTCACCGGCAGAATTATTAGTCTTTGTTATAGTAGCCATAAGTTTACTGGATGAGCGAAGGGAGTTTAGGTTATTATAAGGGATTAAAAGTTTAGAAAGAATAGGGGTTTTGTTTGGTTGGTATAAAATTTTATGGGCAATAGTGAGTTGAGGGATTAACAGAAGGTATGGACAGGGAATAAGCAAAAGGGAGAAAGAGAAGTAGGAAACTATATAGTGATAATAGTAGTGTAAGGCATAGGTATAAGGGGCAAGAAATGATCAATTGTATAAAACATAACAGCAAGATGGAGGGCAATGATGTCACAGTTACAGATTAAGGAACATTTTGATTAACATGGTGCAGAACATGAGCAGAAGCATGTATTTTTAGATACTTTTTAAGGGAGTGTATGAAGCATTTGGAGGTGCTTTTCTGCCCTTATACTGTACATGTGGGCATAGTGTTCCATATTTTAGCTATGGAGTGACAATACAGAAAATACTCTGTTGATTCAGTTGGTTTATGACCGGCGAGTTGAATTTGGTCACTTGAGCAGAGTATTTTTTAGTATAGAATTTATGGTATGGCAGGTGGCTGGGTAATGAATGATTTTATGTGTGGTGATTAGTTAAATATATTTTAGGTAGTTGGGCAGTTGTAGCCAGTTAAGTGTTCTTAATGCAGTGTAATGGTGGGTACAGCAGTGAAACTTTGATGCAAATCTGGCTATTTTATTGTAACATTGTTCATGTTTTTGAGTAAGTGAGATTTGAAGATTATAAAGATGGGGGCTCCATAAAGAAGAGAGGGCATAAGATCGCTATATGCAAGAGTGTATCTGGATAAGGAGGTGAGGCAGTTTCTAGCTCTGTAGAGTAATCCTAGCTTTTGGTATATTTTTTGATGGCATTTTGTATGTGTAAATCAAATTTAAGGTTGTTGTCTATGGTCATGCTTAATAGTTTTGTTGTATTGATTACGACTTCTATAGTGGTATTATTGAGGGAGTATATTTTAAAGTTGTGTTTTTCATGAGAGATTTTGGATAGAAAAGTAAATGTTTGGTTTTCTTTGGATTAAGCAGGAGCTGGAAGTTTTCTGATCATTTTTTAGTGGCAGTGAGGGGTTCTTGTGTAATTTGGTTGAGGTGTGTATGGTTGTTGGAAGTACATATAAGTGCCGAGTCATCAGCATACTTTATGAGAGAAGCACGTTGTGTGCAAGTATGAAGAGAATTTGCAAGGCTATTTAAGAGAAGAGGACCAAGGACTGGTACTTGTGGGATGCCACTGTTGACAGGGAGAAAAGGGGAGAGCACTGATTGCCATTTTACTGATTGATTGGCATCTATCAGAGAGATAACTCTTGAACCAGTATAGGGTGTTTGGTGTTAGACCTAAGGCTGACATTTGCTCTAGTAGTTTAGTAAGGCTGACCACATCAAAGGCCTTTGATAGGTCAAGGAATATGGCCTAGACAAGTTGACAGCTATCTCTTTTCTTTGTTTGCTGTATCTGTGAAAGCTAGAAGAGTTGTATTTGTGCTATAGGAGGGTCAAAACCATCCTGGGTTTGAGTTAGAAGTTTTTCTTGGTTGAGGTATTATAGGAATTGTTTGTGGATACATTTGTCTAAGATTTTAGAGAGGGGATAGGATAACTACTGGTCTGAAATTACTGATGTCTGTAGAAGTACTGCCTTTGTGGAGGGGAATGATATGTAATTTTTCCCATATTTTGGGGACACGGTTTTCCTGTATGGATTTATTTATGAGTATAAATATGGGGTAACATATGCTGCTTGCTGTTATTTTAAAGAATTAACTGGGTAGATTATCTGTTGAGGCAAATCAGATTTTTAGTTTGCTTAAGAGTTTTTTTTTTATACAGGCTGTAGATACTGGTCGAATTGCAAATGAGGTAATAGTTGTTTGTTGTTTGTTATCTAATGTACTATGACTAAACTGCTTTGTAGAAGATGCTATGCTGTCTACAAAGTATGTTTTAAGTTGTGTAGCAGTGTCCAGAGGTGTACTATTTTGACATGGATTGGGATTATATTTTTGCCCTGGTTGCAGTATTTTCTTGATGGTTGACCAGAATTCCTTGGGATTGGCTTTGCAATTATTTTTGGGGTTTGCTACAGTATGTTTTGGCCTGTTTACAAAGACTTTTATATTGTTGGAGGTTTTGTGGGGCATGCTCTTCAAGTTCAGATTCCAATACAGCATCTCATACATCCCATTTTCTTAATATAATGTTCCATTTCTGATCTCTAATCATTTTCAGTTTCATATTGTTAATCTCTGTAATAATATTTTACATCTCTTATTAACGGGTTTATCTTTGCTTTTTTCATTTTCTAGTATAGCTTTCTTAGCCACTATCAATACTAAAGATAGTAATGCCTGCAGTTCTTTAGTATGCTATTTTATCCAAATTCAACAAAAGAATCTCTATACTGAGGTTAAATTCTCTTTGAAGTATGAGACATAGCATATTATTCAAGTAATTTTATACTGAAGCAATTCTTTACATTCCTAGAATTCATGCTTCCAAGGGACCTTATTCTTAGCCATCACATTTCTAATCCATAGAGTTTCATCAGTGAGTGTTTTCATCGGCAGGGAGAAAGCCAGCACAGTGGATCAAAAATCAGCTGTTTGGAAAATGCCAGCTGTTTATGTTAGAGATTGTGATATAGTGGAGATTGGGGACTATGCTCTCTCCTATCTTTTGTACAGTCTCAGAGTTGGTATATATAAGGGGATCAATATTTCAATCCTTTGTGAGTCAATATTTTTTGTCTTTGAAGAGTTGCATTCAATGAATTTAGGATCTACAATTTGTACTTTCAGTGGAAATTAGGTTCCCATCTCTACTATCTGCCTTCTCTGTGTGAACATTTCTAAAGTCTAGTAGGGTGTAAAAATATTTGTGTAAAGATCTACATGTAAAAATTCAACATTTTCCTAAATTTTACTCATTTAGTTGCATATCTAGGATTGGCACATTTCCCCACTGCTAATCTACAATACCTTTAATTAATCTTCCACTCCACACTAGTTTTACCATTGTACTGTATTATCTTCTCAAATCTAATATTGCCTTGTATGTTTCACTTACTACTCTTTTTCAATCTACAATTTATGCTATAGCCTCAGTTATAAAAATTAAGTATTTGTGTTTTAACAAAATTGCATTCTAATCTCCACATATATTCTTTGAGTTCCAATATTAAACCTGTATATACAAGCTAATTTGAGTTCAATAACCCAAAAATGTATCCAGTATCATCTCATCATATTGCATCTCCTTTTCCTATCTGCTCCTAAAAATTCTGTTTCTTTGCTCTTTATTCTTCAAATACTCATGACATTTTCTCTAATGTCAGGGACTTCCAAGATGGTTGCACACTGAATAACAGTTTAACTTCAGTTGTCCCAGTGTGAAAAAAGAAACTCAGAAAATACAGCTAGTGAATTTGTCTTTTTGTGTAAATTTCAGTTACTGGCCATTAAGTGCACTCCCTGGATGCCAGCAAAGAAGAAATTTAGATAACCTGACAGGAAATCAATCATAAAACATGAGGAGAAGACACTGGCTTGGAAGAATCCTGCAGTTTTCTAGCAAAAAGCAATTCAAGCTCCAGCTTTGGTGCAATCAATGACTTCCAGTAATCTAGAGGAAAAGGTAAGTCAAATGTGCTCAGAGCTGATTAAAATACTGAAGGAGTATATCAACCCAAATAACAATGGGATGGAAAAAACTGGAAGAAGCTTTAAACAGATAGTCAGATGAGCTGATAAAAGTGCAAAAATTGGAGATCGAAATTAAGTAATGGCTGGATTAGTATGAGACTGTTCAAGAAGAGATGTTTTAGAAAATGGTAAAATTAGAGGACAGAACACATAGGGAAAACCTACTATTTTCTGCTGTGGCAGAGAAACCAGAAGGAATAGACAGTATTAATTTTATGAAAGCAAAAACAATCAACTGGACTTGTGTTCCATAGCAAGAGTTGTTAATTGAAAGGGCACATAGTGTGTATGCTCCAAACCTATCTATGAGAAAGCAGCCAAGACCTCTAATAGTACAGATGCAATCCTACCAGCAGAAAGAGTTTATCCTGACAAGAAGGCAGAGGGACAAAGTACAAAAAGTGGAGACAGCAGAGTGTTTGTGGAAAATTATTACTCACTGTACATCAGGCAGAAGAGGAGTAAATTTATTCCAGCAATTAAGAAATGCTGAGATGGAGGTGTGAGATTCAAGCTACTATATCCAGCTATCTTCAGAATATTTTTTCCTGGAGGGTCAAAGTCATTTTTTGATGTAGAACATGCTAAGAAGGAAATACAAAAGTTTGTCCAACAAAAAGTGAGCTGTCCATCAGAAATTATTCTATTTTTCCTGGAGAGTTGAAGTCATTTTTTGATGCAGAACATGCTAAGAAGGAAATACAAGTTTATCCAACAAAAATTGAGCTATCCAACAGAAAGGGATTCTACTTCTAATTCTTCTGATAATAAAGCTCATAGAGATAATATGCCAGTGAAACCTTTGTCTATGTTCTAATGGAAAATGATTGAATGTGCCTCTCACCAAGCTGGATAAGGAGAAAGTCATTTAGTTGTCTGTCAATGGCCAGAATCTGCCATATCACACATGCACTCAGGCCTCTCAACAACAGCTACTGTTATGACTCTGTCATGGTCCATGTTGGTGTGAATGACTTGAGATGTACCTCCCTGGATAATATGAAGAGAGACATGATTGAACTCAATGAATATGTGTCCCAGGCAGGTAAGACCCTAGCCTTAAGCAGCATTCTGCCATCACACAGAATGATGCCTGATTACAAACAGAAAATGATTGACTTTAACAATTGGCTTAGTTTCTGGTGTCTTGCCAGGGGGTTTCCAGTACCTGACAGCCTGGGAAGATATGATCGATAGACCACAATGGTTTGCCAGAGATGGCCTGCATCTGTCTCACCTGGGCTTCAGGATTCTGGCAAGGGCTCTTGCTTTCTCTATAGTGTCTTTTTTAGGAAAAGTGATGAGGTTACAACTACCATAAAAATCTCAACAACACACAAATTAAAGGTCATGCTGCTAAATGCTAGGAGTCTAAACATGAAACAGCACTCACTGCAAGCATTCATAAACCTGGAAAATGCTGACATCTGTGCAGTCACAGAAACCTGGTTCAAAGCTGCAGATAGCACCCCAGCCTTACCTGGTTGCTCATCTTATCATACATTCAGACCCCAAACTGTGGGTAGTAAAACCAAAGGAGGTGAAGTTTCAATATATATTAAAGGCGTATACACTTCCAGGCTGGTCAAACAGTATGACACACAGGAATCACTCCAGGTGCAGTTAACTATTAACAAGACCCCTATACAAATCATAGCTAGCCACTGGCTCCCAAATCTGACCCAAGATGCCCAAACTGCCTATCTAGACCTCTTTGAATCTATCAAGATTCAACCCTTTACCCTGATCCTGGGTGACTTTAACTACCCAAACATAAATTGGAAGAACTGCTCTTGCCAGAACACAAATGCCCAGAGATTCCTTGACTTTGTCAATGCAAATGCTTTCAAACAGCTAGTCGATACCCCCACAAGAGTTGATAATATCTTGGACTTGGTATTAATCAACATGAGTAACCACTGCAGCATCCCTTCAGTATCATCCTCCCTTGTAAGATCCAACCATAAAGTGGTCATGTTTGAAGTCACCATCTCCTCCAACCCCCCACCCAGCTAGGAAAATCAAAAAAACTTCTCCAAAGCTGATTACAGCCTCCTGAGGGATGTGATAAACAGCTTCACATCCCCCTCCCCCCTCTAGGAACTGGCACCAATATCAAAAATATACCAAATTACTATACAAACATTTATATAAATGCATGGAATCAGGAATAACTGACAGGACTAAATCATCCTCTGCAAGGAAGAGTAACCCTGTCTGGTGGACATCTGCAACAAATAAACTCTAAAACAAAAGAAAAAAAAATTGCTGTCCAGGTCCAAGAAGGAGCAGGTGCCCAATTGGAAGCAATCTCTCCTTAGCCTAAACAAGCAAATAAGAGCACTAGTGAAATCCTCCAAAGCAAACATTGAGTCCATATTGGCCACATCTATTACAGACAATCATAAGGCCTTCTTCACATATGTCCTTAATCTCAAAGGTACCACCTAGATCTGTTCAGAACTAGTAGTCAAGGACACCACATATACAAATGCTGTAGATATAGCAAACTTGTTGGGTGACAGATTCAAAGAAAATGTCACCCCTCTGTCCCCCCATCAGTAAATCAGGACATTCCCATATCACTGCTCTCTCAAAGGCAAAAAATACAGCCTCCATAGGACCTGATAACATCCCAGGCTGCATCCTACATAAACTCAGGCAGGCACTTGCAGCACCATTAGGCAGCCTATTCAACCAAAGCCTGAGTACTGATTTTGTCCCAGATGAGTGGAGGACAGCCACTGCCATCCCTTTACACAAAGGTGGAGTGTCCACTGATCTGGGAAATTATAGACCCATCAGCTTAACTAGCCTGATCTGCAAAGCCATGTAACAGGTTATCATGGACCTCATTAACAACAACATTGGCAACCTCCAAACACTCAATCCCAGACAGTTTGGCTTTGTCAAGAGGAGGTCATGTCTGTTAAATTTGGTTTAATTTTTTGAGACAGTCACCAAAGCCATGGATGAGGGGAAGACAGTGCACACCACCTACCTTGACCTGGCCAAAGCCTTCAACACTATTCCCCACTCGGGCATATAATAGATGAATTCTCTCAGCTAGGCATCAATCTGTATGTTACCAGATGGATAGCCAACTGGCTCACTGATAGAACCGACCTAGTCAAAATAGGAGAAGCCACCTCAAGCAGTAGACCCGTATCGAGAGGCGTACCCCAGGGTTCAGTCTCAGGTCCTCTGTTATTTGGGATATATTTTTTCTGAGGTACAGGCCAAAACCAGTGGGCTATGGCTGACCAAGTTTGCAGACATCCTCCAAGAAAAGTCTCACCAAACAAAATGACTGTGCTAGAAACATGGCCTCAAGAAAAAAAAATGCATCATCATCCCCTTTGGGAAGAGGATTGATAGTAGCCTTTTTTTGACCACCATGTTGTTTCCATTGTACAGAAATCTTTCTACATGGTCCACCTCATAAGTAAGGGTATCTCATCCAGGGACAAGGAGGTCATAACATCCCTGTATTCTTCCCTTATAAGGCCCATTATAGAGTACAACATCCCATTCAGAATTTACCTCACAAAGCACATGCATCAGCTAGAGAGACAACAGAGGTTCCTCACCAGGAGACTCCAGGGCCTCAAAAATATACCATACACAGATAGGCTAAAAGCCCTATCCCTCTACTGTGTTTCATACATAGCCCTCAGAGATTACCTCTGTCTGGCATACAAGGTGATCTCGGACCCCACCTTGATGGGTCTGCTGCATATCCATAAGTTAAGTTCCACTCGAGTAACCCACACACGTGGCCTCAACCTGGTCTGTGATATCAATAGGACTTGCTGGTGGGACAGATTTCTGTCTCAGAGTCTCCCCCATCTATGGAATAGACTCCCTCTCCATGTCAAGCAGAGTACCTCTTTACCCCTTTTTAAGCGCAATCTGGATAACTGGATGGAAATAGAAAATACATCCCTGGGATTCCACTCATGTCCCTGCTGGACAGGGGCATTGGGTACTGATTTGTCTATGCATGGGGTAAACTCTTGGCTAGGCTTATAAGGACAGCAGCAGCAAGACAAACTGAAACAATGTAAAAAATTTATTGGTAAAACAAAGCTTTCAGGTATAACAACCCTTCCTCAGTTCAAGATAAAAACTAAATTAGTTGCAATCCTTAAATACCATCCAGAACCAATAATTCAATTAACCACAGCCAATAAAATCATCATATTATTTTAAAACTTTAAAGTGAACAAAATCTGCTCATTTAATCATTTCAAGCATAACATTCTGTCCTTAAGTATTGGTTTTAAGGTATTTAACTTATTAATACCAGGAAAATATCTGCCTGCCGCAATGTGATCCATTCATATTCTTTTAACTCTAATTTGTTATTCAAGTCACCACCTCTAATTGACTTTTGAACAGAAGTTAGAACCCTAAAAGTGAAGTCGTGTAGTACACCATTCTCATTTATATGTTGTGCTAGTAAATTAGTCATAATATTCCTTCTAATGTCTGATTTATGTTCAATAATTCTGTCTTTAAGACGTCTAGTACTTTTTCCTACATAAAATGCTGGACATATCTGGCACACAGTTAAATATACAATGTTACAAGAATTACATGTAGCAAAAGATTTTACACTGTATTTTCTATTACTAGTAGGATGAACAAAATCTAATTCACTATTTATACATGAGCAACAACAACAATTGTAACATGGAACAGTGCCCTTCCTAGGAAATGTTAAATCATTGCTAGAACAATTAAAATCTTTATAACAAAGTTTTTGTTTAAGACTTTCACAATTTCTATAAGAAAAACTGGGTTTAGTGGAAATAAATTTCAATAGCTCAGTAGCACTTCGTAGGCTGCACCAATTATTATTGATGATAGTCTTAACACCATCACTGCACCTACTATAAGTCATGGGATAGCGTAAAACCATGGACTGATTATCACCACCTACCAAGGGCATTTGAGTGACTCTTTTTCCACAAAAAAAGGGGTAAAACCTAGTGTCCCTTTCCTCAAAAATTTCATTCTTGATACTAAGTAACAAATTCTCATCATAGCCTCTTTGAAGAAACTCTTCAATCATATCATTCAACTGTATTTCACATTTTTGTCTTTCTGTGATGAGCCTACATACACGTATAAATTGACTCCTGATAATTCCCTTAAAGATATGTGGGCTGTGCACACTTGTATGGTGCAAATACTTATTTTTATGCGTGGGTTTTCTATAAACTGAAGTTTGTATCCTGCCGCCCTGTGTACTTAAATCAATGTCGAAAAACTGTACACGCTCAGAAGAATAAGTCAAAGTAAAGTATAAGAAACCAGTACTATCATTAAGAAAATTAACATATTCTTTAAGTTCATGTTCATTACGCTCCCATATGAAAAAATATCATCCACAAATCTTTTAAAGAATGTAATCTTAGAGCTACAATTTCTAGGAGCATTGTACACATATTCAGTTTCCCATTTATCTAATACCAAACTGGCATAAGTTTTCGCTACCGGTGTCCCCATTGCAACACCAGAGGTCTGATGATAAAACTTGTTATTGAACACAAAGACATTATTAGTCAATACTATATCTAGAAGTTCACATATAGTTTCTATTTCCCTGCCTGAAAGTTGTGAGTACATACAAAGTAAATCCTGTATCGAGTTAACACAATAATCAACAGGAATAACTGTAAATAAAGAACTAATATCTAGTACAACAAATATAAAGGGAACATCTTCCCTATTGTTAAAATATTCATACAATTGCTGCTGGAAGTCTTTAATGTAACTTTTGACAGACCTAAGATATTGGGAAAGAACATGCTGTAGATAAAGGGAAATTGGTTCAGTGCACCAGCCCCTACCCAAGACAATAGGTCTCATAGGTGGTTGTGAAATGGATTTGTGGATTTTAGCTAAACCATATAAAATTGGAATAACAGGGCACGGAACAGTAAAGAACTGAAATAATTCACAATTAATATCATTCATTGCTTGTAAATCAAACACACATATATTTATAGTACTAATCAATCTTTTCACTTCTGTAATGGTGATCTCCTTAAAGGCAGTAGTATCTTATACAATTTGTTCAATAGCTTGAAAATAGTCAGTCCTGTCTAGGATGACTATAGCACCACCCGTATCTGCTTCCTTAATGATAATATCGGGATTTTTACATAAACAACCCAATGTTTGACTTTCATTTGATGTTAAGTTAAAACATTTTCTATAATTTATATAATAATAATTTATAATTCTATAAAAAGCTTTGTTTTACCAATAAATTTTTTATGTTGTTTCAGTTTGTCTTGCTGCTATTGTTTGACTTCTAACTGCAACTTCATCATTGGCCTTTGTTTTCATCATATCATTACTGTACAAGTCCATTGAGCATTTTTGTATCTACACAGCCATCTACAACTTTCTGTTCTTTAAGTGGTTTGTGCCTCTATTGGTTGTACCTGTTTGCCTGCATTTCATTGCATGAAATGGGTTCAAGCCTGAAGGATTTATTGGCCATACGACCAAATCCATTGTTAGCCCTGAATAGGGACTCCATGAGAACACAGGAACCCAAAGCCACCAACCTTACTGAGGACTTTTTCCACCAGCTCATTACTTTGGAGAAGAAGGTAAAAAAGTTTAAAGCCTTGCAATGGCAATGTTTTAGCTTTGCTGCCTTCCTAGAGATGGGAATTGTTCCCCGAGGCTTAGGAGTCTTAAACATGCCTTCGTATGTAAAATGTCAGGAAATGAATCTCATATTGAGTTCAGAGTACATGGTCTTGATGAACAACTTTTTTGAAGACGTTGAAAAAGATCTATGTGAAGAAATCACTGAAATGGAGGCTTGGATTTCATCTATTCCATCGTTTACCTCCAGGGTTGCTGAATATGATAAAATGCTACAGAGGGTGCATGACTATGATTGTCATGTGGAAATTGGTAAAAGAAAGAAATTGAACAGAGACATACACAATTTTTCTAATGGTAATATATTTTCTTGGCCAAAGAATAATCCTAAATTCAGGACAGATGACAATAAGTCTATTGAAGCCACGAATGTTGTAAAAGAGAACGGTTTTCATTTATCTAATATATGTGTAACAAGTGACTCTACTCTTCCTTTAAATTCAGTGGATGAACTAACTAATGAAGCTCCACATTCTATAAATGAAATGCCTGCTTCATCTGTGAAGTCAGCAGGCTCGAACAGTACGAGTGTGATGATGACGCCGACTATCTCCTCTGCTTCCAGTAAAGAACCTATAACTAAATATAAGGTTTTTCAATTAAAACTGCCAGAGGAGATAAAAACAGTAAAAACTGTAACAGGGAACAGACTCCAATTGAGGGGTTTCTCCCTTCAATGGAAATGCAACACATCACCAAGTGTAATAGGAAATGGGAGAAACAGCAAGAAGTTTCAGCAAGGACATTAACATGGACAGTAGGTACTAGTCTGAATCCCAATGAATCTTGTGTTGTCAATATTTCAAAGTTGTTCCTTGATGATTCTGCTATACTGTTACTTAGTAAGGGCCTCAAATTCATACCAGTTAGTACAGACTTTGCAGTGAATGCATTAACCGACTTGAAAACGTTTTGCCGCAATTTAAATATAAAATTGCTATTTGGTAACACTCTCATTTTGAGTAGTTCTTTGCATAAACACTCTAGTATGTTTATTCTTACAAGTCATCCTGTTATAACTGTGTTTAACAACATATGTGATGTTCAGATAAGGAAGTTTTATGATAGCAATAAAAATTATAGAATTTTTTTAACTTAACATCAAATGAAAGTCAAACATTGGGTTGTTTATGTAAAAATCCCAATATTATCATTAAGGAAGCAGATAAGGGTGGTGCTATAGTCATCCTAGACATGATTGACTATTTTCAAGCTATTGAACGAATTGTATCAGATACTACTGCCTTTAAGGAGATCACCATCACAGAAGTGAAAAGATTGATTAGTACTATAAATATATATGTGTTTGGTTTACAAGCAATGAATGATATTAATTGTGAATTATTTAAATTCTTTACTGTTCCATGCCCTATTATTCCAATTTTATATGGTTTACCTAAAATCCACAAATCCATTTCACGACCACCTATGAGACCTATTGTCTCGGGTAGGGGCTGGTGCACTGAACAAACTTCCCTTTATCTACAGCATGTTCTTTCCCAATATCTTAGGTCTGTCAAATGTTACATTAAAGACAGTGGAGATTTCCTGCGACAATTGTATAAGTATTTTAACAATAGGGAAGATGTTCCCTTTATATTTGTTGTACTAGATATTACTTCTTTATTTACAGTTATTCCTGTTGATTATGGTGTTAACTCAATACGGGATTTACTTTGAATGTACTCACAACTTTCAGGCAGGGAAATAGAAATTTTTTGTGAACTTCTAGATATAGTATTGACTAATAATGTCTTTGTGTTCAATAACATATTTTATCATCAGACCTCTGGTGTTGCAATGGGGACACCGGTAGCGAACACTTATGCTAATTTGGTATTAGATAAATAGGAAACTGAATATGTGCACAATGCTCCCAGAAATTATAGCTCTAAGATTACATTCTTTAAAAGATTTGTGGATGATATTTTTTCACACGGGAGGGTAATGAACATGAACTTAAAGAATATGTTAATTTTCTTAATGATAGCACTAATTTCTTACACTTCACTTTGAATTATTCATCTGAGCATGTACAGTTTTTGGACATTGATCTAAGTACACAGGGTGGCAGGATACAAACTTCAGTTTATAGAAAACCCACGTATAAAAATAAGTATTTTCACCGTACAAGTATGCACAGCCCACATATCTTTAAGGGAATTATCAGGAGTCAATTTATATGTGTATGTAGGCTCATCACAGAAAGACAAAAATGTGAAATACAGTTGAATGATATGATTGACGAGTTTCTTCAAAGAGGCTATGATGAGAATTTGTTACTTAGTATCAGGAATGAAATTTTTGAGGAAAGGGACACTAGGTTTTCCCCTTTTTGTGTGGAAAAAGCATAGCTCAAATGCCCTTGGTAGGTGGTGATAATCAGTCCATGGTTTTATGCTATCCCATGACTTATAGTAGGTGCAGTGATGGTGTTAAGAATATTATCAATAATAATTGGTGCATCCTACAAAGTGCTACTGAGCTATTGAAATTTATCACCACTAAACCCAGTTTTTTCTTATAGAAATTGTGAAAGTCTTAAACACAAACTTTGTTATAAAGATTTTAATTGTTCTAGCAATGATTTAACATTTGCTAGGAAGGGCACTGTTCCATGTTACAATTGTTGTTGTTGCTCATGTATAAATAGTGAATTAGATTTTGTTCATCCTACTAGTAATATAAAATACAGTGTAAAATGTTTTGCTACATGTAATTCTTGTAACATTGTATATTCAGCTGTGTGCCGGATAAGTCCGGCATTTTATGTAGGAAAAAGTACTAGATGTCTTAAAGACAGAATTATTGAACATAAATCAGACATTAGAAGGAATATTATGACAAATTCACTAGCACAACATATAAATGAGAATGGTGAACTACATGACTTCACTTTTAGGGTTCTAACTTCTGTTCAAAAGTCAATTAGAGGTGGTGACTTGAATAACAAATTAGAGTTAAAAGAATATGAATGGATCACATTGTTGCAGGCAGATGTGTTTCCTGGTATTAATAAGTTAAATACCTTAAAACCACTACTTGAGGACAGAATGTTATGTTTGAAATGATTAAATGAGCAGATTTTGTTCACTTTAAAGTTTTAAAATAATATGATGATTTTATTGGCTGTGGTTAATTGAATTATTGGTTCTGGATGATATTTAAGGATTGCAACTAATTTAATTTTTATCTTGCACCGAGGAAGGGTTGTTATACCTGAAAGCTTTATTTTACCAATACATTTTTTACGTTATTTCAGTTTGTCTTGCTGCTATTGTTTGACTTCTAACTGCAACTTCATCATTGGCCTTAGTTTTCATCATAGGCTTATAAGGACCTCAGGGCTGATAGCCTAGTAACTTCCTATGATCCCAAATACAGAAAAAAGCACAGGGGTTGACTAGAAGAACTAGGTGTACATTTGAAATGAACCAGAGACTGGAGCTGGAGATCAACAAGAAGAAAACCAGCAACTTGGAAATTAATGAACAAATGTGGGATTACAAAGCATCGATCATATTTGTGAAATATGGCAGAACAAGTAAACCTGGAAAATTTCACTTTTTTGCCTTTATTAAACTTGTAAGGGACTCAAAAGCATATACCCTACTTCATGTCATCAATGTTTGGAAGAACATCATTGAGAAAGCTTTTTATGACTGTATATAAGCCTTGTGCTTGAGTGAAGCTGCTCTTTGCACAGCAGCAGTTACTGGTGCCTTGTATAAAAGGAATTACCAGAAGTTGAAATTTCCCTATAAAAACATATCAGACATTTAACTCAGTCCCACATTACTCATGGGGCAACTAGTCTGCACAGTGCATTTATGCATTTACTTAGAACTATTTAGGTCTTCCTTCCCTTATTATAGCAACCAGGACTATTGCAGCTTAGACAGCATCTGGTTTGAGTGTTGGGTAGCAACTCTGGTTAGGTTATCTGCAGATTACACCAAGTAAGCACCCTTCCCTCATCTGGTTACAAACACCCACCACTCCTATCCCTTGCAAGTACACATTAGGACCTGCAGCCATGGAAGGCCACTTTCCTACTATCTCAGCAATAAGCTTGGTGAATATGGTCATCCTGAGGCAATGCAGCAATTGCCTTATGCACACAAACAACCACTTAATTCTCAAACAGACAAATACAGTATGTGAGAAATGTAGTTACACACTGACAGTGGAGGCTAGACTCTCACATAGAGACACAAAAAACAACAGACAGATTGTCAGTGACTCCTGCACATCACTCACCACACCCCCAAAGGACCACACGCATATACCCACATATGCAAAGGTGCTGACATGTAAGTTGCCCAAACCTCAAAGTCCTCTCAGGTACAGTCCTCAGAAACTCTGCATGCACACAAACAAGACAGTTCCCATCACAACACATAAAGTCACATCTCACTGTGTCTCAACTAGCAAGCCCATAAGGCAAAACACTCCACAACCCAATATTCTGGTCATAGGAGTCTTCATTGTGAGACACACTGATGTCCCTCTTACCAGGCTGGATAAGGAGAAGATTACAGTTAGTTACCTGTCAGGGGCCAGAATCCACTAGATCATGCAAGCACTGACTTCACTCACCTCTAATTACCAGTATGACTCAGTCATCATCCATGCAGGTGTGAATGATCTGAGACCCACCTCCATGGACTATATGAAGAGAGACATGATTGAGCTCTAAGAATATGTGTTACATGTAGGTATGAGCCTAGCACTGAGCAGCATTCTACCATCTCCAAGGATGATTCCGCAATACCAGCAGAAAATGATTGACTTTAACAATTGGCTTAACTACTGGTATCATTCCAATGAGGTCCAATAAATGTCAGCCTGGGAGGACATGGTTGATAGGCCACTATGCTTTGAATGGAATGATCTTCACCTGTCACCTATAGGCTTTCAGATATTGGTCAAAACATTATCCACCCCATACTGATTTTTTGGGCATTGCCAGACAAACCTTGCAGCATAACAAAAGCTACTCTGGACAAGCTAAAGGTGTTACTCTGCTCAATGCTAGCAGTCTCAACAAGAAACTGCACTCCCTAGAAGCTCTTCACACCCTTGAGAATACTGATGTCTGTGTAGTTACTGAAACATGGTTCGGAGCAATAGAAATCACTCCAGCAGTGCATGGGTATAATGCCTTTCATGTGTTCCAACCACCCAATGAACATGAAAGAGCAAAAGGCAGAGATGTAGCTATCTACATAAAGGATAAGCACACCTCTAGGTTGGTCAAACAATAAGACATGCTTGAGTTACTCCATGTCCAACCATGGGAAAACTATATTACCATATTCATGCTAGATACAGGTCCCACACCATGAACTAGAAAACCCATACGTCATACCTGAAGTTACTAGAATCACTCACCATCTAGCCTAATACCATTCTCATGGGTGATTTTAACTACCTTGCTATTAATTGGGAGGTATACACAACCACTAACATGCAAGCCCAAGATTTCTTGATTATGTAAGTTTAAATGCCCTGGAACAGCTAGTCTGGACTCCTACTAGGGGAACAAATATCCTAGATCTGGTACTCAAAAGTATAGGAGAGTGCTGCACACCCCTTAGTGTGATGTACTCACTGGTAAAATCAGATCACAAAGCATTATCTGTTGAAATAAAGGAAAAACTAGTCCCTCCATCTAACTCCAATAACTTTAGAAATGAATCTAAGGCAAATTACACCCTATTAAGGGACAGCATAGCTAGTTTACAAGCTTCCCCAAATCCAGAAAAGACAGAAACCTATGCAAAGGTGTACACAAGAGGCCTGTACAACCATGTAAACAAATGGATAGAAATATCAGTACAAGACTAAAATAAACCCAGGTCAAACACAAAAACAAGCCACACTGGTGGACCCCTGGTGTTAACAGATTGTACAACAAAAGAAAGAAAATCCTGTTGAGCTGTAAGAGGGAATGTGCACAACAGAAAAAAGTCCCTCATTAGTCTAAACAAGCAAATCAGGTTACTAGTCAAGTCTCTGAAAGCAGACTTTGGGTAAAACTAGCCTCCAAAGCTAAAGATAATCATAAGGTATTTTTCAGTTATGTCCGCAATCTTAAGGAGAACACCTAATGATGTGTAGAAGTAGTTGTATCACCTATACTCAGCCAGAAGATATAGCAAATCTGCTAACTGACAAATTCATCTCAAATTTCACCTCCCCATCACCCCCAGTTCTCCCCAAGAAATACCATCCACCACTCAACTGCCAATTATCACTAAAGAACAGGTTGCCACTGCACTCTTTAAAGCTAAAAACATGGCTTCAATGGAGCATGACAGTATACCAGATTGCCTCTTAATCATCTTAAATCAGGATTTATCAGGCCCATTTGTATATCTATTTAACCACAGCCTCTGGAATGGCTTTGTCCCAATAAAGTGGAGTACAGCAACAGTCAGCCATCTGCATAAAGGGAGACCATCTATTGACCCTGGGAAATTACAGACTCATAAGTTTGACTAGTCTTATATGTAAAGGCTAATGAAGAGTAATCATGGACCTGATAAATAATGACATTAGGAACCCTCCAAACATTGGATCCAACCCAATTCAGCTTTGTCAAGGTCAGGTCATGATTACCAAATCTGGTAGATTTATTTGAAAAAGATACTAAGGCCACGAATGAGGGTAAAACACTACATACAACCTACCTTGACCTGGCCAAGACATTTGACAATTTCTCACTCAGGTATTGTAAATAAACTCACACAACTGGGCATAAATCATCAGATGGATAACCAATTGGCTCCAGGGCAGGACATGTGGTTAAAGTGTGTGAATCCAGATCCAGCAAGAGGCTAGTTACTAGTGGTGTGCCACATGGCTCAGTGCTGGGACCACTCCTGTTCAGAATATACATACTTCTTTATGAAGTCAAGGCTAATGTGGAAGGCTTCTGGAAGACAAAGTTTGTCAACAACTGCAGTCAATCACTGAACCCCCCAATGATGTAGAGATCCTAAAGGAGAGTTGTGATCAAACAAATTATTGATACCAGAGCTATGGGCTAAAACTAAATGTGAAAGCATGCATTATCAGTGGCGGATTTAGGCCTTGGTGCAGGGGCGCGCGCCCTCCCCTTTGTTTTTTTTTTACGCACCCTTACAGAATGTTATAAAAAATTGCTTTTTAACTGTCTCAGTTGAAATCAGAAAATATACAACAAAAGTGGTACACAATTAAGAACGTACCTCATTTGCTTGTACATTTTCCAGTTTCAAGAAGACTTGATAACTCTAAGATCCCGAGTGTCTCTTCTAACGCATCTCCCATCATGACTACAAATCTTTCAGACAGTGAGACTGAGAGAAGCTTGTCTGAGGAACAGCTGAAAAAAAAAAAGAGCACAAGGTACTTGAAGGACAGCTATTGTACACTTATTTTTATTCTTTGTATCTGTTCTTTACATCCAGGATATGACTGAACTGGTCGCTTTAGGAATAGCAGCCTGCTAATCTATTCGATAAACGAAATCTGTCAAACTTTACCCCACGTGGCGGACTCGGAAATGAAGGTTGCTAAGCCAAATGCTGCTGACATAGCAGGAAGACTACTGGTAGACATGGCGGATGGTTTGTGTAAGCCGGCTACAGGTAATAATGGTACCCTTGTGCCAGATTCGGATGAATTAGTCCGATCAGTGACACTATACCGACGTCGTCATTGGCTATTTCGTGGCACGGTACTGCCATTCTTGGCTGGGTTTTACCCTGCTTGGTTATACCATTGGCTTGATACTTATGGGGTATCCGAGTACCCCGAGGCCAGGTTCATTGCTCTTGCAGTAATTGGTATTGTACATGTTCTCACTGTGTTATCGGGGCATTGGTCGGTGCACGCACACTGTTTGCTCACCTGCACTAAGGTAAGAAGAACACGTCATCATTGTTGTAGTGCCTCAGGTGGGGCAGTTACATGAATAAGATTTCACACGATTTTCCCTTCTCCAGTGATCTTTACCTATATAGTCACTTATTTATTTTGGCTTTGCAGGACTGATTTAATTTATGTTTTGTAACATGGTATACTTTAATGTGTAGATACTTTTTTCTATGGAACAAAGAAAAAGTTTAATACCTTGTGATTATTTTTATTGCAGTCAGATGTCTGAAGTTTAGCAGAAGTGGCTATAACTACTGGCTGGGGTGGGGCCTCCTGTGGATGAAAATAACTGACTCTTTTATTATTAGTTTGGTTTAATCCATCACTAATTTGGCTTTGCAGGACTGTTGTGAGTTTGCATGATGTAAGATGGAATACGTTTCTGTGTGGAAGTAACTAACTTGAAGCACATTACTTTGACTATGATTGTTGTTATTTTTTCACAATCAGATATTTGAGGTGTACAGAATCAGTATAGTAACTGTAATTGATTGGTATAGAGGCTTACTGTGAAAAAAAGTGACTCATCCCTGCTGTTGTTTGATTACTGTTAATCAGCACTCACTGATTTGTTGTAGCAGTATTAGCATCACATAATGTATAATATTTGTTGAAATCAGTATAAAGTTAGTTTTATATGATTGCATTTAAAAGTAACAAGTTGGCTGTGATTTGTTTCCTGTTACATCACAAGCATCAGCATTGCACATAAGTGTCTATCTCCAAGGGTCTGCCAAGAGCAGGATGTGTATGAAAACAACTGCGCATTGGCACAGTGGTACAGTGAGTAGTATTGCTATCATCTTAGCACTTGGCTATAGTTGAGTTCTTGAGTGTGGCTTCTTCTTTGTGGAGTTTGCATGCCTTTCCTGACTCTGTGTCAGTTTATCCATATACTTTGGTTCCTCCAGCACCTCAAAGCTATGACATAGGTGCATTGGCATGCATCTATCTGTATGAGTATGTGTGCATGCATCTACTGACAGTGGTGACTTTTATGGGTAGTTTCAGTATGTGAGCATTTGTGGATTTAAGTGTGAGATCAAAAATAATGTCACATATTTTATCTGTGGAACCGCTCTTTTGCATAGCAGTAAAAAAAATTAGCAAGTGAAAAAGAAAAAAAAGAAAATTTATCAAGTAACTATCTTTCAAATATAACGCCATAAATGCACCATCTAACAGTCAGACTCTCAAGAGCTTTTGGCAACCTGGTGGCCCCCACATCCCAGGCTATATGAGTGTAACCTCTGCTCTGAATATCGTAGAGTCTAAAACCAAGCCTGCTCAGAGGTGTGCACAAAAGATTGATGTAGTGTGTGCGTGTGTGTGTGGGTGCGTGAGCAGGCGTGTATGTGCATGTGTGTGTGTCTGTGTGTGTGTGTGTGTGTGTGTGTGTGTGTGTGTGTGTGTGTGTGTGTGTGTGTGTGTGTGTGTGTCTGTTTTGGGGGGATGGTGATTTTATTATTTGTTTAACTTTCATTACAGATCTCAAAGGTATGCACAGAAGGTTGTTATAGATTATGTAGGGTCAGTGTGTTGTTGGGTCAGTGTGTTTAAGTGCAACAACTTGGGCTACACTGCTGTGAACATTATTTTTCCCCACCTTCTTCTCAGTCAGACATTAGATCTGTATACAGATGGCTAAATTTTTTGTAGTAGGTATAAGGAAACATGCTGTTTATATGGGTATGACAGCAACAGCATGAAGTATGTTACTGCATTCTGTTTAACTTTCACTTTCATCCCACTGTTGACAATGGATTGGTACACAGAAGGTGGATGTCTTTTTGGAGGCAAGGTTAAACAGACATGCTGTATAGATGTTTGGCAGTGGTCAGCTGAAGTATAACTGCAGCCATTTGTGCCTTGACTTTCATTGCAAAGTAAAAGTAGAGGAATATACAAAAAAGTGACCATTTTTTAGGGGAGGAGTAGGGAGGCAGGTACTACTCCAAAATACGACGTGTATTCTCATTAATATTTGTCCTCTCAATTTATTATGAACTGTTATTTTGTCAGAAACAGTCCATTTCTTAATTGAAAGAAAAATATTGACTTTTTTTCTTACTCATGTTTTTGTAAGTCAATGGTTAAAAAAAATTAAATGCACCTCAGAACAATCATAACCCTGTAACCATCCCCAGACAACTAGGTTAATTTAGCTATTTATTCTACAGTTCTTACTGTGCTCTCTTGGCCTTTTAGGGTGTGTTGAAATAATGCATGAGAAAAGGAAAGTTGAAGAGAAAGACAGGTGAAAATGTTGTTTAAAAACAAACTCCAAGAAAAGCACCAGAAAGTATCTATAATGCTCAGCAGTTCAGGGGTCAGTTATTGTATAAATACTAAACATTTAGAGAAAAAAAATCACTTCTACTCATGCCAGACAGAACAGGTAAAATCAAACAATATCAACCATGGATTATGAAGTTTGCAGATGACATTGTGATCTGCAGTGAGAGTAGGGAACAGGTGGAGGAGACCCTGGAGAGGTGGAGATATGCTCTAGAGAGAAGAGGAATGAAGGTCAGCAGGACTAAGATAGAATATATGTGTGTGAATGAGAGGGAGGATAGAGGAATGGTGAGGATGCAGGGAGTAGAGGTTGCGAAGATGGATGAGTTTAAATACTTGGGATCAACAGTTCAGAGTAATGGTGAGTGTGGAAGAGAGGTGAAGAAGAGAGTACAGGCAGGATGGAGTGGGTGGAGAAGAGTGTCAGGAGTGATTTGTGACAGATGAGTACCAGTAAGAGTGAAAGGGAAGGTCTACAAGAGGGTAGTGAGACCAGCTATGTTATATGGGTTGACGACAGTGGCATTGACAAAAAGGCAGGAGTCAGAGCTTGATGTGGCAGAGTTGAAGATGCTAAGATTTGCACTGGGTGTGACAAGGATGGACAGGATTAGGAATAAGTATATTAGAGGGTCAGCCCAGGTTGGAAGGTTTGGAGACAAAGCCAGAGAGGCAAGATTACATTGGTTTGGACATGTGCTGAGGAGGGATGCAGAGTGTATTGGGAAAAAGATGCTAAGGATGAAGCTTCCATGTTACTGGAAAAGAGAAAGGCCAAAGATAAGGTTTATGGCTGTGGTGAGAAAGGACATGCAGGTGGTTGGTGTGACAGAGCAAGATGCAGAGGACAGGAAAAAATGGAAACAGGTAATCTGCTGTGGCAACCCCTAATGGGAGCAACCGAAAGAAGACAAAGATCAGCAGTAATGTATAGAGCAAGAATACATGAATTTGGAATTGGGAGGATAATACTAGCTGCCGTTGATGCCAAGATTTTTCTGATTGTGACATACCAGTTAGTATTGTTGGTTCACTGTACTTCTCCAGTTTAGTTTATATAGTTTTTATTCGGGGAAGCTCCTGTGGAGATCTTGTAAATCATCCCTGTATATGTTTTTTTGCCAGATATTCCAGTTTCCTTCTATATCCTACAAGCATGATATGGGTGATTTAATGGTCGCCCTAAGTGTGCATGTGCGTGAGCTTCCTGTGATCATATTACTTATTATATGTTTGTACATAACTGATTACTTTAAAGCAAGCATCCAAGCAAGGCATGGCTCCCCCATGATTTGAATTAACAGATGCCAGAAGGTTTATCTAAACCCAAATTTTGCAAGCTGCAAGACTTCTCTTTATCATTGACTAAACAGAGCCCTAAACCACTATACCGTACAGCAGAGTAGCAATTGCTTGATCCAGGCAAGTAGTCTTTGGATTCTGGAAAAGTTTCTGCCACTGCTTAATAAATATCAATGCAATACTGTTTTGTTACTCTCTTCTACTATTTTTGAAAGGTTAGTTATTCAACAGTGGACTTTACTTGGACGGTTTTATGCCCTTCCAAGTACTGCTGTTGTTTTGCTGGAGTTTGCTGTCATTACTACTTTTATAAATGAAATCAAGTGGAATTATAATAATGATAGTGTATCAGTAGCTGTATTTTCAAGTGGAACTGTGATAATGGTATGTATGATTTCTCCATTTACAATTTTTAATTGTTAAACGATTGTTTTGCTTCTATAACCCAAAATGTCTGTATGCAAATTTGAATTATGTTTTATTTATTGCTTTCTACAAGTTAAATACTAGTAGTTCTGAAAGCTTGTAATGCAGATTTTGGTAGCAAAAAGTCTGTGATTGATTGGTTCTGAGGTTGATTAAAAGAACAAATGCAGTGTGTATTAACCCCAAAATGCTTGGACATGCCAAACAAAGTAGAAGCATGGAAGATATGTTTTCAGTCTAATTCTAATTATAGTACTGACAGCCCACTGTACACCCTGATATGAATTTGGAAATAGCCAAGGTATGTAGTTTGGCTATTTTCAGTTTCATAATATAAAGTGTATACTGAGCTGCTAAGACCACGGCCAGAAACAGAATGAAACCACAGAGTTCCAGCTATTCGGCAATTACAGATGTTGTTTAACACAATATAGTTTGAGTATTGCAATATTTAAATACCAGACAGAGTATTGCAATATTCAGATGCCACAGCGGAGTCCAGGTATTTTTCTAATGTTGCCTGTTAATCCTGCAGTCTCACATTTTTGTATTCATCCAAGTTCCTGCCACACAGACTAGCAGTGTGAAGAGTATACAACAGTATCAGAAAGGTGCAGCTTCAGTAATTCAAGAGGTAGCATGCCCACCTTTTGTGTGGAAGGCTGTGGGTTCTATTCCCACACCAAGATGAGTGTGTCATCCTTGGAATGAGATATCAAAGTGAGGTTCCATCTGCTTGAGTTGGTGGTAGCTCAGGTGTAAGTAAAAGATCCCATGGCACCTATCAAAAAGTGTAGGTGTTCCCCTAGTAGTGTACTTACCGCCTTGGGTTTCCCCTGAAAAAAGCCACAAGTCTAATGGGACTAACCCGGTCAAAAAATGATTAAAAATAAATAAATAAATAAGACCATACATTCATGTGAAAATATGTGCATCACTCAGACATGGAATGGAGTAAAGAAAGGCACTAAAATAATTCTGTAATTTTATATGAAATTTCAGTGGAATTATTTTAATGCAACTTCAGCTGTATATCACATGTATGCTATTTTATCAAAGCAAATATTTAAAAAAAATGACTTGTTAGAGTCACCAAGTACCCTTCTGAACCTCTGCTCCCCAACCTTCAGCATCTTTTGGCACCCCTGATGTTGGGGTGTGCACGAATAGCATGGTTTGATCAGTCTGAAGTCTTTGCTACTGGACTCTTGAGGCTTTGTTTTTATTAACCCTCAAATTCCAATCACAATACAGCTTTGCTAGAGAATAATATCTGTGGTAGCAAAAAATGCGTCACCTCCAAAATAGAATATGAAGCAAAAAAACCCACTTAGCATGTAAAAGCACCCTCCCACGACAGTCATGTGCAGCCACTGGCACAGCATCTACCATTATTGAATGTTACTTCTGTAGCAAGTTTGACTGGTGTCTGTATGATCTGTACACATAAAACTGTTTAAACCAAAGACACCAGTTTGATGACTGTGTAAGTGCATTTCTAATAATCTGTACTAGATTACTTTAGTTATGTACCACTCCATCAGTTATGTTTCAAGATATGCTAATAACCTCTAAGTTTCAGAAGCAAAATTCCCATGAACAACCTTTTTTTAATCTTTACTTTAGTGGCTGGTGACAACTTATTTTGCACATTATGTTGTCAGCAATACTATGGTATTAAGCATATGGGTTTATTCCACCTACTAGAGTGACTTTATAAGAAGAGTCCTATCATGATATGAAGATAACCTATTTTATCTGTTTTCAATTTCAGAAATCTGTTTTATTATCACATCATCTGTGCCTTGATTTTCATAAGCCTAAAAATTTGGGCTCAAACTTTTACTATGGCCTTCTTAACTGATTTACTTTTTATTGTTTGTTTACTTATGCATTTATTTGTTTATGTCTTTATTTAATGTATTTTTTTTTGAAAACTGTTGTTCATTTAACAACTAAAGATCATTACTATACTTGCAGTTTTCCTTTACTTCACAAAATGCAGTCAGCTCCTATTATTCTGTTATCTTTCTATGCCAGTGGTACCAATATTTAAAATATCTCTGATCTGGGGCTATAACTTGAAGGGCCAAAACAAGATTGCAATTACACAGCATTTAACTACATACAAAAAAATGCGGTGTGACCATTTCCCCTGCTGATTCGCAGTATACTATTTTGCCTAGGCACAGTAAGTAATCAAATAATATAAAAAAAAAACAGTGCAGCAACCACAGACTATCAATTTCCGTTGAAAATGCTGTTTTCTTTTTTTTTTGCCTTGCTTTTTATTTCAGGCCACTTCATGCACTAAAAACCAGTGATAAAGGCTGTTCCTTTCATTAGTTAGCAGCACAAGTAGCAATACCTCTCAAATATACCTCATTATAAGGAACGTTTTTCACTTTCTGTTTTCAAAGTTCCATGTTACCTGTTTCTACTACCACATCCACAGCAACATCATGTAGAACTGAATGTGTATTGCTGTCTTTCCATACATGATGTCAGAGCTTCTTAAGGTGATCTTTCCACAACCACCTAACCCAGTGTCTCACTTTCCCACTCCTACCCCGATAGTCAACAAGCCAGACTGCCCCCCCCCTTTGTAAATTCCTGGATCCGCCACTGATTATCATAGACTTTGGGAAATCAAATACCCCTGCAAATTACAGCATCAATAGCACACCCCTAGATTAGACTCGGGGTAAGAGATCTAAGTACACAAATAGACAGCAGCCTGAACTTTGAAGGCCATGTGTTCACAGTGGCGTGGAAGTTTTTCTATGTAACACAACTTATAAATAAAGAAATGGCATCCAAATACAAGGAAATTATAGTCCCACTGTGCACAGCCCTCATTAGACTCAAAATAGAGTACAATGCGCCATTTGGCATGTACTCGACTATGTATTTACAGCAGCTGGAGCAACCTTAGAGGTTCCTCACAAAGAAAATATAGGGTATAAACAACATGTCCAATATGTCTCCTAATGATTATTAAGGGGTGACCTATGCCTGACCTGTAAGGCACTCACAAATCCAGCCCTGATGAAGCTGCTTTACATCCGCAAGTCAAACAGCATGAGGGTCACCCAATCTAGAGATCTAAACTTGGTCAGCATCTCAAACAAAACATGCTAGAGAAACAGATATGAGTCCCAGAGATTGCTCCTTTTTTGGAACGGGCTTCCTATTCACATTAAGCAGAGCCCTTCCCTGGCCCTCTTCAAACACAGTTTGGAGCAATGCATGGGGAACTGCAAACTCACACCTGGGGTAGTGCCTATGTACCTTATGAACGGGGGGTGGCAATTTGTACGACACTCAAAGGTAAAGCCACAAACGCATGCCATCCTCTTGCCCTTAGGGGCCATATATTGGGTAAAATCAGATTATATTGGCTATGCATGTAAGGGTTCTTAAGCCATTAGTCTAGTAACTGGTATCTTGTTTTTTTTTATCCAGGCTTTCTTCTCTTTTTACATTGCAGTGCCTACATTTCTTAAAACTGAACAAGAAAAAAGAAAGAAGGAAACAAAGGAACCTGTTTAGTTTAGTATCCCTATTACACACAAAAATAACTGAAAACGCTTTTCTTTCTAACATGCACTACATGTTATGTTTTATAAAAATACTGTTAAGAGCACAAACTGTTTTATTTACAGTTGCCTCTTTCCCCATAGGTTTCATAGCTTCATAGGAGATTACTACACTAATGGCTTAAGGACCCTTACAAGCCTGCAACATGAGAAGCTTCTAGCTGAAGGCAACTGTGGAGCTGGTTCTCATGTCTCTATGGAGACATGCTGATAAGGATAATAAAAACAGAATACTTTTTTTCTTTCAATGGCTGGAAGATGATGTTTTTGGAAAGCATTCAAGTTGTTTTCGGCATTTGGGAGAGGAATAAACATAAGACAAAAACAGACAGCACTTAGTGTAAGAAGCAGCACATGCTATACCATGTCTCTTAGCATGGATTACCTTCATCATGGGTTAATTCAAGCCTGTGAGTGTAGCTGTCATTCTAGGACAATTGCTCTTATAGGAGGGTTAAACGTCATTATTTGAAGATGTGTGCTTGCATTAAGTTAATAGGTTCTGGGGTGTTTTTGTTTTTTGTTTGAGGGTTTTCATTAAAACAAAAAGTCTTGTAATATATAACATATATTCAAATGGATATGACAAGAAACAACTGTATAAAAGATCAACCTGCTAGACATTAGCATATGCATGCAACACAAAAGCTGAAGCTACACATTTTCAAAAAAAAGATGTTATACATAACAGGTGGAGATAATAACTTTTTTATCATAATGACAACTCTTTCCATATTATCCTTAAATGTGAATGGTCTCAAACAGCTGTGCTACAGGAGACACATTTTGAAAGAAATGAGTATGTGAAGTTGATAAAGAAAGGATTTCAGGATGTTTATTCAGCACAATATCTGGAACAAAGGAAATGGACAATACTTATATTAATTGCTAAAGGAGCTGCAATAGTGATAGAAGAAGAAAAAAGATAATAATGGTAGACTTGTAATAGTAAGGGGCTATTGGCAAGGGAGGAGGATTATGCTGACGTGTTTATATTCCACCTAAAACTACTACAATGGAGCTTAAGAAAATTCTGGGAGAAATAATCAGCTTTCAGCAGGGAATATTGCTTATAGGTGGGGACTATAATTTGATTTGTAACAGTGAGGAAGTATCTGGGGGGGGGAGCCTAAAAGGGAAAATATAACAAAAGAAGATAGATCTTGGAAGAAAATTATGAAAATATCTGGTATGGAAGATTTTAATTCAGTAGTAGGAGGCCAGAGGGGATTTACATATTATTCCCCAAGGTACAAAAACTTGGTTAGCCTAGACAGAAATTATATTTCACAGGAACATGTGCATTTAATTGAAAGTTTTTATATGCATCCAATGACTATTTCAGATCACCTACCAATAATAACTAAAATAAAATGCAGTGTAATGAAATAAAAATGAGACAATGGTGCTTCCCCACCTATCTGTTAAACAGAGAAGAATTTAAAGAAGGAATAGTATAAATTATTCAGGATTCAGTACTAAAGATATAAATTATTTCATAAAATATGGCTAGGGAGTGGGATAAAATGAAAGTGGAGTTAAAAAATATGGTAGAAATAAAACAAAGAGAGATATGGCCCAGAAGTAACAAGAATTATTTACAGGGATTGACAAAAGTTAAAGTATTGCAGAACAGGGGGAATCTCACAGAACAAGAAGTGGTGCAACTGCAGACTACTAAAGAGAAAATAAGGGATTACCTTGATAATATGAATGAGTTTAGAAAACATGCTGTTAAGCAACTCTTTTTTGATAATAAATCCAGAGCACAAAAGCTTTTAGTACAATGGCCCTGGCAACAGAAAGTAGAAATGTTTGTTTCCAAACTTAGGCAGCCTATAACAAGGAAAATGACCATAGATCCTGTACAGGTATTAGAAATATTTCAGAAATTATATGAAAATCTGTAAAAAGTAGAGAAATGTTGAAATCAAAAAAAGGCACAAACAGAAATGTTTATGGAAGAATTAAATATGCAAAGATTAGAGGTAGATGAGGCTCAATTACTATCCATTATGCTTAGAGGAGATTGGATAAAAATGGTGATGTGATGTATAACCAATCTACAGGAAAGCCTCAAAGAATAGAAGGCATTCCTGTGGACGTTTGGGAGCTAGGAGGTAAGAAAGTAATGAAAATCTGGAAGGTTTTGTTTCACAGTATTTTAAAAGGAGAAGAAGTACCAACATCCTGGAAGAAAGCTGTAGCGGTTACAATACCTAAAGATGGTAAAAATCCATCATATCCAGATTCATATATGCCCATTTCAATTCTAAACCATGATTATAAAGTGTCTGTGTTTATAATGGCTAAAAATGGCAAAGGTGATGCCAAAATTGATAGATATGGATCAATGTGGTTTTGCGGAAGGAATGCAAACAAAGTTAATAGAACAATAATGATTCAGAGAGAACCAAATTAAAGAAAATACCACTGTTGTTGGTGGGTCTTGATAGAGAGAGACAGAAAGAAAGCATTCAACAGAGCAAGCTAAATTTTATGAGTAAGCAATGGAAGCCTTTGAGTTCCCTGATAAAATATTAAGGTTGATTAGGAGGATATATAAGGGATCAGAGGTGAAAATTAAAGTGTGTGTCTGGGGGTCCTCTTTGACAAGTTCTGTTTGAGCAGAGGAACTAGGCAGGGGGTGTTCTCTTCTCCCTTTGTTATTTGCATTATATTTAGAACCTCTGGCAAATAAAATAATGGATTCAGAAATTAAAGGATATATAATTAGCATGGCAATCAAGAAACGTTGGCTTTATTTGCAGATGATACTATTTTGTGTCTGACAAAGCCAGAAAAAGCCATTTCAGTATTGTGGAACATTCTGAGACAGTTTCAAGTCTTTTCATGACATAAAATTAGTGAAGATAAAACAAAGGCAATATCTGTAAACTATCTAACCACAAATAAATTGGTTCAGCAATACTCATATTTATGGGGACATGATAAAATCAAGTACTTAGGAGGATGGATTAAAAAGGATTCTGGTATGGCAGCTAATGATATGTGGGAGACTAAATAAAAGATAATATAAAAAAAATGAGAAATTGGAAGCTCTATTATTATATGAATATGAATAGCAAGATACAAGCAATGAAAATATTTTTAGTCCCTTTAGTTTTATACACAAGTCAGACATACTTTTATCAACCAGAGGAGAAGTTGTGGACAGCAATTATTAATAAGTTGAAAGATTTTATTTGGGAGGGGAAGAAGATAAGAGTCAAACATGATAAACTGATTCTTCTATTAGAACTAGGTGGATTGGGATTATCTGATTTGAAGGGGTATTTCAATGCTACACAGTTAAGTTTCCTATGCTTAGCACAAGCAGAAAGCTATAATTCAAAGTAGAATGGACTGATGTTAAAACAGGGGGAAGTTCAAGAAATGAGGAGAAGCTGGGATTTTGGATGCAGATCCTTAAGGACAGTAACATTAACAATAACCATACAGAATATTATATTCATAAAGTAGCAGAAAGTATTCTGAGAGCTAACCTAATACAGGAATGTGGAAAGGAGATTCTGTCAATAGGGATGACTGCAACTAGGGGTACAGAGAATAGGCCAGGTGCAGCTGGAATTTACTGGAGAAAACTGACAAAGGAACCAAGGTATTTTCAGCAAATAATTAGAGAAGGAAAGGTAATGGAATTTGGACAGCAGTCTAGTAATTGCCTTCCCTATCAAGAACTGATATCTGAGTATGGGCAAAGAAAAAGGAATAGTGGCATCCTAAGTGAAAGACCAGCACTCGTAGAGTTTAAAGTTTTTCATAGAAACAAGAGCTGAAGCTGCTGTCAAAAAGGGATAATTAGAATGGCATTGAAAATATTGCATGATAAGTATAAGAATCAATAAGAGGAGATTAGAAAGGATTAGGAAGAGAGACTGGATATGCAATTTGCAAACAATGGGAGGATATATGCATGGTTCCCAAATATGCAACAAAATCTAGAAGATTTAGTATATTTGCTTTGAATTGTTTGGATAATTATTTTTATACCCCAAGCAGACTCCGTTTTTTTTTCAGATAGATTGCAAATGTTGGAGGTGTGATGGGGAGGAAAAAGGTTATTGGGAGCATGTTTTTAACAAGTATAATGAGTTGGCAGAATTTAAACATTCCCTGCAGGCTACTCTGTCAAAAATACTGGGTGAACAAATTGGTGTAACTAAGGAAATAATTTTTTGAGCTGTGATACAGAATCTGAATTGCTTAGACAGAGTAAGGGTCTTGCTGAATTTAATTCTCGTGGCTGCCAAAAAAAGCAATTACTAGAAAATGGAAATCAAAGTCTAAACACGCATTATTAGAAGTAGAGAACATAGTAACAGAGAAAAAAGAACTGAATGTGGAATCTTTAGAAAAGGTGGGATCAAATTTCATAGAAAAAAGAGAATTATGGTAAAAATACATGCAGAATAATGTTTTACAGGAGGAATTGTGATTAAGAGAAGGCAGGATTGAATGAGCTTTGTAATGTCTACCTGACAATGACTGGATAGATTATAAGTGATGCTTAATGTTTGCAACTGAAAATATGTCAGTATAGTTTGTTTCCATTGATACAAATGTATTACCTGTATTATAAGTGATAATTCAATAAAGATGTTTCTTGTTGAAACAAAAGCAGCAGCTGTTCATGTCCTGCTTCTTGCATCACATTCATATAACATGGTGCTTAAAGTGCATTGTATTTTAGCATCTCCAAGCAGGCAGCCTCCAAGCATAAAACTGATGCAGTTTTCTTCTCTGCCTGTCACTGCTTACTCTTTCTCTGAGATGCAAGAACCTTGTAATGTAAATAAAAAGTGACATGTATAGTCCCCACATGAGAGAAGAGTCATCCTTGAAAAACACCTTTGCATTCCTCTTCTTTGTCTTCTCTGCTGATAACTGCACACTCTGGATTACATGTGTTTCAAGTACAGACACACTCAGTATGTTAGTTGTGAGCGATTTCCATAGAATTGTTTTACAAACTTGTTAGCTTTATGGACTCATAATAGATCCAAGAGCAGATTCACTGGGTATGTCATTGTTCCTCTCTGCTGAAACACCTTAATTAAGGAATGTGACAGCTTTCTGTTCTAACTATGATGACTAACAATGAGGTGCCTTTCGGGTCTGAGTTTATTGCATCTCATTAAAGCAACATAATACAGATGCTCATTACCAGAGAAGACCTCCTGTTTGCATGTCTGTGTGGTGCTTGAAAATCTGTATTGGATCTCTATGTAAAAAGGCAAGGACATGGCATTTCAAGTTACACTAAATTTGACTTGTTTTTTATTATTCTCATTCTGTGTAGTTATATATATCTAATCTGCTTGAACGTTTAGTTGTTTATTTGTGCCTTATTTTTCCATTAGGAACTTTTCTGCCTTGCGAGTCACTAAAAATGGACTCAGTCTAATTGACAATGCAGTCAAAACACAAACTAAATGAAGAAATCAGCACTTAAATTGACTAAATATTTGTTACATTGCATACTTAATTTCTGATTAAAACTGGCTAAACATTTGTTACACTGCATATTTAATTTTTTACTTTATCATTAACTTCCAAAATGGCAGTGTTATTTTTTTTTACCAAAATTAAAAAAAAAAACAAAACCTTCACTGAAGAAAGCATGAACTAATAAGCTCTGTGCCAAGCAAGCCTCTAGAATTAATCAGAAATGTATATGTATTTAGACTAACAGGTGAATAACTTTGCTCTCAACTCATATGCTACATTGTTAGGCACTCACACTGTCTCTCCTAGGACTATAGGAGGGACTGCACAAGGAACTCACATTTTACCAGTATAAAAAAGTCAGTAATACTTGGCTATAATGTGCAACTATGCTGAATATGGGATAAAGAAGTGGTGGTGTAAGAGACGGCGAAAGATAAATACATGAAGCATTTCTTTGAAAATGAAACATCAAAATTCATAAGAATGAAAATACTTTAATGAATAATTGGACTTACAGTGCTGCACTAATTTATATACATGACCAACTTTAAACACTATTAAAATTAGCTTAGTTATAACAAAAAAATCATACCAATAGCAAAGAGTTCAATGCCAGCATCGCGTAAGCTCTTGGCAGGAGGTATGACATCATCCTGAGATTTCCCATCTGTAACCAGTATACCAATTTTTGGCACTCCAGGTCTGGCTCCAGCTTCAGGTTTGAAGCTATGTTTCAGAATATATGTCAGAGCATATCCTGAGAAAGAAATTCTGATTAGACATGGTTTATGATGCATCTCTTGCAACATTACATAATTAAAAGTTAATTCCAAGGGAAAAGTAATCAGTACTGTCTGGTATAATTCAAAGTAAAAGTATATAGGAAACAAAACAATGTATAGTGCATACTAATCAAAAATGTTAAAATTAAACATGGAAAACTAAACTGGGTACTGTAAATAGAAGCAAAAGGTTTATTTTAATACAAACACTGAAAATCCAGCCATGTACTGTTACTGACATTAGTTTATATTCGTTAACCATTTATTGCATTGTGTTACTGTTCCAGATAACGTTAGGCTCTGTTACTGTTATTTTTCATAAATCTCCAGCTTTATTCCTAGGAGATAATAATGTAGTCATTTGTAGATGACCAGAAACATTCATTTCATCAACTTAAAACCCTGAAACAGAGACTATAGTATACAATTCTTGGGGAAAAAGAGATGTGTACCCTGTATAAAAATGTGCCTACATCTCTTAGATGGGTGGCTCTCAGCCTCCACCCCCATCATCACTAAGGAACGTATAGTAAAGGTATCCTATAAAAACAAAAATACCTCCTTCATGGGACCTGATAATACACCTGTCTGTTTAATAAATAGCACTAAACAGGCTCTAGCTGATCCACTCAAACTAGTTAACCTAAGTTTAGCCACTGGCTTTGTCCCTGAGTTTTGGTGTATGGCAGTGGTGATGCCACATTATAAGGGTAGCACCACTAGTGACCGTAGTAATAATAGCCCCATCAGCCTACCAAGTCTTACATGCAAAGCCATGCAACATATTATAACTGACGTAATAAATTATGACATTAGAAACCTCACCAAACCAGACTCACAGGAATATGGCTTTGTAAAGGGCAAATCCTGCTTAATGAATCTGGTAACTTCTTTGCAATATAATACAAGCTGTTGACAGGGCCATGCCATCCACACTGCATTTCTTGATCTGCATAAAGCATTTAACACAATTCCCATGGTTCCATCATTAGTAAGTCATGTGCCTTACAAATACATCCCTATAAATTAAGATGGATAACAAACTGGTTAAAGGAGAGAGCCCACAATGTCCAGATAGTAGGATCATCATTACATAGTATGAAGGCAGTGAGTGGCATCCCACAAGGTTCTGTGTCAGGATTCCTTTTGTTTAGTCTTTACATTTCTGATCTCCAAACCATTAATCAAGATCTCTGGCTAACCAAGCTATGCATGACTCTAAACTGGGAGTCATTGTCAAGTCACCCTCTGCACTCAAGCCCTTCAACAAGAACTTACCCTTGTTTCTACCTGATATGGAAATAATTTGCTTAAATTAAAAGCTAATAAAAATGTAACAATACCACATTTGATATAGTACCTCTCCCTTCATCACACAAAATCAAGAGTTCCCACCTCCTAAATGAGAATGCTGTTAGATAACATTGAAAGTAGGTTGACAACTCTTTTGATCACCAGATAATGACAGTACTCCACTTTCCTCCTACATTTCAAAGACATGCAGTAGATGGATTGGACAGTCTAACTGGGCCATAGGGGTGAGTGTGCCTGTGAGTGTGTGGTGTGGAAGAATTACTGCGGTAGAGAGAGCCACCTAGCGGCGTATACCTTGGCTCTAGAGG
The DNA here is from genome assembly GCF_019279795.1 of Protopterus annectens. Taxonomy (NCBI): domain Eukaryota; kingdom Metazoa; phylum Chordata; order Ceratodontiformes; family Protopteridae; genus Protopterus; species Protopterus annectens. The sequence continues at coordinate 479,250,847 of NC_056732.1, read as the reverse complement.
ATTGTCACTACTGAACTGATACCCCAACACATGTGCAAAAAGTGGGAAAAAGGGGTTGTGGGTGACTGGATGGCTGTACAGTACTCAGGAAATCTTTCTATCTTGTGCAACTAACTGCTAGCAGAATATCATAATTTTTTCATTATACTCAGCAAAGATTAAGCCAGATTACAATGGCCCCTTTGGATGTCCCTGACTAGACATATCAATCAACTAGAAAAAATGCAGAGGTCCCTAACACTGAAGATAGCTGGCTTAACAACACTAAGCTATCAGGAAAGACTGGGAACACTGTCACTGTTTTATGTATATTATAGACTCCTGAGAGGAAAGCTCTGCCTTTACTTCCAAGCCATTAGGGCCTTACATTTCTGGACTTTTTGTATCTTCATAAAATAAATAGTCCCACAAACAAAATACCCAGGGATCTAAATCTTCACCAACAGTTAAATAAAATTGCTGGAGATATACGTAGCACTTTGCCAACCTCTGGAACAGATTCTCACTGCATATTAAACAGTATGATTCTTTATCTTTCTTCAACCATAAATTTGATGATTTTATGGATATTCATGAATAGAACAGGCCTGGCCTCCTTGAGAGAAGGGGGCTCATTGTGAGAGCAGGTAATGGCAAAGCGTAAATGATCACATGACTCAGTTACATTGTAATCCCAATGATCCTGTAATCCATCACATCAGATATACACACTGTAAAAAATAAGAACACCCAAGGGCTACAGCTGTAGTTATTAATTATCATCAAAGCTGCAATAAAAAAAGTATTAAAATGATACTCACAGCTCACCATAGCAAAGGCACCTTCTGTTCAATATATCCCAAGATACATACATCTTATTACATGAGAGTCCCACTGAACCCTTTGTCAGACTTTCTCTTCTAGTTAAAAGCTTTTTAATGAGCCTTGACTTTGTTTCTATAATCAGCACTTCTAGTGTTTCATCAAAAATATGCAGGCATTTTGTTATGTAATGTCACTGGTGAGAAAGAAAAAAAACAAAACAAACAAGAGATATCTTCTTAAAATGTTTGGAAACTAGCAAGGGGTCATAAGGGCAGCCACGGTGGTGCAGCGGTTAGCATTGCTGTCTCACAGCAAGAGGTTCTCTGGTTTGATCCTCAGCTGAGGTACCTTCTGTGTGGAGTCTGCATGTCCTCCCTGTGGTCGTATGGGTTTCCTCCAGGTGCTCCAGTTTCCTCCCACATCCCAAAGACATGCTGTAACTGGACTGGACACTCTAAATTGGCCCTAGGCATGTGTGTGTGTTTGCCTTCTGTGGAAAGTTGGGTGCTGGGCTGACAACTTAACTCCGTAAAAGTCCATTGCCAGTCATGAGCGGACAGGTCATCCACTGTGGCAACCCCTAACTGGGAAAAGTCGAAAGAAGAAGAAGAAGTGTAACAAGGGGTCATAGTAGTTACAATTGCTACATTTTGTAATGCTCAGTTCTAGTGCCTGGGTGAAGTTTGTGTGTTTTACCTATATTCTTCTGTTTTTTTTTTTTCAATATGGAAAATTATATTTCTGCCACAACCTAAACACATACTGCTCAAGATAGTTAATTACTATAATACAAATTAAGATGAATAAACTGTCTATATCTATACCTATGTGTCACAGAACTTTTATCCATGTCTCTACCCTTTTCAGTGGTGTACATGTTAGAGCTGTTGCCTCAAGCAAAAAGCTTATGCTCAGATTCCAAAATTTGTTCATACACGTGTCATGGATGTGGTACTTGTTTCCCTTTTCTTCCCAGAATATGAACACCTGCTTCAGTCTGACTAACTACATTAACCAACTATAATAATAATAATAATAACAATAATAACAACAAGAACAATAATAATAATAATAATAATAATAATAATAATAATAATAATAATAAATTAAATTAATAATGTGAGCCGAAACTTTATACTTCAGTGTCAAAGTGGTTCAATTATGATGAACAGCAACATTGGAATAAGAAACAAATGCTACTGAAGGAAGTGCATCTACATAAATAAGGTTAAAAACCTTTGCAGTCTGCATGCTTTCCTATATACTAAAACTAGTGACCCTGCTTTAAAGATCAAAGCATAAATGGTCACTTTTCCATTTATGGTCCACCCTAGGCTTTGTCAGTACAATATAGTACAGCACAGTACAGCAGAATGAGGACCATTTTATTGTTGGGCCTGAAGTTTTAAAACAAGAAAATGAGCAAACTATGTTTTTACTATCCAATCTATTTTTGTTTATATACCCTTCTGAACATTCAGTTTAAAAACAACAGACCTACCTAGGAAAGAAAAAAAATTAAGCCAAGGATCTGAAGGGCTTAATGGCTGTATGATTAGAAAGCTATTTTCTTTCCTTGGCAACTTTAATTACAACCTTTTGTTTTCCACTTGTGTGTGGAAACTGTACTGTCTGGGCCATTTTAACTGTGTTCTTTTGGATTATTTTTAATGGAACTAAATAAAATAAACTAGGGTGTACGAAAGTAAACCAACAAATCACAAAAATACAAACAGGTAGAAAATGGAAACGGATGCACTTAGAAAGTGGCCATGCTCAAAACTCTTTAAAAACAATCACTTTTATTGAATTACCAAAAATTTCATCCCTACAAACCTGGGGCTTCATCAGAACTGAATAAACAACAGTTGGTCTTGCTTAAACAAGGCTTAGACCTAAAATACCATGAATAAATTAAAGTGACAGAACACTTTATTATTCAAATAAGCCATCAACCATTAATTAATGTTAAAAGCATTTTATAAACCACACAAAGACTAAACAATGTTATGGGGGAAAAGGTTTTTTTTATAAATGAGTTAAAAAAGTATATATTTAACATAAATAAATTTAAAAACATGCAGCAAATGAGGGAATCTCTATAAAAACTGTAAGAACCTTTTATATAAAAATGGCTGTAAAAATATTTTGTCACTGATCCCCAGTGGGATCTGTGCTTGCAATTTCACCTGCCAAACCACTTCCCTTCCTTCTAACCTGTTTTTTATGTCTCCCTCTCTGGGATCAATTTTGACATGCTCTAATATAGCAAATCTAAACTTATTAAAATAATGACATAATGTGGAATGCTTATATAGGGCATTTTTTCATCATGTTTATTCATACTATAATGGTGTTATTATACTCTTTTTCTAAAGCACCTTTCCATTTTGCCTACACAAAATGCCAAACAGCTACTGCAAACTGCAAGGTACACAATGTTTTTGGTTTGACAATTCACTTTTGCAAACCATACTACAGTTTTCACTTCATTGCCCGAGCCTAACTTATTACCTTCTAAAATATAAGGACATTGGGGGCAGGCACCACATTTTGACATTCCCTTCTCATTCAAATTCAGCTTCTTTTGGTTTCCACATTTACCAGATTCTACTATTAAATTCCTGCCTGTCTTGTATACAAAGCTGGGTTCACCTCCACTATTTTCTTGCTATTGTGGATTGCCCCTAATGATATTCCAATTTATATTAACTATCACTTTTATCACCTTCGAATAAGGGCCATATTGAACCACTAGGGATCTGTCATAACTGGTTGCATTTTTTTCTTTCCTTTCTTCTATATTATTTTCCCCCAATAATGGTTTGTATTTTTCCCCCCATTGTGATTTGACATAGTTGCAGGTATCTTGAACTGAAGCGAAGGGCTAACCTCATTCTAAAAACATCTGACCAATAAATGTTATCTCCTTATAAGCTTCTGCATAGCAAGATGTCATTCTTGCGACCCTTATACACTGACCTCTTAAAATACTTTTATATATTCAGGTGGCAACTAGAATATTCTAAATAGCTGTTACTGAAGGTGGGCTTTCTAAACAATTCTAGATTTAAAACCTTCCATACCATATTCAATAAAAGTATCAAGGTACTAAATACCCTTTTCACTAAAATTGTATGTAAAACACAGAAAATTGGACGATTGGTTTAAATAATTCAAAAAGTCCATTATTATTGCCCCAAGACCCTTTCACAAAAGAACCACGTCGTCCAAAAATGTTACGTATAGCTTAATGTAATTAAAAAAGGCCCATTAAAAATATGTAAAGATTCCCAATCAGTTAAAGCTAAATATGTATAAATATAAGGGCACATGAGGTCCTCATTGTTACCCCCTTAATTTGCCTGTAATATTCTCCTTCAATGTAAATAAAGTTAAAATCCAACACTAAACTCATTAACTCTACCATAAAATTGGTCTGATAATTACATAAAGATGTGTATTTAAACTGTTCCTAAAATGTTCCAAGCCTTCATTCTTGGGAATGGATGTAAAAAGGTCCACTACATCTATTGTTAAAAAAAAAATCAGGTCCCTAGACCAAATCTCTTTTTTTCAATTGTCCCAGAAAATCCCACAATTTTTTTTATTTGTTGAATTCCACTTAAAAAGTGTTTAAAGGACCTGTCAATAATAACCCCTGTTGGGTATGTTTTAGAACTCCTCCCTGAAACTATAGGCCTAAATGGGGCATTTATGGGGTCTTTGTGAACCTTAGTAATTCCAAACAAGTTTGCTATTTTAGGGGTTTTGACCATTAAAAAATTATAAGTGTCAAAAGATATCATTTGATCTATAAGGTATTCTTAAAAAAATCTATTCTTTGGTAGCTTATGTTTATTTTGTTAATGAAAGATACAGTATAAGTATCTTCATCATTTAATAACTCAAACATGGCTTTTACATACTCAAAAGAGTTGAACAAAACCGTGCCCTCCTTTATCAGGCTTTAAAACTTGAAGAGAACTGTCTTTGTTGTTTATTCAATTCTGATGAAGTCCCAGGTTTGTAGGGACAAAAGCACTCCATTTTATTGTATTTCAATAAAAGTGATTGTTTTTAAAGAGTTTTGAGCACAGCCGCTTTTCTAAGTGTATCAGTTTCCATTTTTCCACCTACATGTACTTAGTACTTAAGACTGCTTCTCTGCACTGCTTTGTAGTAAACTTTCCTGCTGTATTAACATTCTCACATGCTTATATGTACTCTTCTGTTCAATCTTACATACTATTACAATATTGTTTTGTATTTTACTTTAATTTTATTGCATTATTGTATTGTATTTTCTTTTTACTTTATTTTATTTTATTTTAATTTTATTCTTTTCCTGACATTATGCTATTGTATTACTTTTATATATTGTTACTTGATATTGTACCTATGGAGTTTTTCTCCCCAGGACTCCATTGAAAATGGGTTCACTTGGCCCAATGGACCATCCTGGCAAACAAACTTCAAATAAAATAAAAATAAATAAAACTGTTTTTTTGTGTGATTATTTTTAACGGGCTTTTCCCAATCAAGCTAATTTGCTATTCAACTTATACTCATTTACTTCACTAAGAATTTTTTATATGACAAAAAAGTCACCCACTGAATTAATGTGGGGTAAAGGTAAATGCTTCAGTCTGTACCAACACACAGCTGTATAATTTGATAGTACTTAAGACTGCTTCTCTTTGCACTGCTTTGTAGTAAACTTTTCTTGTCTTGCAACCTCCACTTAGCAGATATAGTTTTAATAAATCACTCTGCAAATGAATCCCAGTTATCACAGCATATACTTGTAGGTCTGTGTCTTTCAAATGGCTGAATTTGGTGATGCACTTTTTGCAGTCTGTACTTCCCTTAGTAACTGTGTTTCTGAACTAGCCAGAATACATGTGCTATAAATCCAGTTTTCATCACAAACCATACTGACACACACCCAGTTGCAAACATAATGCATAACTTATAATCTACCCAGTCTTTTTCAGTCAAACATTACATAGCTCATTTAAGTTGTGCCACCTTTTAAACCTCATTCCTCCCTTGTATGTATTGTTCCCACAATTCCAATTGTTTCTGTGTAGTTTGCTACTCTTTACTAAAAATCTTAATTCCATTATTTAATTTCTGTTACTACATTCACTACTTCTAGTACAGTTGGTTTAGATTTTGATTTCCATTTTCTAGTAACTGATTTTTTGGCAGCCAGCATTATTAGACACAGCAAGGCCTTACCATGGGTCAGATTCAATAAAGCCTACACTGAGTGTGCATGATATGTATTCAATAAAATTCTTATCATATTTATGTGCTTTCTAGTCACTCAGAAATATTATAGTAAGTGCACATGTAGTCTACACTTTGTGGTAACCTTTATGAATGTCTGTCAATATTTAAAGCTGCAAGAATATCAGTAGGAAACCTAAAATTAGGAGGAAGAAGGTGTGAGTTATGTCTGTGTTGTCTGTTCACTTAGAACAGTGTACATTTAGTGTAGGTGTTATTGAATCCCAGGCATGTCTAGGCAATTCCTATTCTGTATCATAACTCAGAAAAATCATCTCTCTCATCAGACCAATTGGCCCACCCAGCATCTCTGACAGTGCATCCCGCAGGGAATCCTTAAATCCTGCCAATTCACCACACTCCCAGAAAATATGTTCCCATTTATCTCTTTCTTCCCCATCACACCTCCAACATTGGGCTGTAGGGGTGGGGGATGGGGCATAAAAGTGCACTGATTATAAGATAGGCATGTTGAGATGTTTTCTCTTACATTTACATAGAAAAATGTCTGTAATAATGCTCCAATAGTGAAAGCAGAGGAAAAAGGATAATAATGGTAGATTTGTGGTAGTAAGGGGCTACTGGCAAGGGAGGGGGTTACTCTGGCGTAAATTAGATTCCAACAACCAAAAAAGCAAGCACCCTCACTCAGCCTTCCAATATAAAACTTTGATATCACATAAACATGATATTAAAATTAACACATCCAACAACTAGGAATTAGTATAAAGCATACCGATTTCAGCTGTAAGCCTTCATCAATGCATTATGACTCAAACACTCATCTTCTCATTAAGTCCTGGTGCAAATAGGGCCCCTAATTTTATAATCCACATTTGTTCCTTACAGTTTAATAATGAATGCCATCCCACTTTATTAGTTGTTTTGAAACCAACCCAATCAATAATAGTGAACATAAATCGTGCTGAAGCATATTTCAAAGTATGCTTATACAAAACATTTGTGGATTTTGCACACCAAATCTCACTCAAATGTTCAGTTATGATAGCCAATGAGTGTTTAGGGAACTGTATTTAAATTTTGTTGAGTGTTTGAGTCATAATAATTGATGAAGGCTTATAGCTGAAACTGGTATGCTTCATACTAATTCCAGTTGTTGGATGTGTTCATTTTAATATCATGTTTATGTGATATTAAAGTTTTATATTGGAAGGCTGACTGAGGGTGCTGGCTTATTTTGGTTGTTTGTATCATTTGTTTTTTGGCCTTTGCACCATTCCATACATGCGTGGGATTGTGTAAGCATTAGGACGTTTTAATTTATATTCCACTCAAAACTGCTATAATGGAGCTTGAGAAATAATTGTCTTTCAGCATGGAATATTAACTATAGGTGGGGAATGGAACTTAATTTGCAACAGCAAGAATATATTGGGGATATATTGGGAAGCCAAAAACACAGCATCCATGGGACCGGACAACATCCCAGGCTGCGTTTTACATGAACTTCAGAATGAACTGGCTCTCCACTTAAGCACCATGTTCAATAATAGCCTCGCATCAGGCTTTGTGCCCACTGAATGGCACACAGCAACAGTTATCTCACTCCATAAAGGGGGAGCCACCACTGATCCTGGGAACTACCGACCTATTAGCCTGATGAGCCTGGTCTGCAAGGTCATGGAACGTATCATCATGGAACTCATAAATAAAGACATTGGTAACCTCCAAACTCTGGATCCCACCCGGTTCGGGTTTGTGAAAGGCAGATCATGCCTCCTGAACCTGATCGACTTCTTTGAGGCAGTCACCAAAGCCGTGGATGAGGGTAAGGTGGTTCACACAGCCTATCCTGACCTTGCCAAGGCTTTCGACACCATCTCCCATTCTGGAATTATAGCTAAACTCACTAAACTAGGTATAAATTCCTACATCACAAGATGGGTTGCCAACTGGCTCACTGACAGAACCCACACTGTAAAAGTTGCAGACTCCAAATCTGACCTCAAAGCAGTGACAGGTGGAGTACCACAAGGTTCCATCCTGGGACCTCTCCTGTTTGGTATCTATTTCTCTGAAGTACAGGCTAACACAGAATGCCTCTGGCTAATGAAGTTCGCAGATGACTGCAAACTAGGAGCCATAGTCAAGTCCTAAATAATGTGGACATCCTACAGAAGGGATTTACTGAGACAGATGCCTGGTGTCAGAGCCAAGGCCTCAAGCTCAATGTCAAAAAGTGCAGTGTCATCCCGTTTGGTAAAAACTCTGTACCCATGAACTACAACATAGGCAGCAATCTACTTAACACCGAATGCGTGATAAGAGACCTTGGGACCCAGGTGGACAGTAGTCTCTCCTTTGATAGTCACATCACCACAGTAGTCAGGAAGTCCTTTGATGTGGCATACCTCATCATAAAAGGGTTCTCATCCAGGAAAAAAGAGGTCATTGTTCCCCTCTACTCATCACTCATTAGACCCATTACAGAGTACAACACCCTTTTTGGAATGTACCTCACAAGACATCTGCAGCAGCTGGAAAGGCCACAGAAGTACCTCACAAAGAGGATTACTGGCCTCAAACAAATGCCCTACACTGACCGCCTCAAAAAACTCCAGCTTTACTCCATAGCATATCGCCTACTCCAAGGTGGTCTCTGCCTACATATAAAGCTATGTCAAACCCAGAGCTGTTGGACATGCTACACCTAAAGAAATCCCAATCCCTCCGAGCTACACGCTCTAGGGACCTAAACCTTGTCATCACAATAAACAGGACATGCTGGAGGGATAGATTCCTATCCCAGAGACTTCCTATACTCTGGAACAAGCTACCCATCTATGTCAAGCAAAGTTCTTCATTAGCACTCTTCAAGAAAAATCTTGATGAGTGGATGGGTAATAGGAAAAACACCCAGGGGGGGTCACGTCTGTGTCTCTGCTCAACAGTGGCACAGTAAAATAACTTTCTTGGGTGGCGTAAGCCATGGAACCTTGCTGGCTAGGCTTACGTAGGCCCTTGGGCCGATAGCCTAGTACCTACCTATGAACCTATAATATAGAAGGGAAAATATAGCAAAAGAGGGTAGATTTATGAAGAAATTAAATGAAAATATTTGGAATGGTAGATGTGAATTCAGTAGTAGGAACTTGGAGAGAATTTATATATTATTTCCCAAGATACAATAACTGGGCTAGAATAGATAGAAATTTTATTTCATAGGAACATGTGCATTTAATTGAAAGCTTCAGCATATATCTGATAACTATTTCAGATTAAGTGCCAATAACAACATAGATAAAAATGTAGGGTAATGAAGTAAAAATGAGACAATGGTGCCTCCCTATCTACCTGTTAAAAAGAGAGAAATTTAAGGAATGGGTAGTAGAAATTATTCAAGTTATTAGGGAACAGAGAAATTTCTTCAGAAGTGATAGCTAATGAGTGGGATACGTTGAAAGTGGAGCTTAAAAATAGGGTAAAATAACAGAAAAAGTGAAAAGGTTAAGAAGTAACAGGAATTCCTAAAGAGGAAATAAGGGAGTATCTTTATAATATGCATGAGTTTAGAAAGACTGCTGTTAAGCAACAATTTTCTGATAATAACTCAGGAGCACAAAAACTTTAGCACAAAGAGTTATGCAACAGAAAGTAAAAAGGGTTGTTGACAATTTTAGGGACCCTATAACAAGAAAAATAACCGGAGATCCTATATAGGTATTAGATATATTTCAGAAATGTTAAGAAAAGTTATATAAAGCAGAGAAATGTGGAAATCAAGAAAAAGCACAAACTTAAATATTTATGACAGACTTAAGTGTGCCAAGGTTAGTGGTAAATGAGGCTCAACAATTAACAGTTAAGATAGGAGGACATGATATAAAATGTTGATGTATAATTAATCTGCATGAAATTATCCAGGAATAGATGGTATTCCTGTGGAATTCTGGAAGCTAGGAAGGAAGAAATTGATTGGAAGATTTTGTTTAACAGTATTTTAAAAGGAGGAGAAGCACCAATATAAAATGTTTATGTCTGTAATATCTAAAAGAATGGCAGATGTGTTGCCAAAATTAATAGATATGGATCAGTGTGGTTTTGTGGAGGGAATGCAAACATTTGATATTATCAACAGAACAATTATGATCCGGAGGGAAACAGAATGCAAGAAAGTACTGCTGTTGTTAGTGGGTCTTGATGCAGAGGAAGCATTCAACAAAGTAAGCTGGGACTTTATGAATAGAGCAATGGAAGTCTTTGCATTCCTTGATCCAATAAGAAGGTTAATTAAGAGGATATATGAGGGATAGGAGACAAAAATAAAAGTGGGAGTGTTCCTCTCTGACAAGTTATGTCTGAATGGAGGAAACAGGTAGGAGTGTCCTCTTTCTCCTTTGTTATTTACTTTATGTTTAGAACCTTTGACAAAGAAAATAAGCACTCAGAAATTGAAGGATATGATTGGTATGGTTATCAAGAAAAGTTGGCTTTAGTAGCAGATGGCATTATTTTTTTTGCCTAATAAAACAGAAAAGGACATTTCAGTGTTGTGGAAATTTTCTGAGATAGTTTGAAGTCTTTTGAGGATATATAATTAATGAAATCAAAACAAGGTTATAGCTGTAAACTACATACCCACACCTGAACTGGTACAGCAATACCCATATTTATGGGAGCATGATAAAATGAAGTATTTAAGAATATGGGATTAAAAAGGTATTCTGTTATAGCAGCAAAGGATATGTGGGAAGAGACTAAAAAGATAACACAAAATCTGAAAAACTGAAACCTCTTGCTTATGGATATGGATTGCAGGATATAACAGTGAAAATGTTTTTAGCCCCTTTAGTTTTATATAAAAGTCAAACAAATTTTTATCAACCAGAGGAGAAGCTGCGGACAATAATTAATAAAGAGTTGTAGGAATTTATCTGGAAAAGGAAGAGGGCAAGGGTCAAGTGGGATAAGTTAATCTGTCCAATAGAACAAGGTGGCTTCTTACTACCTGATTTAAAGGGATATTTTAGAGCTAAACAATTAAGGCTCATATACATAACACAAGCAGAAAGCTATAATTCCAAGTTGAAATGGATGATGATGAATCGGGGGAAAATTCAAAAGATAAGGAGAACGTGGGATTTTTTGGATGCAGATCCTTAAAGAGAATAACAGCCATACAGAATATTATATTCATAAAGCAGCAGAATGGAGAAAGGGGATTTTACCAATATGGATGACTGGGATTAGGGGTATAGAGTATAGGCAGAAGGGGGCTGGAATTTACTGGAGAAAACTGGCTAAGGAACAAACAACTAGATAGGGAATGGTAACAGAATAAGAAGACACTTGGAATGCAGGCTAGTGACTGCCTTCCCTGTCAGGGATTGATATCCGAGTGTAGGCAAAGAAAAACAGATAGGGAAATCCTAAGTGAAAGACCCACTCTGGTAAAGCTTTTAGCTGAATATATAACAGAAGCTGTTGTTAAAAAAGGGATAATTAGTAGGGCATATAAAATATTGCCCAATAACTATAGGAATCGATCAGAGGAGGTTAGAAAAGATTGGGAAGAGAGATTGGATAAGTAATTCACAAGGAAACAATGGGAGGGTACATGTATGGCTCCCAAATATGCAACAAAGTTTAGAAGATTTAGGATTTTTGTTTGGAAATATTTGCACAGGTATTTTTATACCCTAAGCAAACTCCAATTTTCCTCAGGTAGATGTCAAATGCTGGTGTGATGGGGAAGAAAGAAATAACTGAGATCATATGTTCTGGGAGTGTAATTAGTTTGCAGCCTTTAAAAAATCCCTACAGAGTACTTTGTCAAAATTATTAGGTGAGCAAATGGGTGTAACTAAGAAAATTATTTTTTGAGCTGGGATACAGGATCTGAACTGCCTAGACATATTAAGACCTTGTTAAGTTTAATTCTTGTGACTGCCAATAAAGCAATTACTAAAAGAAACGGAAATCAAAGCCTAAACCAAGTGCATCTGATGTACTGAATAATGTAATAGAGATAAAATAAATGAAACTGGGATTATTAGAAATATTTAGAAGCAAATTACATAGAACAAATGGAAACTGTGAGAAGAATAGAATAGAATAATGTTTTGCAGGAGGAGTGAGGTTTAAGAGAATGCAGGAATTGAACTGTGGGGGGGGGGCTAGCATAACAGTTAAGGTGTTTACCTCAAAAGCAAGAGATACAGGGTTAGGTTTAAAATGTCTTACAAGAACAGCTAGCCTAGGACTTACCTACAAACTTGACACACACACACACACACACACACACACACACACACACACACACACACACACACACACACACACACATATATAAATATGAATATAATATATGTATATACACACAATGTTGTATACTGATAACTGAGAACATGTTAATATGGTTTGTGTTTTTGCATAAATGTATGTTTGTCTATGTCTTAAGTGATAATGCAATAAAGGTTTTAAAAATATATATTTCAAGACAATGTAAGAATAAATGTTTGAAAGCATATTTGGGTGTATCATAAAACCCTGAAGAGTAAAATGGTTGAATGTCTACACAGTATTGTAAAGGACACACTATGTTTTTGTATAATGCTGGGAAGATAGAACAACTTATGATGATGGTGTATAGTAGTTCCATATTGCAAATGACACAGCAGATGGTAAACAAGTACCAGTGTTCTTGAACCTTTTATTTTAGATTGTGAGTTACCCCTGTTCACAGTAACACTGCCACAGCTTCAGACGCCTATATAACTCAAGTTATTACCTGACATACAACCATTAGTAAAACATACAGGAAACAGCTCACAGCTATTTAAGTAATTGATGAATCATTCAGATGAATTAACTACACTGTAATTTAAAATGAAACCACTTCTTGATCTGATGCAGAAAGGCACGCAATATGCATTAGGCACTCCACTCACTATTCTGCAATGCTAATAACTGACATGCTGAAGGCATCTGTTGTGGCATGGTGCTGATAATCTGTGCAATGGAAGATGAGCTAAAATGAATATGGGGAAATTTGTTCAAATGAATGTAGATTTTTTTTTTATTGCAGTACACCTTTGTTGTGTTTGGGCTGGGGAACAAACAATCTGTGCATGTAATAGCTGACCATCCATGCCTCAGGCATTTTCTGCCATTTAATTGCAATTAATCATAAAGAAAGTGTATTTGCATTAAGCAAATATAATGTACTACAATGGCAAAAATATATTTTTTGATTGCATTTGCATTTCTCCGATGTTTCCAGTCAGAAAGTGATTATTTTGAGAGGGAGAGATCTAGTCTGTATGAAAGTAACTGCTTTCAAGTAAGCATTAGTAAATGACAATAGACCTGCTTTATCAGTGGGCGTGTGTGTGTGTGTGTGTGTGTGTGTGTGTGTGTGTGTGTGTGTGTGTGTGTGTGTGTGTGTGTGTGTGTGTGTGTGTGTGTGTGTGTGTGTGTGTGTGTGTGTGTGTGTGTGTGTGTGTGTGTGCATGCGTCTGAAAAGTTAAAATGCATTGCTGCAATCAGAACTACTTTCAAGCCAGTAGTTATTTTGGGGGGAGCATCAGTCCCTAATCACTGCTGTTTGATGATTATAGTTAAGTCACTACTGATACGTAATAAATTCATTTTTCTGGCTTTCCTTGAAAATAGCTGGAACTGTGGCAACTGGTACTCTTCCCAGATTCTGTGCATGTGCAGTACAGAGAACAGATTTTGGCTATTCTCTGTAGTTCATCGAACCTGAAATTATATCTTCTGTCTGACAAACAGTGCTGCCTTGCCTACACCTGCCCCTTGCTTCAGCTGCTAATAAGTTGAAATGGTGACTCCAGTGCTAGCCACACAACAAGAAGAGAATGCTGAGATGCCCTCAAAATGTGCACAATAAAAACAGGGGCTCTCAGCATTTGGTTTAATACCATTATTTTTGTTGAAATGGGCATTGATTTATTTAAGGACTCAGGAAGCAGAAGACGTCAGCAAAGATTTCATAGACACTGATTACAGTAGCCATTCCACCCAATGTTACAGCAACCATATCTAGAGAGGTACAACTTCCATGGCAACCATGTCGAGAGAGGTACAAATTCCATGGCAACCATGTCGAGAGAGGTACAACTTCCATGGTAATCATGTCGAGAGAGGTACAACTTCCATGGCAACCATGTCGAGAGAGGTACAACTTCCATGGCAACCATGTCGAGAGAGATACAACTTCCATGGCAACCATGTCGAGAGAGGTACAACTTCCATGGCTTGTTCTTAAGCCTTAGACTTTATGGGCTGGTTGCAAGAGAGCAGACTGTACCTCTCAACTTGTACCTCCAGAGTTACTTAGGGAAGTACCTTTGATGAAGTCCAAACTACTGGGAAGCTCTCACAGCAGTGCTGAGACTTTAAAAAGGACATATACCATGAGCTGCAACCAGACAGCAAAAAATACAGCAGTAGAGGTTTGGTGAAGGCAGAAGAGCACTCTTTTCTGAGAGGGATCATAGAAATGATTTGGAAGTAAAATACATGCAAGGTATAAATGGCAATAGCTGCAGTTTTTCTTTAAGTCAGGAGCATTGTGTCATCTGTTTTCTTGTTCTGCTGGTGGCCCAGAATGTTTTTGGGAATGTGCTTGATCCTTATGATTATAGTCTTTTGTGGGGACTGTGGCCAGTACTTCATCTTAACAAAGCCAGTGTAATCAGAAGTTTCAGTCTATTCTGGTTAGATTGCTCTTGTGAATCAAGACTATTGTGATATCATTTGATGTGTTTAATGTTAATGCTTATGATTAATGTTTGCACTTAATGCTTCTGTTTAAAGTGGTTTTGGGAACTGTGGTCATAACTGATGTCTTTGTTTATGGTTTGAGTGAAGATTTGGAGAATTAGGGTTATTATGTCAAAGTTTAATTTCTTAGGCATTTGATGTTTGAGGTTATAGAGCTGCTGGGACTCCAGCCCATTGTGGCCTGGTAGCTTTGTATTGATGATTAGAGTGTTTTATTTATTTTATTTAATTTTTTTGGCAGGGGGAGGTAAATTTATTGTCATCATTTAACTAGATGCCTGATAGTTATTCATTTTGGGGGGGATTAGAGCTGCTGTCATCATTTTATTAAAGGCCTAACAGTTATTCTTTTTTTTTTGGGGGGGGGAGTATCAGGGATATTGTCATCATTTAATTAAATACCTATGGATATCTAGTTATGTTTCATGCTGTGCTGAGAATTACTGCCATTTTAGTGTATGATCTTTAGATTTTTGGAACTGGAGCTATTTTCATCTAGTAATTAAATGCCTGCTCCTTACATGAAGAGTGTTGTAGGTAATTATGGTCACTTGACTAATGATTACTGTTAGAGGGATTATGGGGTATCAGGGCTACTCTCATGTTCTGAGCAGTGTAGGGATAGGGTAGTACATCCATCTTAGTGTGTGATGCTTGGAGAGTGGTTTTGGAAAGCAGAGCTGTTGTCATTATTTAATGAAATGACTGATGCTTGTGTTTAGAATGGCGTAAGGAATCAAGGCAGATTCAGTGTTACTTATTTACAGTAGTTTTTGAATCAGGGCTACCATCATGATCTAATTAAATGCATGGTGCTTACATCTTGAGTGCTATTGGGAATTACACATGTTGTAATGGATGATACTTATGGCTAGTGTTTTGGGGAATTAGGGCAATTGTCATTATTAATTGCAATATATATATTTTTTTATTACAGCATCATGCATATGATGATTTGGACAACAGCAGGTCAGTGCTAAAGAGAATCTGCCTACATGCTTATTTGCTTGAGCTCATTTCACCTCTAGTGAAAGTGCAAAACATAAGACACCAAACATACGTGTCATGAAGCCTGTTGAGATGAGAAGCCACTATTTGTTAAGGGGGGGGCAAGAGTGAGATCACAGTGGGGTATATACTGCAGTGTACCATTTCATGTACTAATCACAGTGGGGTATATACTGCAGTGTACCATTTCATGTACTGTGCACTAGTGTCAGTCTTAACTAAAATAAGACAGTGGCACAGTGATTAACAATTTGTTACCTCACAGCAAGAGGTTCCCCAGTTTGATTCTCTGCTGTGGTGCCTTCTGTGTAGAGTCTGCATGTCCTTCCTGCATTCGCGTGGTTTCCTCCGGGTACTCCAGTTTCCTCACACATTCCAAAGACATGCGTCTGCAGTGTTTCTCCCTGGGCCTCCGCTGAAAATAGGCTCTGTCCTAGTCAAACTTTCTAGGTCAACAAATGTAATAAAAAATAAAATAAATATTAAACAGATTAGTGCAAACAGCAGAGAATTCATTAATCAGTGACTCCTATTATTTTTTTTTTGCCTATACCAGTCTGCCTCAGCACTGTTATTTAGAATTTATTTCACTACTACTTTTTGGAGGGGTGATTTAAATTATTATGACAATGCTCATGTCACTCAATGTTGTATTTTTAATCTAAGTAATATAACAGAAGAGAGCAAGGAGTTTGTAAAAAATGATATATGTTAAATGCTAATTGTTGATATTATAATTTATATATTTCATCAGTTAAGTTCACCTTAAGAAATACAGACAGATTAACTTAGATGTATAGACATTAAGGATGAAGCTACATACACTTTTTCTAATCTACGGAAAAAACACAAAGCATTAGGATATAAATTTTTATAAGTTTTTATATTTTTTACGTTTTTATATTTTTTAATTTTATATATTAGTTAAGTTGTTTTAGTAAGGATGTACTGCTTGTAAAATGATGCTTTCAGCTAGAAATGTGAGTTACTCTTCGGAGGATTTAATTGACTTAATTAATTGATAAATTGATTGAGTAATTAGTTTATGAATGATTTTGTGAATACTATTTAAGATGAGATGTTTTCACCGTGTTTAGAGATCTGAAGAAGCGTACTCAGTGTGTACGTGAAAGCGCTTATCAACTTCTTTACTGGATTGAAAGCTCATTGTTTCATCGTGGTGGTCCAGCTTTGTGTTTTTTTCCGTATATTTTGTTTTATGTCCTCAAAGTCTGGACCTTTGGACAGCAGCGTTACTTTTTGTTCTTGTTATACAACTTTTTCTAATCTATAATATTTATTTTCTTGACCATCTCTCAGAAGTATTATTAGTTCAGTCTAGAATATTACTATATTAATGCCTGCAGTGTGGCTCTGTATACAAGGTGCTTATTATATTTTGTCATACTGGTCTTTTAGTCTAAAAGCTCATTTACCTGTATAGTAATTGTAAAGCTTATGTTGCTTGTAAAAGGCATAACATCATGTCAGTGCTCTGGTGTTAAGTTAATACACCACTTCTGCTTTATAGACAGGTTTGTTTATCACAGTTTTTACATAAACAGATATATGAACAGTCCAAGCTGTAAGTTTAATAACTGTAAGGGGCAGGTGCTGAGAGAATTACATAATAATGTTTGCCAATTGCATCAGTGTTGTGAGAGATGTGTAAATATTTTAAAAGTATGATACCTTGAGGAAACAGTATGAGGCTTTGAGTATAAAAACTTTGAATATTATGGCTATAGGAATAAAGAGTGTATAAACATTTTTAGCTATGTCTGTGAAAGTCTTTTAAGGAACTATACATATATGTGTGTGTGTGTGTGTGTGTGTGTGTGTGTGTGTGTGTGTGTGTGTGTGTGTGTGTGTGTGTGTGTCCATATGTGTGTGTTTTTCCATATGTACAACATGAGTACTTAATGGGTGGTATATGAAATGACAGACTTACATGCTCTCTTTGAAAGACTGGTCATTGCATTGTTAGCCTGCAGTTGCTTGTACAGTTATTATGAACCTGCAGTACTGTGTGTGTTTTCCTTATACATATGATAGTACTACTTAATATAGACCCATTGTAAGTTATAGCTGCTGGCCCACAGGAGTGCTTAACTAAGTTGTAGTGCAGTTAGCCAGAATGTTGTTGCTTGTCACTGTGCTGTTTTATCTAGTACTACAAACACATGGGCATGTTTAATTACTTTGGCTAGCTTCTGGGTTTCTGGGCAGCACAGAGTAAATGAGAGGTAACTGATAAAACAGTATACTCCCAACTCATATACAAAGCAAAAATAAATAAATAAATAATAATTGCCATAAAGAGGCTAATTTCTCCAGAAGGATTCTGCAAATGGTCATTTGTCATTTTAACAAAAAGTGGATAGAAATGTTTGAGATGGAGCAATCTATGACTACATGACAAAGTAAATTATAGTTCTTAAAGACACTGGCAACCTCCCAACCATTTATCTGCTATAAAAAGAGCATGAGATGCTTCACATGAAAGCAAACCTTTTATTTTTTTTTTTTTTTACAAAGTTTAATCTACAGCTTGGAAAGTTTATTATGTCATTTAGCAACCAACATGCTGAACCATTACAATTAACTTTTCTGGTGATGGTTGTTAGAACTCCTGATGTGCAGTCATGTATATGTTTTAGGTCACACACAAACTGGCTTTGAAAATTATGTAAAGTCAAAGTCAGAGACTGTTGTTTCTTATAGTAAAGTCAGAGACTGTTGTTTCTTAGAGTGTCTGGTCTTTCCTACAGCCATTTTCCCCATTGCATCGTAATGACGATGATGGTAAACTGCCAACCAGCAGTCTGTATCAAAACTACTACTCACCTGGAGTTAACATGGTTGTAAAACATTACTGCTGGTACCAAAATGAGTGCCAGTGAGTCACTGTAAAAAGATTTGAGCAATCACAAACTTGATCTGGCATTTTCACGTGTACATAGGAACTTATCCTTGATTTGTAGTGTGTTTCAGGGTGAAATAGTTTCTTAACCCCTTTTAAGTAATTGATTACCATGTATGGTTATAATTATTTAACATTATTCTGTTTTGAATTTAACATTTTTATACCACTCATTTTAGGAAGCTTCCTGTCAAAACAAATAGCATTTGACAGTTCATTTGTAAATGTCACTCAGCTCTTAAATATTTTTGTAAATCATATTTTGGATGCAAGTTCCATTAATTTAGTGTGATAGAGTCCACAGATGGCATTTTGAAAATGTGCCATATAAATGCTTTTTTAGCATAGATGGAGTCTGATTAATGTAAAAAAAAATCCTTTATTTTTCCCAAGTTTTAGTAGCAACCATGTTTGTAGCAATCAACAACTCAGCATTGTACAGGTTTATACATTTCCAGTGTTGCAGAACTGTGGCATGAAATGTTCAGGGTAATTAGTTTAGGGGACCCTTCAGTTAAACTGTGTGCCATTGTGCAATGCCATTTGTAATTTTTTTTACAAAACAAAAGAACTGAACAAATCTTTGCCATTTGTAATTGTTTTTTTTTTTTTTTTTTTTTCACATTACAACAGAACTGCACAAATCTTGTGTTATAGCTCAGGTAGTGGTAGTCAAACAGCACAATGAAAAGCTCAGTTCAGAAGGATATGTTTGGGCAGTTACGGCATTTGCTGAAATTAATATTAAAGCTCAATGTTCATGCTTTACAGGCTTTCTAGTAGAACCATCCATTGCTTACATTTTGGTGGTAAAATGTTTTTATATGTGGGCTTGATTTTATTTTTGTTAAGATGTGTGTGGAAGGTGAATGCAGAGTGTTGTTTCTCTACAGGACATTCCTAGTTGTGAGACAAATAGTGGCTGCTGATAAGATTTTTGAAGGTTGTGAGGTTGTAGAGATCTGGCAGAGAATATGATTTCTAGGTATCCTGCACTAGTTTTCTTTGGTGCACTAAACACAGGTTATGCACACATAATTAGCAATCTGATCAGTTTTAACAAGCCATGTCAGGAGGAAGACATTATAGACTAGCCTCCACCTACTATGTCTTGCCTGGCAGTTAGCGCAGAGGATTAAGGCTATGAGCTGTTAACAAGTTCCTTACTGTGTGACTCTGAGCAAGTCATTTAACCAGGCAGTGCTACCTCGTCACCCCGAAAATGGACAGTTATTGTTAGTGGACTCATACTGTTAACAAATAAAATAAATAATATACATCTTAGATGATTGCTAAAACATGTATCTAACCTAAATGCTCATATTTATCATTCATATATGCAAACTGGTAATTTGTATAGTCTAGAATTTCTGAAGTGTCTTTTTCTACCACATTATACCCTAAAGTTGTCAGTGTTAGTGGCACAACAAATAGCACACTCACCTTTGGTACAGAAGGCTTTGGGTTCTACTCCCACACAAGGTAGATTGATTGTTGACACTGCAGTGCAATGCAGTATAAGGGGGTGGTGTACTCCTTCAGACGAGATATTAAATCTAGGCCCACCTGCCTGAGCTGGTGGTACCTCAGGTGGGCATAACAGGTTCAACAGCACCCATCAAAAAGAGTAGAGGAAGTTCTTTGAAGCCCTGGCCAAATTTCCCCTAGCAGTATAAATACCACCTGAGGTCTGCCTAAAAAAGGCAGCTAGTCTAGTGGGACTAACCAGTTAAAAAAGGATAAATAAAATAAATATATATCTTCAAAGCTTCAAAAATTCTGCTGGAAAATAGTCATGTCTTCTCCACCTGCTATTTTTTTCATGAACATTTGGACTCTTAACAGGAATATTTAGCAAGTGTTTAATATCTGACACTATCCAGACTGAAAGCAAATGGTTTTGAATATCTCTTGCATTGTTTATAACTGCATAGATGAATATTTATTTCTTTCCTATAAATTTAGAAAATGTTTCTGATTTGCTAGACGTGAAAATGTATCCCACTGTAAAAATGCCTCTTTTGTAGGTGTACACATTTTACAGCTCAGGTTTCATAAATAATGTACTCAAAATATTTGATAACAACTGCTCTTACAGACTTTCGATTTTCAGGATGCACTAATGTTATTCTAAAAAAGCTATAAGGGATCACTACTACTTACTGATTTTAACAGCAATGTATTTCACAAGCAGATCACAACACAACTGAACTGCTATATGAAATCCATTTCTTCCATGGCTAATGCATTAGTGGAGATGTACATAGTATTCCCACTGAAGATCAAATAAATGTACATGAAGGTTAACTGTGAAAGGTGATCTAATAGACTCCCACTCATGGTCTCCATGGTCATCTCTCAGGAGGGGCATGGAGGCTCCTCCTCTGACAGTCGCCTTCAGAGGTTCACCTTGGTCATCTAATGACAGATACAGAGGCTGGTTATGACCAAGGTGGTCCATCAGCTAGATGCCCACACTGGTAGCCTGGTACATCCCCTTGAGCAGATGATAGAATCATATGTCCTGATGGCCCAATCTATCTGGCCACCGAAGACAGCATTCAACCATGGTATCTGCCATGGAGGTGACTGTCATATGAGCAGGTTTCACTCTAAGCCAGTAAAGCAGAGCCTCCATACTCTATCCTGTTCCCCATGATGTTTTCCCCTTGCTGATATCCTGTTTGTACTCCACTCCTATGCATGACCAATTTTCTGTCAGTCTGTGTCTCTTTACTGCCCCCCCCCCATTTTGTGTCCATATCTCTCCATTCAGTCTGTGTGCCCACTCTGTGTTTGTCTGCCACTGCTACCTTCCTTACATCTTCCTCCTCACAGACGGTTGTGCTGTCATCACTCATTACCATTCTTAAAAATATGTAAGACATTTGTCCCAGTAAAAAATATGTCCTTCTCTCCCCCAACCTATCGTCCCTTCGCATTACCCTTATTTGTGTTCCTGTGCTTGCTCTTGCCCTCCTTCTGCCCCCCCCCCAGTTTTTCACATCTGTATGATAAACTGAAATGGAATTTTGTTGTGATGGCTGTGTATAGCCTTCTTACAGTGCCTGTACTTAAGCTGCAAAGTGTTATACTGCACGTGTGAATGACCACAGCAATGGGCATGTTATCTTTTTTTCTGTCACGTCAGTCACATGATTGCCCATATCAGAGCCAGTGCAGTAGCATGTTGGATGCCATTGCACAGCTGCAGTCATTTTGCTATGCAGCTACTTCCCTATTTCGCTAGCACTATGTCAGACATCATAATTCTCTAATCAGCTTGGGGCTGCATTGCACTATTCCAGCTGCACTAATTAGTGTAATGTTACAGTGTTACCTGTCTTTCTGAATACCTCCCATTGCATTACTCACTTTATGTTTAACTACGTCAAGCTGTATGCAGTTCCTGCCGCTTCTCACTACAAATGGAATGGATGAACTACTTGGGAAATGATTCAAGGAGACTGCTAAAGAAATTAGTCCCTTTGATGCAATATAAATAACCTTCCTTCTGCTTATCTAATGCTATGTACACAGCCACTGTGCCAGGACTATTATTTTTCAAAAGACACTTGCATTCCAGATGTGTGCATTCAGAAAAAAAAAACATACCAGTGTACAAATAAGACAAGGTTGAGAATTGTTCTCCAAGTCAGAACACACTCCATGACTGGTCTGATTGTTTCAAGGACAGGGCCTTAGGAATAAATTGCTGGCCTAGAATCTAATACTGTGGCTTAAACCACATGAGAAATTTTCAACAAGTTGAAAGTGTATAGTCAAACATGTGGCAAACATTTGCAAAACAACCATGTGATGTGAAACATGATAGGCTTGTATCCACAAGCTCTGTGACCAGAACTATACCAGAATGATGGATGACAAAAACACATTTTAATAGAAAGATGACCAACCAACTCTACATTCTTACAAGGAAGACAGACCAAGCTTTGGTCAATATCACTTCCAGAGTGCAATGGCTGACTTTAAACTAGTCACCTTTTGTTAAGACCATTATAAAAGTTCATGATTATAATCAGGAATAAATACAAAATCCAATAAACATGCACCATTAAAATGTTTCAAATCCAAAGGTAAATTGTAACAGATAGCTGAGTATGCCATGAACTTCCACCAAGTAACCAGAATGTGATATCTTGAACAGCTGTAAGATTGCAGTGGTTAACGGACCTAATGCAATTAATAACCTAGAACCATAATGGCTGCACTCATGCCATTACCACATTAGGTGAAAATAATCATCAGCTACTACAAGGCAACTCCAGCAAGTACTATCATGGCTGAATCCACACTTTACCAGTTGTACCATCACAAGCTGTAAGCAGTGCAAGTATTTATCAAAAGTAAAATTAGAGAGGGTTGAGAGCATACTTTCACTAACTAGGGTTAGACATACTTTCACTAACTAGGGTTACACATACCTTCACTAAACTAGGATTAGGCATACTTTCACTAACTAAGTATAGACATACTTTCACTAACTAGATTTAGACATACTTTCACTAAACTAGGATTAGGCATACTTTCACTAACTAAGGTTAGACATACTTTCACTAACTAGGGTTAGACATACTTTCATTAACTAAGGTTAGCCATAATTTCACTAACTAGAGTTAGACATACTTTCACTCACTAGGGTTAGACATACTTTCATTAAATAGGGCTAGACATATTTTCACTAAAATAGGATTAGACATACTTTCACTAACTGCGGTTAGACATACTTGCACTAACTTGAGTTACATATACTATAACTATAGTTAGACATACTTTCACTAAACTAGGATTAGACGTACTTTTACTAACTAGTGTTAGACATACTTTCACTCATTAGGGTTAGACATACTTTTACTAACTAGGGTTGGACATACTTTTACTAATTATGGTTAGACATATCTTCCAATAACTGACACATTTCTAATGAACAAAAAAAATTTGCTATTAATGTTTCAGCTCAGCCAGAACTACCTCTGGAAGGCCAACAGCATTACCATAAAAAAGATGTAAGATCTACTTTAAATTCAGATGCAGTCTATTTATCTTGTTCTAAACCTGCACAAACTAAGAAGCCAAAAATTGTCTGAAGCCTCTTTTCACAGAGGATCCTGTACTGGTTCTGCTCTGCAAATACTGCCATCATCTTATGGTCATGTCGGGGAAACACTTTATTCTTCTGTTGTGAAATTAACTGATTATTCCAAATATACAAGCATATCTTAAAGACAGGCTTGATTCAGGGAGATCCCTACATGCAGGTATCAAAAGAAAAGCCCAGTACAGCTGGGTCCCACACCTTGCATGATGGTTTCCTGGTCATAGGTAGGGTTCAGAAGCCATTAAGAACTATTTTTGTAGGTACCCAGATGCGCAGTACTGCAGACCTTCTTCTCTAATACTGCCATCTTGTAACAGCTACAAGGTAACACTGCTTAAAGTCAGAGAGAAAATTATAGGGGAGGTGCTTATATATATATATATATATATATATATATATATATATATATATATATATATATATCAATAATCCTTTTCAGTTATTTTCCAGGCAAAAAGCAGATACAATAACTACAAAGAAAATAGTTACACACATCAAAATTAGAAAAATAACACAGATAACAACACAGAACACAGTATAAATAGAGTAAGCAACAAAGAAAGATGCATGTATATGTGTTTAGATGCACAGAGTAAAATAAACAGACGTGTGTGTGTTTGTGTGTGTGTGTGTGTGTGTGTGTGTGTGTGTGTGTGTGTGTGTGTGTGTGTGTGTGTGTGTGTGTGTGTGTGTGTGTGTGTGTGTGTGTGTGTGTGTGTGTGTGTGTGTGTGTGTGTGTGTGTGTGTGTGTGTGTGTGTGTGTGTGTGTGTAATTATACATCTATACATATAAATAAAAAGGTAGCATAATTCTGATACCCTGCGTGGAATATTAATTTTTATACAAAAACTTATCTAGTTCCCTGATGGAGCACTTCCAGATAGTTCAGATGAACACGTTACCTGTGAGTGTGTTTCCACCCTTGTATGGAAGGTTGCGGACTGCATCCAACAGAGCTTCTTTAGTACTGAATGTGTTAAGATGCCATTCTGTTCTTGGATCAGCACTGTACTGAGCAAGACCTAAAAAGGAAGGACATCACCAAAATAATGGCATGAGAATATGTGACAGTCTACAAGAAATGTAACGGTAAATTCCTAAAGAATGTCACTAAGACAAAGAACATCAGTAAGGCTGCAAAATAACATGATGTGACATAGATCATTGTCTACAGCCCAGTGTAATAGTACATCATAACATTTAAGATTAACCACTTTTTATGTATCTTCATTCCTGGCCAGAACTTTCATCAGCTAAGCTATAACGTTCCCCTCTGGTCTTCCATCTCTGTTTGCTTGAACCTTGTTTGTTATAGGAAGCATTCTTCTCTTCAGTTATTCAATCTCCACTTGGACTTCAAAGGGACTTGTTACTACATTTCGCTATTGTCCTCTAAAACATCTAAACAACAGTGCAATAACAAAAAGTTATAACTATAATAGCAAAGAAAAGAAAATAGGGACACTATATACACTCATGGGGGGACTGAAGGAGGGTCACCATATTCTTATTGTGACATTTCCTCAAAGATCAGCTGTTGCAGTAAGAACCTTACATTTCTGTTCCTTCTTCTGGAAGGGTCGTTGTAACAGTAATTTATAATATTTAGTGGGATCCCCAAATAATATTATCCCACCCAGTAGGTCAGAATGGTTACTAAGAAAATACAGCCATGCAAAAATTAATCTCACCCTGAGCTGTGCTTCAAATATGTAACATTTTGTGAAGATGTGTACAGTACTCTATGTGTTGGTTTCTAAATAGCTGGTACACAATAATCTTTTCTGAAATATGCTGTTATAGCTGCTTACACATCAGGGTGTATGTTTAAGAAGTGTACTATGTTTGTCATAGCAAAAGGCAATGCAACAGCAAATAATTTTACAAGTCTTTTATTGACTGATATGCCTTATTTCCAGTTTCTTGAAGAATACAGAAAATTCCCAATCATTCAGAGGCCATCAGCATTTCTCACATACATTTCACGTTGCCAGTGATCATCCATCACTTGTGAATAGTGTTTCTATCTTATCAATAGTTTGCAGAGAAAACTGCAAGTTGAATACACTGATTGAGGGTCACTGAAGAAATTACTTTTGATCGAATGATAGGTTTGCTTTTCATTCTGGAATACTGGGTTTACACATTATATCTTGTAAGTCTGATGTACTGCTACCAGAATTAACAGCAACTAAAAATGCATTTAATAACAGGTATTTCAGCGATACTGAACCTGCTTCTGTATATAGAGGAAATGTTTAGCCGTCCAGCATAAAGCTAAAATATCAAAGACAGATGCATCTTCTATTAGGTCTTAAATGAAGAACATCTTTAAGGAAAACAATAAATCATTAATGCCTTCAGCAGTGGGCATACTGTACTCTGCTTTGTGGTTGCAGTACTAGTTGTGTGTTCTGTGTTGCCTCATTCACACCTGCAGCTCTTGAAAGGCAGACCACACACAATGTTATTGTTACAATGTAGCTTCATTGTAGCATGGAAACTACAATATTCAGTGGAATGATTAAGCATCTTCAATGTGAGAAAAGTATTCAAATTAATCAAACAAAACATGTTTTACTTGTTTAGTCTAAAGACTTTTTGATATTTAAATATAAGTCTTATTCATAGATGCAAGCAGTAACTGTTCAATCTGCCAGCCCTCAGGATTTGGTATGTCTTTAACTGAGACCAGCCCTCAGGATTTGGTATGTCTTTAACTGAGACCAGCCCTCAGGATTCGGTATGTCTTTAACTGAGACCAGCCCTCAGGATTCAGTATGTCTTTAACTGAGACCAGCCCTCAGGATTCAGTATGTCTTTAACTGAGACCAGCCCTCAGGATTCGGTATGTCTTTAACTGAGACCAGCCCTCAGGATTCGGTATGTCTTTAACTGAGACCAGCCCTCAGGATTCAGTATGTCTTTAACTGAGACCAGCCCTCAGGATTTGGTATGTCTTTAACTGAGACCAGCCCTCAGGATTTGGTATGTCTTGAACTGAGACCAGCCCTAAGGATTTGGTATGTCTTTAACTGAGACCAGCCCTCAGGATTTGGTATGTCATTAACTGAGACCAGCCCTCAGGATTTGGTATGTCTTTAACTGAGACCAGCCCTCAGGATTTGGTATGTCTTTAAATGAGACCAGCCCTCAGGATTTGGTAAGTCTTTAACTGAGACCAGCCCTCAGGATTTGGTATGTCTTTAACTGAGATCAGCCCTCAGGATTTGGTATGTCCTTAACTGAGACCAGCTCTCAGGATTTGGTATGTCTTTAACTGAGATCTAGCCCTCAGGATTTGGTATGTCTTTAACTGAGACCAGCCCTCAGGATTTGGTATGTCTTTAACTGAGACCAGCCCTCAGGATTTGGTATGTCTTTAACTGAGACCAGCCCTCAGGATTTGGTATGCCTTTAACTGAGACCAGCCCTCAGGATTTGGTATGTCTTTAACTGAGATCTAGCCCTCAGGATTTGGTATGTCTTTAACTGAGACCAGCACTCAAGATTTGGTATGTCTTTAACTGAGACCAGCCCTCAGGATTTGGTATGTCTTTAACTGAGACCAGCCCTCAGGATTTGGTATGTCTTTAACTGAGACCAGCCCTCAGGATTTGGTATGTCTTTAACTGAGACCAGCCCTCAGGATTTGGTATGTCTTTAAATGAGACCAGCCCTCAGGATTTGGTATGTCTTTAACTGAGACCAGCCCTCAGGATTTGGTATGTCTTTAACTGAGACCAGCCCTCAGGATTTGGTATGTCTTTAACTGAGACCAGCCCTCAGGATTTGGTATGTCTTTAACTGAGACCAGCCCTCAGGATTTGGTATGTCTTTAACTGAGACCAGCCCTCAGGATTTGGTATGTCTTTAACTGAGACCAGCCCTCAGGATTTGGTATGTCTTTAACTGAGACCAGCCCTCAGGATTTGGTATGTCTTTAACTGAGACCAGCCCTCAGGATTTGGTATGTCTTTAACTGAGACCAGCCCTCAGGATTTGGTATGTCTTTAACTGAGACCAGCCCTCAGGATTTGGTATGTCTTTAACTGAGACCAGCCCTCAGGATTTGGTATGTCTTTAACTGAGACCAGCCCTCAGGATTTGGTATGTCTTTAACTGAGACCAGCCCTCAGGATTTGGTATGTCTTTAACTGAGACCAGCCCTCAGGATTTGGTATGTCTTTAACTGAGACCAGCCCTCAGGATTTGGTATGTCTTTAACTGAGACCAGCCCTCAGGATTTGGTATGTCTTTAACTGAGACCAGCCCTCAGGATTTGGTATGTCTTTAACTGAGACCAGCCCTCAGGATTTGGTATGTCTTTAACTGAGACCAGCCCTCAGGATTTGGTATGTCTTTAACTGAGACCAGCCCTCAGGATTTGGTATGTCTTTAACTGAGACCAGCCCTCAGGATTTGGTATGTCTTTAACTGAGACCAGCCCTCAGGATTTGGTATGTCTTTAACTGAGACCAGCCCTCAGGATTTGGTATGTCTTTAACTGAGACCAGCCCTCAGGATTTGGTATGTCTTTAACTGAGACCAGCCCTCAGGATTTGGTATGTCTTTAACTGAGACCAGCCCTCAGGATTTGGTATGTCTTTAACTGAGACCAGCCCTCAGGATTTGGTATGTCTTTAACTGAGACCAGCCCTCAGGATTTGGTATGTCTTTAACTGAGACCAGCCCTCAGGATTTGGTATGTCTTTAACTGAGACCAGCCCTCAGGATTTGGTATGTCTTTAACTGAGACCAGCCCTCAGGATTTGGTATGTCTTTAACTGAGACCAGCCCTCAGGATTTGGTATGTCTTTAACTGAGACCAGCCCTCAGGATTTGGTATGTCTTTAACTGAGACCAGCCCTCAGGATTTGGTATGTCTTTAACTGAGACCAGCCCTCAGGATTTGGTATGTCTTTAACTGAGACCAGCCCTCAGGATTTGGTATGTCTTTAACTGAGACCAGCCCTCAGGATTTGGTATGTCTTTAACTGAGACCAGCCCTCAGGATTTGGTATGTCTTTAACTGAGACCAGCCCTCAGGATTTGGTATGTCTTTAACTGAGACCAGCCCTCAGGATTTGGTATGTCTTTAACTGAGACCAGCCCTCAGGATTTGGTATGTCTTTAACTGAGACCAGCCCTCAGGATTTGGTATGTCTTTAACTGAGACCAGCCCTCAGGATTTGGTATGTCTTTAACTGAGACCAGCCCTCAGGATTTGGTATGTCTTTAACTGAGACCAGCCCTCAGGATTTGGTATGTCTTTAACTGAGACCAGCCCTCAGGATTTGGTATGTCTTTAACTGAGACCAGCCCTCAGGATTTGGTATGTCTTTAACTGAGACCAGCCCTCAGGATTTGGTATGTCTTTAACTGAGACCAGCCCTCAGGATTTGGTATGTCTTTAACTGAGACCAGCCCTCAGGATTTGGTATGTCTTTAACTGAGATCTAGCAGGTTTAAATGAGTAATGAAGAGGACATTATGCTGCACATGGGAGTGTAGAGAGACTGCAATGTCAAAGAGATATGAACCGGTACTGACAAATAACCCAAACTAGAATACAAACAGTACTTTAAGTCATTGAGAAGCTATGGAATTTTCTATTGTTTATGTATTTAAGTTTCTTTATTGGGGTAGTACACTGACTATACTTGCCACACTCCTCCTAAACCAGCACAAACATCTAAACTTGCTAGGTATAAATATCCCACCAGGTGACAGCATAAACCCCCTAAAATCAATACTCCACTGGGCTTCCCACTCCCTTCCTCATGAAACCATAGTGCTAGGTGATGTTAACATCGACTGGAACTCTACTCACTCCTCGACACCAATCAACCACATTAACCTATATAACTTTATTCAACTCATCCAAACCCCCACCTCTATAGTTAATGCCACCAAAAGAGAATCCATATTAAACTGGATCCTCACTAACCAAGCCAACACTGCCCACCAATGTGGTACCCTACCCAGTTCTCTCAGTGACCATAACCCAACCTTTCTCCTTTGACACAAGCTTAAATGTAACAACCCACCCTCCCTACTACAAACCCATTTCCACAAGAACTTCTCCTAAGACCTTTTCACAGAAACATTAAAATCCCACAACTGGGCTCCCACCAAAACCTTCCCCTTGGACAAGGCAGTAGAATACTTTAATTCCAAATTCCTAACAATCCTAAACCAACTAGCCCCAATAAAAACAGTTAGAGTGCATAGTAATCTTGCCCCCTGGTTACTTAAAACCATAAAGGCCTTATTAAAACAAAGGGAAAAATCATGGAAATCTTGGCAATAACTTAAAACACCCACAGTTAGACAAACCTAGTTAGACATTAGAAATAAGGCAAAAAAGCAGGTTAGGACAGACAAACAAAATCACTACCTAACCTTACAAAATAAATATAGTAATAACCCACAGAAATTCTGGGCAGCAGTGAACAACATGCACCAACCGTGAAAAAACACCACACCACCACCAAACATAGAAGCCACCAACCTTGACATAGCATCCAGCTTTAACAACTATTTCACCTGCTCCATACTAAAACTCATAAATTATACAAACTCTACCATCCCCCCACCAACCATCAAAGCCCAGTCAAATACAATCCCCTTCTCAATCAAACCAGTATCTACATCAATCATCCAAAAACTCCTAGCTAAACTCAAACCAACCACCCTCACTGTCGACAACCTCCCAGCCAAAGTCCTCCAGCTTGCATTTAGGGCCATAGCCTACCCAATCTCAATACTAATAAATAGATCCATCAATGAACATTACATTCCTTTCTTATGGAAAACCTCATACACCATCCCACTTCACAAGGGTGGCCTCTCCACAAACCTATCCAACTACCGCCCCTTCGCAATCCCTTCACCCCTATCAAAAAATTGCAGAATGCTGTATCAGTCACCAGTTCTTCTCCCATGTACTCTCCAAAAGCCTACTCTCTCAAACTCATCATTTATTTCGACCTGGCCATAGCACCACCACTGCCCTAATTAACTTCACCAATACCACAGATGCACCCTAATTAACTTCACCAATACCACAGATGCACCCTAATTAACTTCACCAATACCACAGATGCATACAGAAGCCAAGGGAAACATGTTTCTGCCACCTTCCTAGATCAATCAAAAGCATTTGAGACAGTTTCCCACAATAAGTTACTATCCTCCCTCTCCGGACTCAACTTTGATAATTCTACATTACAATGGTTCAGTAGCTACCTAGGCAACCACTCCCAATCTGTCAAAATGCTCAACTCCCAATCCCCCTCCCAGTTAAATGCATATACCTCAAGGTTCCATACTTGGCCCCTTCTGTTCAATGTCTTTGCAAACCAACTCTACTTAGCAACCACAAAAGCTGACATTATCCAATACATGGATGACACTGCCCTTATCTGCTCTGCAACCAACATCCAACTGCTACAAACCCGAGACCAAGAATCCTTCTTAGAACTAGAAAACTGGCTAAACAATTCTCAGCTAATACAGAACCCCAAAAAACACAACTAATGCTATTCAACCCAACAAGCTCTACTGATACCACCATCGTCATTCTCTCGGCCAACAAAACCATTGTAACTCCTATTTCTGAGGCCAAACTACTAGGAGTTACAACTGACCACCAACTTAAATACAATAAACACATATCCCTAACCATTTCCAAAGTCCACAAAAAGCTAGGCTGCTTCTGTTGCAGCAACAACTTTTTAACCACTGAATCCAGAAATGCCATAGCCAGAACTCATCTCCTATCAACCCTACTCTATGCATCCCCAGTACTAACAAATCTAAATAAAACTGACCTTAACAAACTTTCAACATGTTATACAAAATAGCTAGGTTTGCAACCAGTGCTAAATCATGCACTCACCACTGTCAATCCCTGCATAAACTACACTGGTTAAAATTTCCAAACCTACTTTACTACCACCAACTCAACTTAGCCCATCAAATACTGTACCACCCTGACAAATCCCTTGCCATAACAGGCCTACTAAACTTCCATAGTACCAATAGGGAACTACAATCCCATAACAAAGACTTGGTAGAAGTCATTCTATGTAAAAACAGCCCAGGGGAATCTCTATTCCCTTATGAAGTTGCAAGAATATGGAACACCCTGCCCCCACACTTCAGGCTACAAAACCACAGTACCGTATTCAAAAAACTCCTTAAAGCACACTTTCATGAAAACCATCTATGTAACTGCAATGACCCTCCTTAAACCCACCTCTTCCAGCCTGTTACCCATAGCTGACCCTGTATCACACATTTCCACTATCTTATATTCACCTAAGCAGAATGAACACAGTGTAACATCTAGTATACTTTTATTTCTATGAAGTAGATTGTATATATACTGCACTTATGCTCACTTATAAATGTTTTGAGATCAATTTTCTTTTAAACAACTTGTCAAACTTTTTAAACTATTGTTAAATTTTAAACTATTGTTAAACATTGTTAAAATTTGTTAACTATTTTTTACTAAATTGCTCTGTAATCTTGTGGAGCATTTCTCTCCAGGACTCAGCTGAAAAAGGACACCTGGTGTCCAGTTGGACTATCCTGGTAAATAACTGTTAAATAAATAAACAATTCTATTCTCCACCCTGAGTGATTCAAATTCTGACATTGGAATATAGTAATTTGCCCTTTTTTGTTTACTCATCAAGGACTTGAATGAATGTACTGGCCATGGTGAAAAATAAATCAGGCTCATTAGTAGCAAATACCGAGAATGTTATTGTCATGAGGGAACTAATAAAATAAGGTAGACCTTTTCTTTTTTTTTTGCTTTGAGTTGAATTTTCTGAAATAATGGAAAAAGAGGAGAAGAATATGTTAAAGCTTAAGTCAATTGAAGGGAAAAAGGCATCTAACTTCCAAAACTTTTCCTGAAGCATACGGGTGCACATTATTTTCAACTGTTTGTTGTGTTGATTACTAAGTCTGATCTTTGCACTGATTACTAAGTCCGACTGCTGTGCTGATTGCTAAGTCTGATCATTGTACTGATTATTAAGCCTGATTGTTGTGTTGATTACTAAATCTGACCATTGTACTGATTACTAAGTCTGATTGCTGTGCTGATTACTAAGTCTGACTGATCATTGTACTGATTACTAAGTCTGATCAATGTACTGATTACTAAGCCTGATTAAGTCTGATCATTGTACTGATTACTAAGTCTGATTGCTTTGCTAATTACTAAGTCTGATCATTGTACTGATTACCAAGTCTGATTGTTGTGCTGATTACTAAGTGTGATCATTGTACTGATTACTAAGTCTGATTGCTGTGCTGATTACTAAGTCTGACTGATCATTGTACTGATTACTAAGTCTGATCAATGTACTGATTACTAAGCCTGATTGTTGTGTTCATTACTAAGTCTGATCATTGTACTGATTACTAAGTCTGATTGCTTTGCTAATTACTAAGTCTGATCATTGTGCTGATTACCAAGTCTGATTGTTGTGCTGATTACTAAGTCTGATCATTTTACTGATTACTAAGTCTGATTGCTGTGCTGATTACAAAGTCTGATCATTGTACTGATTACTAAGTTTGATTGTTCTGCTGATTACTAAGTCTGACTGATCAGTGTACTGATTACTAAGTCTGATCATTGTACTGATTACAAAGCCTGATTGTTGTGCTGATTACTAAGTATGATTATTGTACGGATTACAAAGTCTGATTGCTGTGCTGATTACTAAGTCTGATCATTGTACTGATTACTAAGTCTGTTTGTTGTGCTGATTACTAAGTCTGATCATTGTATTGATTACTAAGTCTGATTGTTCTGCTGATTATTAAGTCTGACTGATTGATGCGCTGATTACTAAGTCTTACTGTTGTGCTGATTACCAAGTAGCTGCACTTCTGGAAGAACCTGTAGTTGTATAATTTGTTGAAAAATTCTGAGATCCAGTTTTAATTCAGGATTCAAGGTCTTTAACTGCTTCTGGCATCTGCAGGCTGATTTTGTGAGCCCATAACTTGAGCAGTTAGTCATTGAAGATCATGTAGCAGAATTCATTTCTAACCCCATATTGTTTCTTTACAAAACTGAAAAGATCTGATTCTTCTGTGTTTGAACACCCTACTGCTACAGTATTGTCTATGATGCATTGACAGAGACTTGATTGAAGGTTGTCTTTGAAAGCTGTTAGGGCCCAGTATAATGCCTTCATCTTCTTTAAGATGATAAAAAATTATTTTATTGAGGTCAAGTGCCACAAATTAATAACATATTGAAGTGGGCTCCACAGACATAATTCAAAGAGTTCATACTCAAAACTGTATGTTTTGGTGGTGGAAGTAATATTGTTTATATGGCTAAGTTCTCCTGTCTATTCATCAAGGAATTTCTAGGTGCATATTGAAGTTTTAAGGAAAATAACTGTAATCCACAGAACAGTGGAACCTACAGTGTGAATGTGGGGAATCTATACTATGCCTAAGATTGTTGTATCTTTGAGCATTCCCACTACTCTGAGAGGTTACATCTTTGAGTATTCCCACTACGTTGAGAGGTTGTAGTATCTTTGAGTTTTCCCCCTACTTAGAGAGATTGCAGTATCTTTGAGTATTCCCACTTCTTTGAGAGGTTGTAGTATCTGAACATTCCCATGATCCTGGCATTAGTATACAAAAGTAGAAGGAAGATGTAAGTGTAGCCTCACACTGGGAGGTGCAGGGGTGAAACCCCCTTGCAAAAAAAAGTTGAGAGGCATTACAGTGAGTTTCAGAATCACTATTTTTTGGTTTGAATTATGCTTTATTTTTTAACATATGAAGATATTCAAGATTGGCTCTCACTCGTGATAGAGAGCTGAATGTTCTGTTTATGTCTTGTGGGACAGGCGTCATTATATCTAGTGGATCTGTAGTCTGATTCTAAATGTTTCTGATATGTCGCTGTTCTTGTCATGTGTAATACTGTCAGTGTTAATCTAGTGTCAAGCAGAAGGATGAGAATGAAACTTACCTGCTAGGTGTACTGGGACAGGGGAGGGAGTAAAGGAAGCTAGTTTCATTTTATTTATCTATTTATTTATTTATTTATTTACTGACATTCGATTACCAGGAAAGTCCATCTGGTTTCGATCCCATTTTCAGCAGAGACCCGGGGAGAAAATCTCCAAAGTATTACAAAGCATTTTAAGAACAATAATTTTGCAATCTTCAAAAACAATACAAAAACTTCTACTGTTTAAATAATTATACCAAATTAGACATAATATGAAAACATTAGACTGCGGTGGTGGTGCTGCGGTAGCATTGTCGCCTCACAGTAAGACATTGTCCTGTTCGATTCTCAGCTAAAGCGTTTTCTGTGTGGAGACATGCGTGAATGGGCATACCTTTGTTGAAGGTTGTGCGTCAGGGCTGGCAACTCAGTACGTAAAAATCTACTGCCAATCATTAGTGGACCGGAGTTCCGCTGTGGCGACCCCTAACCAGGAAAAGCCGAAAGATACAACAACAACAACAAGACATAATATGAAAACATTGCTCAAGAACAGATACAAGTTAATATTTACAACATTTTAGCCCGTTAATAGAGAAATTAATGGCAAGTTAGCATAATACAAACAGGAATTGCAATGAAGTGAGAGGAAAAGCAGGTTTATGATATATTTAGAGAGAAAGCTAGGGGAGAAAAATTGATACATGTAAGGAAGTGAGAAAACCAGGGAAAGTAAAGAGGTGTAAGATATGAACATGTACTTGTTCACATTTAGGGCTATAGTTTATCCTGATGTTGAGCAAGAACAGTGCCAGATTTTGGCTAGGAAGTCTTTCACAGTGGTTTTGAAGGATGGGAGGGAGGGTACTGACCTGATGGATACAGGTATGGAGATCCAGGCCTTAGCAACATGGTACAAGTACAGACAATCCACAGCAGATCTGATAGGTTTGTGGACAATCAGGACTTTTTGATCACTGGATCGTAATGACTGACTGCGTTTTAGTGCTGGACAGGCAGATGGATGCTAGATAATTCTATAGGTGGTAAGAAGCTGTGTTTATATGTTAGTTGATGGGGTAGTTATAACCAATTTAGGGTTTTTCATGTTGTACAATGGTGGGTTCTAAAAGGGGTATTTGCTGCAAATATAGCAACCTTGTTATAGCATTGTCAAGTTTTGATTTTTTGTGAAGCCTGGTGGTTAATAAGGACGGGAGTACTATAAAAAGTGCGGGGAGAAGATAAGTAGTGGCAAGTGTAGTTTTAGTTGCATTGGTGAGAATGTTTTTGGCGCTGTAAAGCAGCCCTAGATTTTGATGAGTTTATCTTATGCAATTTTTTTACATGCATGTGGAATTTAAGATTATCATCCTCTACCATCCCCTAATAATTTGCTATGAGTAGTGACGTCAATGATTGTATTATTAAGAAAGATTAATTTAAATTTTGTTTTTTCATGAGAGATGGATTTGAGGAAAAAAAGTAGTTGTTTTTTTTGGAGGGGGGTGAGAATAAGTTGTGAATTACAAGAGTTACAAAGCCATATTTGAGTGACTTTTAAAGCTTCCTGAGTATTTCTTTGGAGATGTGCTATGTTGTAAGATGTGCAAATGAGTGCGGAGTCATCTGAGTACTGCACATAGGGTGTTGGTGGGAATGTTAAAGAGGAGGGGGCAAAGGATTGAGCCTTGTGGCGGCCAGGAGAGATGGAGGAGTGCCATTTTACTGACAGAGACCTATTGGACAAGTAGCTTTTGAACCATAGAAGGGTGGGCTGAGAGAGACTTAGTGAGGACATTTGAAGTAGATGTTTGTGTAACAAACTGTGTTGAAGGCTTTAGACAAATCTATAAATAAGGAGGAGACTAGGTTGCCATTATCTGTAGTTTTATTGAGGGTATCTATTTAGTTAGAAGTGCAGTGTTAGTACTATGGGAAGGACAGAAGCCATGTTGTGTGGGGGATAGGAGTTCTGCAATTGCTTTTGAATACATTTTTCAAGTATTTTGGAGCTGAGGGATTAGATTGCTATATGTCTAAAGTTAGTATTCTCTATTGAATTTCCTCCTTTGTGAAGAGGGATAATGTGTGACTTTTTTCAGAGAGAGGAAACATGGAATTCCTAGAGTGACCTATTTATAAGGACTGAGACAGGATAAGAAACGCTACTGGCTGCTATTTAACGTACTTGCTTGGAAGGTTATCAGCTGAAGTGGAGCATGGTGTAAGTTTGTTTAAGAGTAGTATTACATATGTTGTGGGCACAGGTTTGAAAGTGAAAGTGGATGTGCTGTTACATGGCTGTTGGGCAAGGCTGGGATTAGATGTTGGAGAATCTTTGGTTAGAGAGCCTGTGACTGTGATGGTTATCCCTTTTTATAAGGGAGGACCTTTAACAGATCCTGGAAACTACAGACCCATTAGTCTGACTAGTCTTATTTGCAAAGCCGTGGAAAGAATCATCATGGAAATTATTAACAAGACATAGGAGATCTCCAGACACTGGATTCTGCAGAGCTTGGCTTTGTCAAAGGAAGGTCATGTTTACTGAAGCTGGTGGACTTCTTTTAAAAGGTCACAAAGGCAATGGGCGGAAAACTGTGGATACTGCCTAGCTAGATCTGACTAAGGCACTTGATACAATACCATACTCATGTTTACTGAAGCTGGTGGACTTCTTTTAAAAGGTCACAAAGGCAATGGGCGGAAAACTGTGGATACTGCCTAGCTAGATCTGACTAAGGCACTTGATACAATACCACACTCAGGCATTGTCAACAAAGTCATGGAACTTGGTATAAACTCCTTTATAACATGCTGGATAGCTAACTGGCTCACTGATAGGACCTAGGAGGTTAGAATTGGTTAGGACACATTCACAAATAGCACAGTCGCCAGTGGAGTCCCCCAGGGATCTGTGCTAGGCCCAATTGTCTTTGTCATCTACTTCTCAGATGTCAAAGCCAATGTCAAAGGCCTCTGGCTAACCAAGTTCACAGATGATTGCAAACTGGGAGCAGTCAATGAATCCCCCCAAGCTGAGCGTACCCTTTAGGAAGGTCAAATACAGACAGACACTTGTTCCAAAGGTATGGCATAATGCTCAATATCAAGAAATGCATTATAGTACGTTTTGGGTAGTTTACCACCCGAGGTAACTACATCATCAATACAATACCCTTAAAAGTTGATTCACCAGTCAGGGAGCTTGGAATTCATGTAGATAGTAACCTAACCTTCGATCAACATGTGTCCAAGGTAGAATCAAGGTTGAAAGAAAATCTTTCCATGTGCTCAACTTATAAGCAAAGACATGGCATCCAGGTCCAGAGAGGTCATCATACCACTTTATCAGCCCAAAGAAAATCCAAAATGCTCGGTGCTGACTAAATCCAACCAAAGGAAGACAGTCCAAACATTCAAATGAGAAAAAACCTTCCGGATGGATACTGCTGTCGTATAAAAGTTCTTTATTAAAACCAAAGACAAGAATAAAATCCAAAGACACAAATATAGAAGGTGTTAGCGCTTTCGGGTGTTACCCTTCATCAGACAAAGCATAATCATCATGAGACATTATTTAAAACAAACCTAAGCCAATCATAAGTTAATAATTGGTGGCCCCATGTTAGACTGTATAAACGTTACGTGGACGATATTTTTATCCTGTGGGCAGGGGATGAATCATCCATGGATTGTTTTGTGGAGTATCTCCATTCCACTACCCCCTTTTTCAGATTTACCAAGGTTGTTTCCCGTATCCATTTAGACTTTCTTGACGTCATGGTTACACAAACCAACACAGGATTTACCACAGGTTTACATAGGAAGGAGTGCTGGAAGAATACGCTGTTAACATATGACAGCATGCATCCACGCTATACCTTCCCTGGTGTCATCAAGGGACAGGTAAGCAGAATATCCAGGATTTGTACTGATGAATCAGTTTTTGAAGGGGAAACCTACAGGCTAAAAAGTTTCCTACTGGATAGGGGATATAAAGGAGAGATGGTAGATAGGACTATTTTGAGTAGTAAAGCCAAGAGGGGAACAGATTACAAACCATGGCTATACTCTAGTACACAAGCAGTTAAGGTAGGCAACAAAAAGGAACGCCCTTTCAAAATGACGTTTACCTACAGTAGCAACATCCAGGACATCACTGATATAGTAAAGAGGAATTGGAACATCCTGATCAGTGATGATAAGGTCAAGAAGGTGGTAGGTTCTGGTCCCGTGTTTGGATATAGGAAAAACAAAAATTTGAAGGATATCCTTTGCAGAGAGCATATTTTGCCTGACAGGGTATTTATCAAACAAGTTGGCAGTACACCCTGTGGAGCTTGTAAGGCTTGCCCTTATCTCAACAGGGATACGACCTTTGTGCACCACATTACAGGTAAAAATATACAATTGAAAGCCAGAGCAACTTGTAGGACGAAGAACATTGTTTACCTGGCCGAGTGTAGGTCTTGCCCATGTTTTTATGTGGGCAAGACCAACAATATGTTCAAAGTGAGACTGTTACAGCACCTATCAGCCATAAGAAATGGTGATGTCCATAATGCCCTATGTAGGCATGTTAGTGAGTTCCCAACACATGCTTTCACTTTTAGGGCTGTAGTGAATGTTACCTTGAACAAGAGAGGGGGGGACATAAAACAACAGACAGAACTGATTGAGTCAAGGTGGATCATTGAACTCATGGCTCATAGATGGCCCGGCCTTAATGATGTCATACCCATGAAGCCCGCCCTGAGAAATAGGCGGGTTTTTTATTAACTTATGATTGGCTTAGGTTTGTTTTAAATAATGTCTCATGATGATTATGCTTTGTCTGATGAAGGGTAACACCCGAAAGCGCTAACACCTTCTATATTTGTGTCTTTGGATTTTATTCTTGTCTTTGGTTTTAATAAAGAACTTTTATACGACAGCAGTATCCATCCGGAAGGTTTTTTCTCACTTTATCAGCCCACATCAGGTCCATCATAGAATATAATGCCCCTTTCGGTATATACCTTATCAGACATATGCAGTAACTGGAATGTCCACAAAGGTTTATTACAAAAAGAATACAGAGAGCAAACACAGTGTCCTATGCTGATCACCTCAAATCCCTGTCTCTTTATTTGGTATCATACAGATTTCTGAGAGATAATCTTTGCCTGGCATACCTGTTTTGATGAATCTTTTGCACATCCCATAAAACAAACAGCATCAGAACTACTAGACTAAAAGACCTACATTTTTCTTGCAAAATAAATAGGACACGTTGGAGAAACAGATATGTTTCTCAGAGAATTCCCATTCTCTGAAACAGGCTGCCCACCCATGTGAAGCAGAGTTCCTCCCCATCCCTATTTAAGGGCAACTTGGACCATGGATAATCAGAAATTCACCCCAGGTCTGGCTCCTAGTTCTCTAATGTACAGAGGCAGTCAGTACATCAGCCCTTGTAAATCAAATTTTGGGGTCACATTTAAGTTGCACTGCTAGGCTTTTAAAGGCCCTAGTGGTCATTAGACTAGTATACACCTATGAGCCTATAACATTTATGGCAGCAAAAGTTAGATTGCCTGGATTAGGAGTTGACCCTTGTGAGATTAGAGTAGTGGGTGGAAGAGAAATGTCTTGATGCATTGCTGTAACAGGTGGGATCATGATTAGGAGAAATGTCTCCTCCTAGAAAAGTTTAGTAAATTTTGAAGATCTTTAGCTGCATTTGTCTATGCTGTTGTTCCAGAGTGATAGTTTGACTGGTTTGCTTAAAATTATTCCTGGTGGCAAAACTCTTGTGAAGGAGTTCCTTTCCTATAAACCAGTTTCCTGTTTGTAGTGAAGGTATTCTAAAACTGAAGAGTTAAATGTGCATACATTTCTTCAAAGAGTATTATGCAATGTTTTTTTTTTCTTTTTTAAGTTATTACTATTGTTGTCACCTGCTAGCTGACCAAACAAAAACTCTAGAATCTTTGGAGCATACAGAAGTCATCATGATCTAATATCCTTTTTCGAAGGATGTGCTCTCTTTCAAGCTACTCTGCTCAAAATGCCCCTGATATGACAACTGTTCATACAGCTTCATATGCAGAAGTATTTTACTGTATGCACTCCTGTCTTATCTAATATTGCAGCTAACCTCTCTAGGCTACGAGTGGCATTACTGTTAGAAACAGAAGTATTTTTTTCTTGAATTTGCATTAAGGTGTAACCGTGGCAAGAATCCATGCAAACCAGACAGCTAAAGCTATACCGTGATGTACTGTAGCTGCACAACCTGTTTTTGTACATCTGTCTAATGAATCACTATCTTTACCCAGTAAAAAATATGCCAGAAGAATAATTTCCCATGTTTCTTTTTTTGTTCTTTGAGGGAGAAGAGATAGCTACAAGATCAGCCTAATGGGCGTTATACAGAGCTTGTCTAGTTAAAGGAAATTTATACAAACTGTTAACCTTTTGGGTGGTGGTGATTGTGGACACTGATTACTGACCTTTAGAGCCTACTTAGAAGTTCAGTTGACTGAAGGAGCTGTCCAGTTTGCCCTGGAAGCATTATCATTTCCCAGAATCTTTAATTCTGGAGAAGAGGGATTACCCACAGATCAGTGGAAAAAAAATAGGCCATAAAGTTTAATATTTCTATAATGGAAATGTGTTGATGAACTTGAAGATAAGAAAGAAGAACATCCATTGCCTGAATCATGACTGGAAGAAAAATGAGTCTACCTCACATAGAAATCCTCCACTTTGCCAGTACATTATCGAGAAGGATTTTTTTCTTGTTATTTACTACGTTGAGCCTTCACAGGTCCCTGCAAAGTTTCACATTTCTGCATTCTGTCCACTAAATGATGTTAGTACATTGAAGGTATATATAAAGGTCCCTGCTCTTTCTTTCTGGTTCATTGTATAAAATTGAACTGCTGCCTTACAATGCCTTACAGTCAAGGGAAGGCTTCATTAAGACATGAGCTGAATGAAAAGGACATTCAGAGTGTTTAGTC
This sequence comes from Protopterus annectens, assembly GCF_019279795.1. Taxonomy (NCBI): domain Eukaryota; kingdom Metazoa; phylum Chordata; order Ceratodontiformes; family Protopteridae; genus Protopterus; species Protopterus annectens. Next base: position 479,208,904 of record NC_056732.1, on the reverse strand, counting down.
TGTGAAAATATTCTCCAGAAGTGTGAGACTTGTTTTCCATCGATTAAGCAGTAAACAATCATATGTACTGACAATGGTGCAGTTAAGGTGTATTTTTTTTTTTTGGCATCACTGATGATATTGAGGAAAATGTTTGTACTTTAGAAAATGACTTCAAAACCTTTTAAACTGTATCACCTTCCTTAGAATTTGAATTGGAGAAGTCAAATGTATTCTTCAGGTCCCTTATTGGTTCATTTAATGATCCCCAGTTTACTAGTCTTCCTCACCTTATCCTTTCTCTGCTGTTTCTTATTAATCTCCATGGTGTCCAGTATTTAAAAAAATAAGAGAGTTAAGAAAGGTAGAAGAAACATTGTTACTTGTATTAAAAAATGGCTTACAGCATGCCACAATAACGAGGCAATAGCAACAACATGACTATAGATCATCAATGAAAACTAACAAGGGCTCAATCAATAAGTAGGATTCACTATCAGACACAGTTACCCCTTCCTGAAAGAAGGTAATAAAGCATTTGATATGTTGAGAACTAAGGAAAGCTCCTCGCAATGTTTGCGTTATATGGAAACCTCACTCGCCAGCCATGTTTTGAAGGAATGTGTGTCTTCTTAGTGACCATGTACTGCTAATTAAGTTTCTGGATGGGAATGAAGATATGTAAGGTAGGTAATACCAAATGTTCCTATTTAATGACATAGTGACCCTCTCTAAAGAAAATCAGAAAGCTTCCTACTGAAATGTCATCAGTCTAAATGCCAAGTGCCATCACACTAGAAAAAAAGATCAAAAAATGCAGGAGAATAGCAAGTCTCAAAACATTGCTCTTCTTTAAATTTCTATTTTTTTTTTTTTTTTTTGCAGGGGGGCAGGCCCTCCCACACCATGGCCTGAACTTATATGTACTAACTCTTAGATCATACCTTGAAGAAAAAGGAATATCCTGAAAAACAGCTATCTTGGGTTTAGTATATGTAAGTCTCTTTTTTGGCCATTCAGTCTCTGTATTTGGAACTTGCTCGGGTGGGTCCCGACGTTTGAAATGGTTACCAGCTCAGAACTGTATACTTACAACTTTAATGATAAGCAGGTTTTTATGACCTTATCAGTTTTATCTTTTTTGCTTCTATTGTACCAATACAGAAGAGAAGCATACACTTCACCTACATCCTGAGAGTGGTTTATCTCTAATGAATTGCATATGCTGAACTCATATGACTACATAAGCAGTGATGACCCTCCTGCTAGTACTCTTAGATAATCTTCTATCCTTTCCTCTAGTTTAGATATGTTATCCAACTATAATTGCACATATCCAGACAAGGCATGATTCATATATGTAAATCTGATCCACTCTGTACCATTTTTGCCTCCCATTATGAGGCCTGACTGAATACTATTTGACAGCATTACACTAGCTATGACATCATGCTTTTTAAGCTTGTGACATATTCCACTGCATTTCTTATATTGAACAATTATTACAGAAGGACAGGACATCCCTTTTTCAGGAAAGATCTGAGGGTTAGATTAAACTACAAACATAATCAAATGTTTATCATATGTTGTAGTTTTTCCCTGCAAATTAGTATGGACCATGAAACCAAGTGCAATACAAATTTCTTCGACACACCTGTCTTAAAGCAAGTGGCAGACTCCTATACTCTGTGGGATAAGTGACATTTAACAGCTTAGGAGAAACAGTCCAAGTGATATATTGTTTGAGCAGCCTGATTAGAGACAGCTCCAGCAACTGGCACTGTCAGAAAAATAAGGTTAATAATCTGGCTAAGGGTGAATTTTGAAACCACTGCAGTCATAGAGTTAGGTCTCCCATGTAAAACATCTATTTCTTTTAGTAAAATATGATATAACTATTCATATCAGAGTGCCTGTAGCCTGGAAAACTGAGAAGAGACACTTCAAGGACAAACCTTGTTTTTTGCAGGACAGAAGAGGCTTTAGAGGGGAAAAAACTCAGATACTCTAAAACAGACTATGATACAGAGTGAGCAACAAGGTTCATGCTGAATATTTCAGCATGTGTCATGCTCATCAACATTTAATTATGTTGTTTTTAATTTCATTTGTTAACTTTGTATGTCTTCTAGTCCAATGACCATTTCATCCGTGACCCGAGTTTAAGGCGAGTATTGTTAAATTAAAGAATTACCCCATATTGTTGTTTTGAAAAATTGGAATTAACATAGAATATAAAAAGTAAACAGGTTTGCAGGATTGTACAGAACTAATCCCAAAATTTAAAATCAAGGTCATGCCTGATCATTTACAACTGGACTAACTATCACTAAAATGGGGATTAAAACAAGAATAGGGATGTTTACAATGTTATGGACAAATATAAAATGCAAGCTGAAAAAAAAGAACGGAAGTGTTTAAAAAAAAAACACAAAACATTTACAGTCATACGTACAAACAATATTTGCAAAGGGGGTTAAGAAAAACATTTCAAGGCTTGAATTAGAAGACTTTATTCACTCAGTGCATTTACTGGGCTGCAATATATCCTTGTATGGGTTGGCTTAAGAGTCAGTCTAATGCTGAGATCTGACCTTTGTCTCTGACCCAGGGCAGTCATAGGTGCTGAAGAGGTGGTGAGGTGGGTTGTCTATAACTCTTATTCCAGATATGTATTGGTAGGAAGTTCCATCTGGCTAGGCCAACTTTGGGGAAGCTCTGCCCCCTACGACTATGCAGAAGTTTGTTCTTTGTAGAGTTTGTAGAGGATCTAAAAATGCACTTGCTAGTCATGACTGTAAGTCAGTTTGCTAGGATGTAGAAGGGTAGTCCCAATACGGAATTTAAAGGTAAGGCGTGATAGCTGAAGACAGGAGCAAGCAGCAACTGGTGACCAGTGGGCTTCTTTTGGGGATAGAACATGGGGTACTGAATTAGTAGAATGGCAAATAAAATGACATATATATTGCTAATAGTTGTTTGGAGTGTGTAGGTATTATCACATTGGTTTAAGGCAAACATGGGTAGGGCACTAGGTTAATGCTTTCTATTGGACTGGATATCATTGTGGTCAAAATCACCATCATGCTGGTCTGCTAGTGGAAAGCAGAAACTGCTGTTGCGGGAAACTAGGTACTTAACTGTCCAAAGACTACTTGTTGGTCTTGTGGCAGTAACAGTTACAGGGAAGTGCCTGGGTTCAATCCCCAGATAAGCATCAGTGTTTTACTTTCATAGTCAGTTGTTCATACAATACTAGTTATCATTGGCCATTAGTTAGAGGAAACAGGATTATCAAGGGGGTCAGGGATTGTTATGAGTTATGCTGCTTTGAGCCACTGAGTTAAGCAAAACATGCTTACCAGTTTTGGTACATTAACTGCAAGTTGATTGCTGTGAACTTACTCTCACATTTTATGAGGTTTTCTTGTAATGTTTGAAAATAAGAAGACAAAGTGCCATTTCTAAGACAGAATATGTGATGTCCACAGACAGTTAATTCAGAACAAGGCAGATGAGAGCTTTTTTAGATATTTATTACAGCTGAGAATAACAGGGGCCCAAAACAGATCCTTGAAATACCCCTGAGGTGAAGGTGCTTAGATGTGGTGAAATCGTATTAGTGGCAACTGTGAAAGTTCTATCTCGGAGATGGGACCATCACCAAAACATTCTAAGCCTCCCAGTGCACATCATACATCTCTTAAAAGATCTACTAATGACTAAAGCCCATTTCTAATAAAATAGACTTATTCCAGCCCATGGACAAAAATGTACCAACATGAAAATTAAACAAAAGACTGAAAAAAATGAAAACACACCACACGCTCCAGAGACCTCAGCCTCATTACCACAATCAACAGAACATTGTGGAGGGACAGGTTGATAACCCAGAGACTGCCCATGCTATAGAATAGACTTCCCATACATGTCAAGCAGAGCACCTCACTGGCTCTCTTCAAGAGAAATCTTGATGAGGGGATAGGAAACAGAAAATTCACCCCAGGGATCACTCCAGTGGATCTACTCGATAGAGGCACTGGGAGCTAAGGTCAGGTGGCATGATGCCAGGGTAATCCTATGGGCTAGGCTTGTAAAGGCTCCAGGGCCAATAGCCTAGTACACACCTATGAACCTATGAACCTATAAACATGCTCCATAATTCTAACTCTGAGATCACTGTTACTCAAGTAATAGCATGATGACACTTAAATTCCTGCTCAGTAAATTCCCAGCCAGCAAAGTCTAGAATCAATAAACTGGCTACTACCACTTAATCAGGGTGCAAACAGCTATTCAGTATGTACTACCTTAAAGGGACTTCCATAGTTTATATTCTGCAATTACATGCTAAGTATACAATTGTTACAGAATTGCACTCCCTCAGGAAAAATATTTCTGGGACATTTTTAAATGTGTTTCTTGGTCAGCTGAAGCTGAAGGGGCCACAGAATGTTGAAATTATTCCTAAAATGTTCATATCAAGATCCCAGAAACCCTTTTGTGGGCCATGGATAGTAATACAAAATTTTCTTAATAAAAACAACTGAAAAATTCCTGGGGTGTCACATTGTTGCAGTGGTTAGCACTGCTGCATCAAACTGCTTGGTGCTCTAGTTTGGTTCTCAGCTAAAGTACTCTCTATACAATTTCTGCATATCCTCCCTGTCTCTGTTTTTGCTGGATGAATTAATTTCATCCCATATTTCAAAAATGTGCTGTAGATGAACAGGTAATCCTCTACATTGCCCGTGTGCATGTGTGTGTGTGTGTGTGTGCGTGTGTGTGTGTGTGTGTGTGTGTGTGTGTGTGTGTGTGTGTGTGTGCATTTGTGTGTGTGTGTGTGTGTGTGTGTGTGTGTGTGTGTGTGCGTGTGTGTGTGTGTGTGTGTGTGTGTGTGTGTGTGTGTGTGTGTGTGTGTGTGTGTGTGTGTGTGTGTTTGTGTGTGTGTGTGTGTGTGTGTGTGTGTGTGTATGTGTGTGTGGTACCCTGCATGGGCTGCCACCCAATTCAGAGACAGGCTTTGGCTCCTTGACCTTAAATTAGATTAATCAGGTTATCTTAGAAGGAATGAATGAAAACCTCCATCCTAAATGTGAATACATCAAACATTAAATGTGATATACTAGAAACAGCAAAATATGACATCTTACAAGCTACTAGGATCTGGATGAAAGACAAAATCTGCTTTTCTGATCATATATCCTGAAATTATAGTATTTTTCTGGATAACAGACCGTGACAATAGGGTGGACGAGGAGACTTGACAGCTAAAAAGAATTTGCAGGCTTCATTATTTAAAAGAATCTGCTGTTCTAATAAGGAGATCACTCAGATTCCAGTAAGAGGCTCTACCAAACTCCTTGTGAGATTGTTGTACATAACCTCTCATCCTTGATTATGATGCCTGAGGAAATGATGTAGTTAACTACAACTGCAAAGATGCAGCAATATCTCTTGGGTGATTTTAATTTGAACTGGATGTGGTGTAACAAGGACCCATTAATTAGCTCTATGATAATTTATGACCTGCACAAGGAGTTAGGGAAACCAGAAATTCTAATCTTATTTTGGGTAATAACATGTTACTGGATGCCATCTTAACCACCAAAGCTGGCAAGTGCAGCAGAACACATTCTGCCTAATTTATTCAAGGGCCACTGTCCCGTCTTTTTACTGGCTATTCAATAAAACGAAAAATAAACAACTTTATGTTAGGGGTACATCGATTGATCACCCCACCTCAAAAGAAAATCATTTACTAGCTAAACTTGAGTTTACTAATTGGAAATTGCTCTTGTGTAAAAAGAAGAATTTCCTGCCCTGGAAGTCTTCACTGATATAGGCAGTATGGTAAAAGGTAAATTATTCTCATTAAGACTGAGAAGACATTGGGGACAAATGTCTTAATTTTCGGTTGCTGTGAAGGTAGACCTGAATGACAGGGGCAGAGCCTGAAGAAAATGGATACGTTATCATCCTGTTCACCAAGAAAATTCCCCTTTGCTAAAGAACTTATACAAAATAGACTCCAAAGTAGTGGAGATCGTTTACCTTAGGAATAAGCAGATGGATGCTGAGTAGACCACCTAGGTTATTTTGAAAGGCTACTGAAGAACTTGTGGGGAAAGTGGAATGTAAATATTTTTTTTCACCTAGCTCAGGTAATTCTGAACCTTCTTTGGATTCCAGGTTGGTAATTCTCTTTAGGTCACATGTTTCTGTAGTAGTCTCGAGACGGGATATAACAGGTAATATCCATATTCACCACTGACTGCCTTCTGGTGTAACACCTTGACCTCACTCCATATTACTTTTTAAATATCTCTAGGTCACAGATTCTTCTATTACAGTGAGTCTCATTCAAACCATGTAAAAGTCCTTGAGCCTCTCCTATATATATATATATATATATATATATATATATATATATATATATATATATATATATATATATATATATATATATATATATATATATATATTTATATTCAGTTTGTGCCACACATGGAGCTCTAAAGCATTTAATTTCTGACCACAAATCCAATAAAGCAGGCAAAAATGATTGACATCTATCCTAAGGGAAAGACTTGCTCTGGTAGAGTTTTTAGTTGAATGTTGATAGGTTCATAGGTTCATAGGTAGGTACTAGGCTATCAGCCCTAGGGCCTATACAAGCCTAGCCATAACAATTCCCTGGCTATTTCTTCCCACACTATTTACTTCCCTGGACCCCTGTCTAGCAGGGTGACTGACGTGATCCCTGGGGCGAATTTCCTTTCTTCCATCCAATCGTCAAGGTTCCTTTTGAAGAGGACCAAAGAGGCACTCTGCTTGACATGTATGGGCAATCTATTCCAGAGTCTGGGGAGCCTATGGGTCAGGAACCTATCCCTCCAGCATGTTTTGTTTATTATGATGACAATGTTTAGATCCCTGGAGCGTGTGGCTCTGAGGGATTGGGATTTTTTTAAGTGTAGCATGTCCTACAGCTCTGGGTTTGACATGGCCTTGTATGTTAAGCAGAGATCGCCTCTGAGTAGACGATATGCGACAGAGTATAGCTGGAGTTTTTTAAGGTGGTCAGCGCAGGGCATCTGCTTTAGGCCTGTGATTCTTTTAGTGAGGTATTTCTGCGGCCTTTCCAGTTGTTGCAGATGTCTTGAGAGGTACATACCAAATGGGGCATTGTATTTTATAATGGGTCTAATGAGGGATGAGTACAGTGGGACAATGACCTCCTTTTTTCTGGATGAAAAGCCCTTTGTGATGAGGTGTGCCACATAGAAGGATTTCCTGACTGTTGTGGTGATGTGGTTATCGAAAGTGAGACCACTGTCCACCTGTGTCCCTAAGTCTCTTATCACACTTTCGGTATTTAGTGTACTGCCACCTATATGGTAATTCACGGGTACATGTTTTTTCCCAAAAGGATAACTATACTTGAATGTAGAACAAAAGCTGCTGTTAAAAAAAGAGATAATTAGTAGGACATATAACATATTGCACGATAACTTTAGGAATCAGTCAGAGGAGGTTGGAAAAGACTGAGAAGAGAAAATGGATAAGCGATTGAAAGGGAAGGAATGGTATAACATATATATGGTTCCTAAATTTGCAACAAAGTCTAGAAGATTTGGGATTTTTGCTTGGAAGTATTTACATAGTTGTTTATACCTTAAGCAATCTCCAAAGAATTATTTCCACAGGTCGATGGCAAAAGTTGGAGGTGTGATAGGGAAGAAAGAGATAACTGGGGACATATGTTTTGGGAGTGTAATGAGTTTTTAGACTTTACAGTTTTCTTACAGAGTACTCTGTTAGAAATAAATATGGGGTGAGCAAATGGGTGTAACTAAGGAAATTATTTTTTGAGCTGGGATACATGATCTGAACTGCCTAAACATAGTAAGGCCTTGTTAAGTTTAATTCTGGTGACTGCCAAAAAAGGAATTACTAGAAAATGGAAAATAAAGTCTAAAACAACTATATCTGAAGTATTGAATATTGTAACAGAGATAAAAGAATTGGAAATGAGATCTTCAGAAAAGGGTCAATGCAAATTACATAGAAAACATGGAAATTGTAGGAATAATACATGCAGAATAATGTTTTAGAGGAGTGACATTAAAAGGAAGGGAGGAATTGATCAATTTATGTAAGTTGGAGTGATGATAATTATACAAAATAATATATGTGATATATAATGTCTGCAACTGGGAATAGGTTAATATGGTTTGTTTTATTTTATATAAATGTATGCTTGCCTATATGTTAAGTGATAATTCAATAAGGGTGTTCAAAAAATGAATGATCAGCATCTGTCAGTCATGTTCCTTAACATTATGTATCCAGGGTGGCTCCTTAACATTTTGTATCCAGGGTGGCTGACCCCTTTTCCTCACCCTAACTAAGCCTCTGAGCTCACATTATTGTGTAAGTGTAAGTGTAAGTATGTTGATATATTCCATGAATTGGTCATAGGGCAAATCGTACTATCTTTATTTATAAATGATAATGTACTTGACTTGGCAGAACAGGCAATCACAATGAATGCTGGTGACTTCTTATTAAAAGAAGTAAAATCAGCTGATGAGATAAAGGAGAATATACAGTATGACTTTACTAAGCAATGTCCTTAACTTCACTATAATCCACTGTTTGATACAACCAAGACCTCAGGCATACTCCCTGATACAGATCAAAACTGAAATGAATCTTATGATCTTTGTGTTAATGAACTGCTGAATGCTCTATTAAGCACATTTGTAGTTACTAGTATCTTGGGGTATTGCTGGACCATAGCCTATCCTTTAAGCACCGTATGGAGCTAATGGTTGAACTTGATAAAGTGCTGACACAATTAAAATTAAGTTACAATTGTAGTACCTTTTTATTCCTAAGTTAAGAAGTGACACTGGGATTAACATTTTTTTCCAAGTTAGAAAATTCTCATCTTGTAATGGCCCTTCACACCTCACGAAATAATAAAATGCTGCAAAGTTCTGCCAGAAAAATATTTTGTTTTAGATGTTGTTACACTTTCTGCCCCCCCCCCCGTACCTGCTGGCTGTCTTTGCCCTTTCTACTCTGGTGCTTCCATCTTGGTGCAAATTCATGGAGTGGGCTACTATTCAGGTAAGACGTTACACCAGATCCCTGTGATTTCCCCTTGTACATGGCCAGAAGTACTTCACTGAATACAATGAGCATGGTATAAGCTGTGGCCTGTTTTTGTGAGGCATGAAAGCCACAGTTGATTGTGTTTCCCTCAAACCAAATGCTACTGCAAGGATCTTGGGTCCCCATGATGGAGCTCATAAGAGAACACATATTCCAAGCTTCTCCTCTCCCACCAATGAAAGGTAAGCTGCCCCCTTCGACCCTCCCCTCCCCTCCCACCCAATGAAAGGTAAGCTGCAACTGCCCCTTCACTCCTCCCCTCCCCCATGAGAGGTAAGCTGGCACTGCCCCTTTACACTGCCCCTCCCACCTAATAAGAAGTAAGCTGGCACTGCCCTTCCCTCTTCACTCCTACACTCCACCCAATAAAAGGTAAGTTAGCGCTGCCCCTTCATTTCTCTCCCATCCAATAAAAGGTAAGTTAGCGCTGCCCCTTCATTTCTCTCCCCTCCCACCCAATGAAAGGTAAGTTAGTGCTGCCCCTTCATTTCTCTCCCACCCAATGAAAGGTAAGCTGGCACTGCCCCTTCACTCCTCCTCTCTCCTTCTCACCATTGAAAGGTAAGTTGGCACTCCCCCATCATTCTTTCTCTCCTACCCTATGGAAGGTAAGTTAGCACTGCTCCTTCACTCCTACACTCCACCCAATAAAAGGTAAGTTAGCGCTGCCCCTTCATTTCTCTCCCCTCCCACCCAATAAAAGGTAAGTTAGCGCTGCCCCTTCATTTCTCTCCCACCCAATGAAAGGTAAGCTGGCACTGCCCCTTCACTCCTCCTCTCTCCTTCTCACCATTGAAAGGTAAGTTGGCACTCCCCCATCATTCTTTCTCTCCTACCCTATGGAAGGTAAGTTAGCACTGCTCCTTCACTCCTCCACTCTCACTCAATGAAAGGTAAGTTGGCACTTCCCCTTCACTCCTCCCTCCCTCCACACTCAACTCTGCCAGTGCCTAGACCACTATTTGATCTCAGGTTATCTGTGTCATAAATATGGCCTTAGCCATCTATGCCATGGAGCCTAGTGTTTACTGACTCCAGGGAACATCACTACTTGACCACCCAACTTCCTTAACTTTCAAATAATTATATCTAAAATAAAGTTTCCCTTAACCTATACATTGAAAAATGCCATATACCATTTTACTCTGAGAGATTGAGTTCTTAGAAACAAAGGGGCACATCCTGCAAGCATCCTTACTTTTAATCTCCTGGCTGTGTATGAAATTGCATTTTTTCCTCATAGGTTCTCATAGGTTTATTTCAGGCTCTTAGGCCATAAAGAACACTGACTCATTAAAATCAATTGCAAACACATTATTTCCGATCCAGTGATCAAATTTGCTTTTAAAACACTCAGTATTAGGTGGCAACTTAATATCGTTTGATTTATGATTCCAAATTCTAGGAATTATTTCAGTTATATAATTCCATTTTAGTTGTCTTTTACAATAAAAAGTATTAAAATTGTTATTATCACATTGGTATCTTCTCATGTTAACAGAGAGACTGATAATATATTCATTGTAATAATTCTTCCCTAAAAATTTATACATACTTATAGCTTTTCCTCTAGTAAGCTTATAAGGGGTATAAATAAATTTACAGTTTTGATCTATCAGAATAAGATAACTGATTAACTGAGGGTATTCCTTTTGTACATTTTTGTTGAACAAACTCCAGTACCACAAAGTTATGCCTATTATATTGGCAGAAAGTGCTACTATATTCTAAAACAGTTTAGATGTACATCTTATATAATTTAACCAGTTTTTCTTCAGCTCATATAGATAAAGATCGAAATGTTAATAATAATGATGCACATTTTTATAATAGTGACATGACATAAAAAAGAAAACTCAGACAATTTGTATGTGCCCAAAATCCTTAAAGCAAATAGTTCCAGATAAAAGCGTATTGCTTAAAATAAATTTGGCCTGATTCCAGGATTGTCAAAATACATTATTTTACACTTGTCAGGGCTGAATTTCACTCCTACATTGTTTACCCAAGATGAAAATTGTCCCAGAAATTCAAATATAGATCCTGAGAACCCATCCTTATCATGTATAAATCATTTACAGTCACTGGCATATTTAGCTTGCCAACTCTGATTGTTTTTAGGACTCATTGAAAGTATTAAATTAAAAAGAAAGGCACCCTGTAGTAATCTAGACAACATAGGGAAGAAGCCAGAATGGCACCCTTTGAGTGCTACATATTGAGAATGACCAGACAGCCAAAGTATAATTCAATTAATTAAAAAAGGGATTATACTATTCTTTAATGTATCAATTATTGAAGTATGTGCAATTGTATCAAAAGCCTTAGCCAAGTAAACGTAGATAACAACAACAACAATTGTTAATGAATACTTGAGATTCCAAGTTACTTAATCATAGAACTCCACTAAATTTGTGAGTACTGATATACCAGGAGCAAACCCATGCCAATATAAGTCACTACATCTGTTATGAGTCATTGAGTCAGAAAGTAAATTTTGTAGTACTCTTTCATAATGCTTATATAAAACAAATGTAAGACTTATTGATCTGCAATTATGCATGTCCCTTGTGTTTCCCTTTTTATAAACAAGTGAAATCATTGTTTTATTCCAAATGGAAAGTGCTATCCTATTATGTAGCAAAGTATATGCTTATGCAACACTGGCAAAAAAAGTATTCCTCAAGCCATGAATCATCACAGGAATAAAATCTGTACCCACAGAAGTTTTATTTCTTAACTTATTTAATACTTTAGAAATCAATTAAATGTTTATTGTTGGACAAATCTTATTAGCTGTCAAATTCAAGTCCAAATTAACCATTATGTACCCAAATTGTGATGAGTGAGAAAAAATATTAAACTCATAAGCAATTCTATTAGGATCAATTGTCAGTTCCCTAGCTTTAAAAATGATGAAATAGAATCAGTACTCATTGTAACAGAATTAATATATTTATAAAACAGTTTTTATTAGCTAATGATGATGATAAATGGTTTTCATATGCCGGCTTTTTACTATTTATAAACCTTTATTTTTTGGTAATACAATTTAATCTAAATTTAGTATGTGGACCAGGATTTTTTTTCATTTATTTATTTTGTACCTGGTTCCATTGTAAAGCTTGAAACATACAAAGCACACCAATAAATTCCCAAAAAAAACAGTCAGGAACTAAGCAAAATAGCTGCACATTCTTTATTACACACTTCTGGTACTTCGGCTAAAAAGCCTTCAAGGAATAACACCATACATTGCTGCAGCCTATTTAAATCCCACCAATTAAATACGCAAATACCTCCATAATCACCAAACACTTAAATACTAAAAATCACCACCCAGTCTTAAACACACAGTTCCCATTATAAGAAGTGAAGATCAGACACATTATTAAATACAAGTCTTCCCTATGTCACAAAATAACTATATATATAAATGCATATTATTTTATATTAAATTAAGTTAAATATATGCATATATTCTACCAACTTCACAAAACATGGCAGCGCTATGTATTTCATGTAAATACATTAAGTTATATAAACACGTACATAATATAAATGTCTGAATAAATAAATATGTAAACTGGTCACATCTTTTACATATCCCAGTTTAACTCTAAACTGAACACACATGAATGCATAGTCCCTAAATTAATAATAAGTTTAGCTTCCAACTTTAATAATCTCTGAATGAATCCCCCCCCCCCCCATATTATTAACTCCAAAAGGTCTGACCAGGATGTAAAAACAAAACTGTCTATATTTCTTTCATGAACAGAACATAAATGCTGGGTCACTGCACTCTCTAGCCTCAAATTCCTAATATCGCCCAAGTGTTCCAATATCCTCGGTTTAACTTTCCTTTTCCTTTGCTCAATATACCACATGGTCGGTGAACAACCACAACCAATAATGTAAATGACTCCATGTGAGGGAACTATGTGTTTAAGACTGGGTGCTGATTTTTAATACTTAAGTGTTTGGTGACTATGGAGACATTTACATATTTAATTGGCTGGATTTAAATAGGCTGCAGCAATGTATGGTGTTATTCCTTGAAGGCTTTTTAGCCACAGTATCAGAAGAGTGTAATAAAGAGCATGCAGCTATTTCACATAGTTCCTGACTGTTTTTTGGGAATCCATTGTAAAGCTTACCAGATTTTGCTCATTCATTCATTGCCCTGGAAGGTGTAAGCTCTTTGCTGAATGTGTTCATTTGTGATGACAAAGAGGGGGTTTCTGCTTGACCATTAACTCTTGCCACTGCATATGCACCAGTATCACAATCAGACTATGATGTACAATTGTCTTTTGTGAGGGTGGGTCACTCACTTTTTTTAGTAATCTTACCTAGCAGCCAGCAGTTCTGAGTATTTTCCAATTTCCACCAGGGACTGTATGAAGAGAAGTGGACTGTAGAACATATTCTTACTCCCTCTCTCCCCCAAGAGACCTGAATAGAAATGAGTAGACACTGCCTCATGATTCCTTTCCCTTTCTTCTCCAGCTCCTTCAGTATTTAGACCTCTAATCAAACCTGGGTCATCGGGGTCATAGGGTTTTTCTCTCTATGCCAGATAACTGACCAACTCAGGGCATTTGATAAAGTGACTTCTGCATGCTAGAATCATAAGCAGTGAAAAAATATGGGAGAGCTTAACTGCAGTCTGGTAGAATATCTTCCTGTGGATTACAGATATCAGTTCAATGGTGTAAGAGCCAACAGTGTCTGTTGCTTTATTTGTCATCTGCAACTGCCTCTTTCTGGAATGATAACTGTTATTTAAATGACTGTGTATAAGAGTTTTAAAAGCTGAGATACTATTTATTTGTATAAAGTACGATTAGACTTGTAATAGTGTTTGTTGGTATGTAACACTGTGTAATAATAACTAAATATGTGAGATATAATACTGATGTTCTATATATTTTAAAATGTGCCACTGGACATATATACTGTTGTATTGTCTTTTGTACATTTTTGTATTTGGCTTTTGTGCATTCTAGCCTGGATCATGGATTAAAGAATTTGTAGACCAAGATAATTTTAGGGTAACAGTCTGCCCACCTGAGAAGCAACGTAAAGGTACTTTCCTAAACCACATATTTATTTTGTCAGCAGGCATAAAATTGCAAACCATTCAACAAGACACTATAATTTTTTCTACAGTGTTTGAAATAGAAATAATTTGGTTATCTTATTGTATGACACAAGTTATAGCAGGTTTAAAAACACACTATTAAAAATAATAAAATGAAAAAGCAAAGAAGGGTACCATGTTGAGTGTGATCTATGTTATAGTTTCATACCTTCATAGGAGGCTACTAGGCTAATAGCCCTAGGGCCCTTATAAGCCTAGTCAAGTTCAACCCTTGTTCTCTTAAGGGTCTAAAGATATGGTGTATGTTATAAGCAGATCTAAATCACACCTACTGCACCATCTAAGAGGGACACAGGTGAAACCCCTGGGGTGAATTTGCGGTGTCCCATCCAATCATACAAGTTACATTTAAAAAGGGTTAACAAGGGGCTCTTTTAACCTGTATTGGAAGTTTATTTCAGAGGCGATGCAACAACTGAGAGGCATATCTGTCTCTCCAGCAAGTCCTTTTGATGTCACATGCTAGGTTAAGGTCCCTAGAGTGAGTGAATCGTGTACCCTTTGACTTAAGAATGTGCAGCATTTCCATTAAGGCAGGATCAGAGGTTGCTCTGTATGCAAGGCACAGGTTGCCTCTGATTAGTCTATAAAATACAGAGTAAAGTGACAGTGATTTCAGTCTGTCTACGTAATGTACAATAGCTGTAAGACTTAGCAAAGGACACCTGACACCATGTTCTTTCAATCTTCAAATGACTGGAAAAATAGACCATGTCTAAAGTTTGTTTGTGTCTTTCGGCTTTTCCCGGTTAGGGGTCGCCACAGCGGAACTCCGGTCCGCTAATGATTGGCAGTAGATTTTTACGTACTGGCTTGCCGGGCCTAATGCACAACCTTCAGCGAAGGAACGCCTATTCACGCATGTCGCCACACAGAAGACGCTCTAACTGAGAATCGAACGGGCAACGTCTAACTGTGAGGCGACAACGCTACCGCAGCACCACCACGTCTAAAGTACTTTTTGAAAATGTAGTTTTAACTAATTGACAAAGAACATTCCATCTAACTCTTTCTGAGGAATTATGGAAATGCATATTCATGTTAAATCTGAAATTGCTGGCTTTTGCATTAAACCCTGTTAGATCATTTAGACACTCAAAATGCTTTAGTTTTATCCCTAAAAAGACACTCTGTGGAAAAACAGCTAATTGCTCAAAAGTTGCTCACCAAACAGGCAGCAAGGTTTTATGGGGCGTACAAAGCTGTAAAGAATAATTAGGCAGAGAATAAAAACAACACATCCACATTGTTAATGCTGAAACAAATCTGTTAAAATATTAACACAAAATTGTCCGTATGTAAAAACGTTATAAAATAATACCTGTCGCTATATTAATAAGCATGAACTTCCAACACAGTAACCTCTGGCATGCAGAAGATAAACAGGAGTTATTATACAGCAGTAAAACATTACATACCCTGCATTAGATCTCATTTATTTATTGTGATATTTTTACCTATTCGGATTTGATCTGAGCTCACAGTGAATGCACTGACAAGATTTTCAAGGAATGTTCGGACCAGCTTGAAGTTAAGCCTGCCAATACTCCAGGAACCATCCACCAGAATGACAATATCTGCAATTGCAGAAGTCTTGCAAACAAACTGTCCATCTGAAAAACAAACATAAATACATTTTGTAGTGTGCTATCCTGCATGCTACAACATGTAGCGGGGCAAGGTGAACCTGGCAAAGCTTCAGTGATGAATATTAACATGCAGTTAATTTTACTGCTTTCTCATGCATTGCTGAAAATGCTCGATTCTGTAGCACAGAAATAAAACATAAATCTATACAATGCTTTAAATGTTTGTTCCTTGATTTAGGTATACATAATTCAAAAGCATCATTCAGTTCTGCCTTGAGAAGCTAGCTTTTCTATGAAGGGAAATGATCACCTACTGTCAGAAAAGTAAATCAGCATTACTAAGGTGGGGGAGGGCATGTCCTCTAATAGCTGCAAATTAAGAATATCTGCAGTGCAGATCACAGCACTGTACAACAAACGGACCAAGTTGCGAAGGTACAGAGGGCAGGCTGCCAGAGCAGCAAATGAATACATTATGTACTGCTCTGGTGCCAAGATGTTACAGTCAGTAGCACTGTTTGAGGCCCATGGCTGGATGACAAGGTCGTTGAACCTGCACTTCATGATACAATACTTTGGCATCATTGTGACAGTTTTTTTTTTTTTTTTTTTTTTTTTTTTAGTTTTTGCAATGAAGTTAAATTATCAATATACTGATTGTTTCTCGGAAAGCAAAATTTAGTTTTGATATAAAAACTAGGAAATTAAAATTATCTAGGAAATGAAAAAAAAAGCCATGGGCATAATGCATGAGATGAATAAACAGAATGGAATTTTGTAAACAATGCGTGACGTTTGTAGGAACAAAAAAGACATTCTGTCACTGACTGTTGGATGGCAGTTTCTTGTGTTTGTTGTGGTATTCATAAATCAATGCAGTATAAATAAAAACAGTACTGAGTGATTTAGACAGTAAGTTAATTACAAAACAAAACTGAAGAAAGGATATGTCTTCACAGAACGTTTTTCTAAATATATTAAATTCAATAACAAATGCCTACACTTCTGATATAATTGCATTCTGATGTGCAGAGAGCCTTTTCAACTTTAGATATTTTAGTTCTGTAAAACAGATAAAATCAGCTAAGCAATTTTATTAACTATTAACAATAAATGCATGCAAGCCTCCTCAAATTCTAAGCATTCTAAAATGTTTTAAGTAGTTCAAGTCTGCAATAATGAAACACATGACACCTCCTTAAAAAGGAACATTTCAGGGTCACAAGTTTATTTTGATAAACAAAAACGTGTGTGCAAACTGCATTAACTCAGTACACTATCTTATAAACAGCAGTCTGAGATTGCATTTCAAAGTACAGTGTAATACAGACATATGTTAAGTGCCAGACTTCATACATAAGGCTTTTAAGCATTGCCTTGCAAAAAGTGCACACCATATTCCGCACCCAGTAATGCAGTCCTTTAATCCCACAGATGACAAGCTTTTATACACTGCCTGCTGATGTTTAATACAAGCATATGGTAACAGCAATGTTGTGGGAGTAAAGGCTGAGACATGGAAAGTATAATACAGGAAGCAGTGACCAGACAAGTGATAAACAAAGGACCATGGGAATAATCAGAGACACTGTAATTGCGAGCAAAGCAAAATGATGGACACCAGAAACAGTGAAAAGCAAAAGGAAAATTTAAGATAGTCACACTGAAACACTGGAGGTTTTGCTCAGCAAAGAATGGTGGTTGTTGGGGGGTAAAGGATCAATCCAAGACAAACATGCAGGTTTCTACAGAAAGGTCCTAAAACTTGCACTGAAGTACTACATGGGAACGAGTGGTCACTATGATGCACAGATTGAAGAGCACAGCATATGTCCTTAGCAAAAGTTGCTGAAATCTGCAGTTAAATATTGAACTTTGTGTTGATTTATATTTACATATTTGATAAGTTTGGTAGTCACACGGTTCATTAGTAGGTCGTAGGCACACAATCCAGGAAACTGTTGAGGAGTCTAACCATGTTTCTTCAGACTGCAATGGAAGCTGACTTCAGTTGACTTTTTGGATTACAGTAAGTAGCTCAACAGAGGTGTATAACCTGAACCATCTGTGCTGTAGAACTGATATATTCAACCAATTAGCAGAACAAAGTAAAATACTCAAACATCAGTAGGCAAAATACTGAACTCAAAATATATATTCAGCTTCATGCACGACATTGTGATTACGTGACAGTGATAAGAGAGCTGATACTACAAAGGACATTGTAGAAAAGATGAAAACATATAGGATGTACGAGCCCAATGAGGAGGCACAAAAACTGAAGAAATGTTAACAGCGGTAACAGAAGTCTCTTAATGGCAGAATGGTATCAGCACTTTTATGACCGATGGTAGAGAAGAAAGGTAAGAAGAAATGTGATAGAGTTCAGGATTAAAAGTGGGTTTTCTGCATTCAGTATAGGTGGGAAGGGAGGAAATACCTTGGGATAGAGTGCATCAGTTACATTTGTGCTGCAGTCAGGCATGACATTTGGTTAAGTTAAGCAATGATTAGGTAAGTGAGCCAGTGATTAAGCAGCATGAGTAACAGCACTGCCTGATAGATACACCTGTGGTAAAATCACTAAATAATAGAGGTAGCTAGCTACAGCTGGGTAGGGGGGTTACATCACTTGAAGAGACCAATAAAGGACTTTAAGATGTGATATGCAAGTAGTTTAATTGGAGAAAGTGGTAAAGATCTTTTAGATTTAGCTAATATGTAGAGTGAAGCATTTTGAAGGAAAGTATCATCTTGCATTAACACATCAAGGTACTCTGTGAAGGCCTGAATAAGAAAGAAACAAAGATCTGGTAATAAAAAAGCAGACATACCTTTTTTACATTCAGATGTAGCCTTTTAATTACAAGCCAGCTATCCTACTCCCAGAAGTCTGTATGTAGTAGGCAAAACAAAGCTACCACAGAACAGCTGCAGAATATAACCTTATTTTCTGCATACAGATGGTGATTTTGTTACCACACTACCAGATGAATATATTCTTAGTATGCAGTGAGAAAACAAGGAAAGCCTGGAATAATTTTCATACAAGTATTCCTGTAAGCAGAGAAATTAATATGCAGCTTAATCATAGATGGTGTCCTGAGAGGTGCTCAGCAACCACCTGGGGGGATGTAGACGCAAATCACATACAAGCTAGCTTGTTTAGCAGCAGAATGTGACTAGACTTTCAGAAATCTTTTTAAGGTCAATAAGGTGGCAGCAGCACTTCCTCATGTCTCATTTAGTGCAGCTATAAGTGAAAAACCCTTCTGTCTATCGATCTATCTATGTATCTATCTGTCTATCTATCTATCTATCTATCTAGGTAGGTTTGGCATAATGGTTAAGGTATTCACCTCCTAGACACACAAGGTACAAGGTTTGATGCTGACATCAGGATATTAGTTAAGCTTAAAATGGTGCCCCAGGGCAGTTAGTCCAATATTAACCTATGAACCTATCGACCTATATATTTATGGTGCTTGTTAACTGGGATAATCTGGCCGAGCAAGAAGCCCCCTTCTCTGTAAGTTCTTGGAAAGAAAAGCTACATAGATAAGAGCATATCACATACTTTGCATTAAATATAGCACTAAAATTCTAAAACCAAATTAAGTAAAAACCGACAGCACAACGGTTACAATACAACTAAAATGGTCTTAAATACATTAATAGATTGTAAGAACCAACTAAATCATTTTGATGAGAAGTAACATTAGACACTGCGAATTTTGGCCTGCATATAGGAAAATGTGTAGTCAGTACTACAACTATGAAATATCTGTTATACATATTTACGTCAGTGGCTGAGAGATTGGCTGGTAGATTACAGCTTTTTGGGGTGATAGAATGCACCCATCTGGTCAAAGACTGCAACCGGACACTTCAAGCATAAGGTACAAGGTGCAGACATCCATAAATAGCCTAGGCAGGAAAATGTCTGAAAGTCTGGAAAGGAAATTTCATTAGTTTACCTAAACTGGATTTAAATTTTTGAAAACAAATTTAGCTCAAAAATAAACTGGTGGGATGGGAACTGCAAGATGGGAAAGAACCTTTGTTCATCTGAATTGATTTAAAACATCTGAAAAACAAATTTGGCACCATACTAAACTGGTGGTATGGGAATTGTAAGATATGATAACGCATGGATGCCAAAGGTAAAGTAGGGTGAGATGAAAAAGACTGTGACACCTATTCATTTATACAAAATTATAGCTGCCAACAGCATGACAAATTGAAACCATACTACTGATGAAACATCTGTTGGCCAGAACCTTGAAAAACTTTAAGGTTAGAGATAAAAAAATCATTTTAGAGCTATTATTTTGAAATAATTTGCAGAGACTCAAAATATGATTATACCTTTGATATTGTTAATGTCACAGTCATTTTTATGCTCAGAATATACAAATTAATTTAACTGTGATAAGACACTAAAGTTAATTGTACATATTGTAAAAAAGTTCTGTTTTAATGTCACAGTCATTTCTATGCTCAGAATATACACATTAACTGTGATAAGGTACTAAAGTTAACTGTACATGTTATAAACAAGTGTTTGTTAATTTATGTTGTAAGCTCTGCCATCTCTGGATGACACTTTACACTAAGGTCTTATCTGCCACAGTTGGGGGTAGCTCAGGTGAATGTGAAATATGCCACAGCACTTATTGAAAAGAAAAAGAGAAGTTCCCCAGTGCCCTGGCCAAATGTCCCCTAGTCAGTATGAATACCAGCTATGATCTCTCCTGAAAAGATGTAATTGGCCTAGTTGAACTAATCCCATCAATGTGTAAATAAATCAATAAATAACTAAATACATTTACTGTTTATATGCTATTCAGCCTGTACTGTACATATTTACTGTGTAAATATGATGTACTTTATTACAAACTTCAAGTTTTAAAATGTTTTGAATCCTTATTCTAAACATCTGTTTGTTGAAAGCATATTATCTATTTTCTGTGCTGTTGCCTTATGGGTCTGCATCGTGACTGAAAACAGTTTGATAATCAGTCTACTTCCCTGGCTATTAAAATGCAATAGATAATTAAATAAATAAATTGCAGAAACAGTGGTCTGTATGAGTTTGAAAAATGACCGCATTAAACAACCTGTATCTGCTGTTGTGTACGTAAGATAAAACATAAGGTAAGCATCTTTAATAAATCAGAGTACTAAAAATGTACATCGGTTAAAAAGGTTAGAAATAAAAATGTAGATTGATGTAAGAAAGATGCACTGTTTTTTTGCTTTCATTTCAGAAATGAAGGTAGTTCTGACAATCTTAGGGAAAACTGCCAAAACAGGAAAAAGGCAGATGAAATGTGTGATGTATGTACTGGACGACTGGTGTCTGCATTTTCTTTGTGAATAAGCCAAAGTACACACAGACAGTACAACGTGCTGTTAATGTGTATAACACAGGCTATAATGTGCTGCAGTGTTAGAGTGGCTTAAGAAAGTGGAGGTATCATTGTGCAGGCAGTTTATGGTACTGAAGTAGATGAAACTTGTTTTTAACTGTCTTCATTTTCTTGTTTCTTTTTGTTCTCATTGTCTGTTAGAAGTTGTTTATTCTCAGTCAGTATCAGCTGCAACATTATAAGCAGCGGTCGTCCACATTTATCCAGAAGGTCATATGCTTCCAAGTCTTGGCACCTTTTTACCTCAGGAGTGTTGGCTATTTAATTAAACACACTGTAGAATCTTGATCAAGAAGAAATTCAGTTCCCGCAGGATTTACATGAGTCTACAAACATATCCCTGCAAGAGCATAAAAATATAACACATAAAATGAATGTTTTATTAAGAAATGCATTCATAATAACAATGACACTGTTTTGGATGACTCTTTCTTTTCCTGGCCACTTAAAACCATATCTGCCCAATGAGTGTTCCTTGTCCTGTGCCACCTGGATGCAATAATGGTTATAAAAACAGATATTTTTAGGAAAACCTTTTCATCTTCTCTGCAGACTATATGTGCGTGTGTGTGTGTGTATATATATATATATATATATATATATATATATATATATATATATACAGACACACACAGACATATGTATATACAAATATATATATATATAGATATATATATATATATATATACAAATATACATAGATATATATATGTCACTACTGTTGCTGAACTGCCTTTTCCTGATTTCAGTTTTTCTGAAGCTAGAGTTCAAGACATGGCAATGACATTGCAGTGCAGCATACTCTCAGCCGTGTTCCTTAGGTCTGCGATACAAGTGTTCATTTAATATTCTGCACTTACCTTGTACTGCACTAAATTTCTATTGTTATTATGAATGTTTCTGTATTAGTCAACCTGCAATCTTCCTTCTGCTGCTAAATACAATCTTTCTGCCATCAGATGGTTGAGCCATACAACTGAGTTCCTGTCCCCAAGACAGTATGATATGCTACAAAAAAAACACCCTTCCTTATAAGCTATGTATGGCATAACCACTTTATTAAAAGTGCTTATCCTGAAGTACAGTTTTATGCACACTGTCTTCTAAGTAATCATATGATACTGTGCATACAGAAGTATGTACATACACAACACACACACACACGCACACATGCACACACACACACACACACGCACACACACACAAACAGATGCACAAAGACGCATTCACATTTATTTTCTATATGTGTAAGGCTTGTATAACCTTCTAAGGTTCAAAAGCTACCTATACATAGGTATCAGTCAGTAAAATGGCACTCCATACCTCACAGTGATCACTAGTGTACCACAAGGCTTTATCCTCTTTTTTAACATTTTCATCAACATAGTACCAGATGATGCCACACTCATTTGCACATCTGATGATGTGATGATGTGACACACCTGCCAAAAAATTACTCAGGAAATTTTAACAGCAACTGAAGCATAGTTTGGTAATTCACAACTCATGCTTGACTCAAAAGAAAAATACTACTTTTTTCCCCAAATCCCTCTCCCACAAAAAAAAAAAAAAACTAAATTTAAAGTCTTCTTTCTTGATAATGCATCCACTGAAGTCACTTCTCATAGCCAAATATTAGGGGTGACTACAAGATAATCTTACATTCGACCTGTAAATACAAAATTGCATAAGAAAAACTCATCAAAAACTAGGGATGCTTTACAGAGCTAAAAACTTTCTCACTGACACAACTAAAACTATACCTGTCACTATTTACCTCCTCCCCACTGTTCTTTATGGAGCTCCCATCCTCACTAACCTCCAGACTTCACAAAAATTAAAACTTGAACAATGCTATAACAAAGTTGCTAAATTTGCAGCAAATACCCCTTTCAGAACCCACCACTCTATAACATGAAAAAAAACTATATTGGTAAGAAGAGCTATCCCATCAACAAACATATACACAGCTTCTTACCTCCTATAAAATTATCCAGAATCCATCTGCTTGTCCAGCACTAAATAACATTCTACACAGCTGTGTTCCTAGTCAGTCATTATGATCCAGTGACTAAAAACTCCTCTCTGTCCACAAACCTGTCAAGTCTGCTGGGCATTGTCTGTACCTGTACCATGTTGCTAAGGCCTGTAACTTCTTATCTCTATCCATCAGGTCAATACCCTCCAACCCATTCCTCAAAATCATTCTGAAAGACTTCCTAACCAAATGCTGGCTGTGTTGTTGCTCAATACCTGGATATATTATATCCTTAAATATGAAGAAATGCCGATTCACATTTTATATCTCCTTCCTCTACTTTGTTCGCTTATTTCCTTTCTTTCACCGGCTTTCTTTCTCTAAATATAACACAAGCCTGCTTTTCTCTTACTTTGTATTGCATTTTCTGTTTGTATTCATTAACTTACCTTTAATTTGTTTATAAACTGGCTAAAATGTCTCTAACTATTAAGTCATATAATTGTATCTATTCTTAACCAACGTTTTCATATTATGTCTAATTTGGTATAATTATTTAAACTGTAACTTTGTATTATTTTTAAACACTGTAAAATTATTCTTCTTAAGATGTTTTGGAATACTTTCAAGCATTTCTGTCAGGGTCTCTGCTGGAAAAGGGCTCTTACCCATTCAGATTTTCCTGGTAATCAAATGTCAATAAATAACACAAATAAATAAATATGAGTGAGTTATTTATTTGAAGTTTTTCTAACTCAGTTATCTCTTTAGGGCTGTGATATATTTTCAGGGAAGACCAAAAATGTTCTCATTCTGAATAATGCAAATTTAATTATAATTGTCATATCAGATAAAGAAAGAAAAAATTAATGAAGGTGTAAACATTTTAAAGAGGTCATGAGTTATGCTTTGTAAAGTATCGGGATTAAAAGGGATCATACATATATTAGCTGAATTTGAGAATGAAAACAGATTTTTTTATGTTTTTAGGGAAATATAGGAAGTAGATTGAGGAGAATGAAAAGTCTTTTTTTTCAGATCATAGAGAAATATGGGCAAAGTTTTAGAATAATCACATTACTGAAGAAGGAAAAGGAAGTAAAAGATATACAGTAATATGCAACATGTTAAATACATTAATAACAGAAAGAAAGAAAGAGGTAATGTAGAGAACATATAAGCATGAGGTATTGTATGAAAGCTGGACAGAATGGTGGGAGGCTTGTAAACAGAAATATAAAATGCTGCATTTGAAGATGAGGAATGAATATAGAATTTGAAAAGATATATAGAAATGTTGCATTTTGAAACAACACTGCTGAAAGTGTAGTTGTTTAAGAAGAGATTTCTGAATACAATTAGATGACAGTAAAAGACTTTAATATGGCAAAAGTATTTTGCAAAAGGAAATAAAGAAGGTACACTATTTTAGGTAGAAGGATAAAGAGAGAAGAGATTCAAATAAGTGAAGCAAGAAATTGTGATGGCAGTATAATAAGAAGTCAGATAAGATTAATGATATGTCACTGCAGAGGAAGTGCAAAATGAAAAACAAAAGAAACAATAGACAAGATACAATATTAAAAACAATAAAAGTAGACGAGGAGGTATTATAGAGAGAGAGGTACCACTGAATGAACTGCGTAAGAGGGAAATTTACAAAGTACACTTGGAAAAGTTTTATAAGAAAATGCAAGATGAGGAAAATAAATTGTTTCTAAATAAAGGAAATGCGTGAGGGTTTAAAAAACAAAAGTTTGTAAGGAAGTATTTTTTTATGCAAAAAGGGGCAGGATGCATTTTGAAAAAAGTTATGTCTGATAACACTCTGTCATTTGGATTATAAAATAGTAATGCAAATATTAAAAAATAGAGAAGATATAGTTATGACAAATGTATTGTAAGATGGAGTACATAGGATTAAAGATAACATAAGAGCATAGGAACAATGCTAGGCAAATGATCAGAAGGACCATAAGATGCCTACCTACATATACCTTTAAGTAGACACACTTAAGAGTCCATGTCTCCTTCAAGCACTTAATAGTAATACCTCCTAAATTGAGTTGGAATATGCATGACAATCCTGGTGTAAATTTGTGTCTACACTTCCAATCATCAAGACTAGTTTTAAAGGTGGTGAAAGCAGTGCTTTGTTTGACTTCTCATGGTAACTTCTACCATAGGCTGGGTATAAGGTGAGTTAAGAACCTACCTCTCCAATGAAGTCTGTTCATCTGTTCGTATAGATGGAGGTTCCCAGTACAGCTGTTCGCAGAGCCACTGGTTTTACAAAGATACAGAATGTCAAACAGGAGTGGGTCTCCCATGGTTCAAAAAAACAAGACACAGGTCACATTGGAGCAGTCTGTCAGCTACTGATTATAATGCGAGTTGTGCTAGTGGAATAATTGAACAATTAAGGCCTTTGATTTTCTTAGTAAGGCATCTTTGGTGCCTTTATAGATGAGCAGTATGCTTCAGTTTATACATACCAAAGGACTCACTGTATTCAATGACTGGTCCAATAGGGAAAGGGTACAGTGGCAGGATGACTTCTTTGGATCTAGAAGACATTCCATTGCTAAATACCAGAGCCAGTTAGAAGGATTTCATGACTAGTGGAAACATGATGATAAAATAATAGAGTATTGTCCACATAAACACCATGTCTGTCTGAAGAGGAGAACCACAAAGCATATGACATGGGGCAGCTTTTTTACTGAATGATAGTATGCTGCACTTTTCTTCATTTGAGACCATTTTCAGTGCACTGGGTGTATGCATATTCTAGTCATTGTACAAGAACATAAAAGAAATGTTAATTGTTAAGGAAGCTATTGATAGCATGGGGGGGGGGGGGCTGGATGCTAGACATGCCTTGTGGTATAACAAAAGCTTTTGATAATGTACAACATGCCCAGATGTGGCACATTCTGAAGTAATATGGAGCTGGATGAGGGTGGTAATGTTTCAGCAAGATGTGTAGAGAAGTACAAGGTGAAAGTATTGTTAAATAGAGAATTAGTGAAAAGGTGAAAGTGAATAAGGGCATTCAGCAAAGTTATATGATTGGTGGGTGTATATCGCATGGTTAGTGCAGTAATGGTACAAGTTAAGCATAAAGTGGGTGGTGCTGGAGTTAAAGATGACACTCTACTACCATTAATGTTAGGATCCTTCAGATGATTTGATAATATTAGTTAAAATATGGGTTAAAGAAGGAGGACAGGTAGTAAAAAAAGTTCTGATTGAAAAATGCAAAGCATATGAGGATATGGAGTAAAATGAAGATTAGGTTTTTATTTTGAAAGAGACACCATTGATTTATTAGGCATAAAGTGTGGCGGTAACAATGGTATTAGCAAATATTGGGGGAGAAGTTGAAATAAATAATATAAATAGTGCAAATATGGAGAGCTTTCAAGTTGTCTTTCCTGAAAAAAGTGTATCTGATGCATTCATTTATACTAGGTAATTTAGACTATTCAGGAAAAACATTTATGTTTCCTAAAGTAAAACAGAAAGAGAAAGAGTTATTAGAAAGTTTTTTTTTTTGTAATATTGATATCAAACCCCCAAAAATGTCTTTTTGCATAATAAAACAGAAAAAGAGGATTTAGGGTTAGAAAATCCAGTGTTGTATTTAGGTTTACTACTTATGTATTTGGTATTAGCACATGCAAGAGATGGAAAAGACAGTATGATGGGGAGATTTATATAGAATAAGACTAAACTCTTTGGAAAATAACAAGGAAAGAAAAACAAGGAAAGATTCAGTTGTTGACAGAGATGCAGAACAATATTACAGAAATTGGATATGGAATGTCTGCCAGAAGAAAGGCTACAGTAAAAAGGATTACTATATCAAAACATGGATAGGTTCAAAAATGTGGCAGAGAAAATAAAGGATGGCAAAAAGTATAGTATCTTACAAAAGGAATGTGAAACGCAGAAGAGATTACATTCAACATGAATTTGTATGAGGACTACAATGGGGTAAATACTGAAAAAGTAGATTTTTTTTCATGTGTCTGATATATGTGGAAAGCATCATGAGAAAAGTAATATAATACAAAATGGAAGTTGAAAATTATAATTTCTAAAATTAACTTTTGGTTATGGAAAATGGCAGGAGATAAAATGAACCTGTAAAACAGTGTTGCGTTGTGTAAACATGAAGTTTTAATAAAGTACCCTTACTTGTGTTGTTTACCATTGTGGCTTCTTTTATGTCTATCAAGACTACCGTACTTCTCCATAAATAAGACCTAACCAGAGAATAAGGCCTAGCATGGTTTTCCAGGGTGGTCATGATATAAGCCCTACCTCAAAAATAAGCCCCAGTTAAGATCGTCAACAACACATGATGGACGTGTTGAATTATAAAATAATAATATTATTGACACCTGTTGACTGAAGTTATCATACTCTGCTCACCATTTTCAGACCATTCGGACACCCAACTTCTTCTCTTTGCAGAAAGTCGTAAGATTCTTTCCCCTGGAGTCCTCCACGATTCTAACTGTAACCCTAATCCTCACTCACACTTGACGGTTGAGATCCTTGGCCCATAAACACTGGCAAGTGTACTTTGATTGGTGAAAGTACAGACAACGCACATAAAACATGTGCACTTGATAATGAACGGGCTATGGTTGTCTCTTCTTGCCACTCCTGTCTCATAAGTCTTCAATTAATCCCCCCCAGACAAGATGAGTGCAAAAAGAAAGAGCTATTCCGCTGAGTACAAGAAAGAAATCATGGAGGACTCCCAAGGAAAGAATCTGAAGCTTTCTGCAAAGAGAACTTGGATCTCCGAATGGTCCGAAAATGGTGAGCAGCGTATGATAACCTCAGTCAACAGGTGGACGAGGAAAATGGTAAGAAGTGCAAGTGTGGATCTGGTCGGCAACCATTATTTCCTGAGCTGGAAGGCATCATCTAGAATGGATTGCTAAAGGGAGAGCAAAGGCTTTGGTTGTGCACAGGGCTGATATTCAAGCATTTGCCCTTGCAATGGCACCACAGTTAGAAATATCCCTAGAAGAATTCAAAGCATCACAACATTGGCTGGATGGCTTCCTTCAGCAATATGAACTGTCTCTAAGAAGATCAACAACACTGTTTAAGCTGGAAGATACTGAAGTTATTAAACGTGCACTTGCATTCATTCCTTTGTTGATGGCATCAACTTTTCTAAATACCAACTCTCCAACATGATTGCTATGGATGAAACTGCAGTGTTTATGGGCCAAAGATCTCAAACAACAATTGATCAGAGGGGTGCCTCATCAATGTACATTCCCACCACTGGTTACGAAAGTGCATGTGCTACCTGTGTTTTGGCAATTTGTTTAGATGGAAAGAAAACCCCACCTGTAATCATTAGTAAGGGCAAGAAAGATAAGATTGAACATGTTTCAGGCATTTACATTCTTGAAACTGAAAAATCCTGGTACACACAAGCAGTTATAAGGAAGTGGGTCGATGTATTGCTGCCACTTGTTTTGCGAGGTGGCGAAAGGGGTCTGCTAGTCTAGGATTCAGCCAGCACTCACCGCGCTAAAGACATGAAGAACTTCCTTGCACAGAGAAGAATAGATCAAATAATGATTCCCACAAGAATGACTGCCTATCTCCAGATTCTTGATATTGCAATAAACAAGCCATTCAAGGACCACTTGCACATGGAACTCGATGACTACATTGAAAATAGAATGGAGAGAAATCAGCATGGAAACTTTGTGAAGCCAAGTCTGCAAGAAGTCGTGACTTGGGTGAAGAATTCATGGGATAAAATCACTGACAGCTGTGTTGTCAATACAATACGAGCAGGCTACATGGACAAGCAGTGCTCATTTAAGGAGAGCTCTATTGTTAGGCATGACAGATTGGGGACAACGGTTCTACAGGAAATGGAGTCTCAAGAAATTCAGGCTGGAATTTGGGGGGTTGGAGAATTATGACAATGTTCCAGAAGATGACATGACTGTATTTGAATAACTTTTTTGTTACTGGGACAACAGAAATGATTGCTTCTGCTTTTACTGCCAGGAAGCTCTTGCCAGTTTTTTTACTTTATTGTATTAAGGTAACGTTTCATTATCAAGGGGTAATTACAAAGTAAGGCCACTAGTTCCCAGACTTCATTTTTATGACTTTCCATCATTCTTCTCTTACGGTTTGGGTAAGGAATAAAGAAAGCATCACCACTCAAAAAGTGACAGTTATTCACCTGTTTTATTCCCCCTCCTACAATACACATGTATTGGGATTTTTCTGCACTTTTTGTTAAGCATAAAATATTGCATTGTGAAAGCCATGGTGTAGATAATCTGAAGTTGAAATGTTCATTGCACTGTCTATGTAGAATTCTCACACAACCTACCTTACCTAGAACTGTTGCCCAATAATGGAAAAGTACCAAATAAATGTCAATTTGTGTACATGAATAAATGTTGATTTGTGTACATGAATAAATGTCGATTTGTGTACATGAATAAATGTCGATTTTTGTACATGAATGTCGATTTTTGTAAATGAATAAATGTCGATTTTTGTACATGAATAAATGTAGGCTGTTGTACAGGGGGTAAATAAAGCATCCCCTGATAATAAGCCCTAATGTGTATTTTGGCGGGGGAAAAAGTATAAGACCCAGTCTTATTTTTGAGGAAATACAGTATCACCAACTCAGATAGGTGTGACCTCAGTTTAATATCTTAGCTCTTATGTTGCACTGCAATGTCAGTATTACAGACATTGATCTAAGCACCTGGTACGGGCCTAGAACCAACATCAAAGATGAACATGCTATCTGTCTCGTCTTTGAAACTGACAACTTTGGGTATTCATGTATATATATATATATATGTATATATATATATATATATATATATATATATATATATATATATATATATATATATATATATATATATATATATATATATATATATTTGTTAACAGGGTAAATGGATTGGTCCTTGGACCCTTTCTAGCCATGACCCTCAACATAAAGGTGATAACATATATAGCAAGTGACAAAGCAAGATACATAGAGCCTTAGTTTTGAACTAGCTTTTCATGAAGTTCTATATAAAATATGTGCTGTAATATTTACATCATGTTGTGCTTATATACATATTTACATTATAAGGACATAATATAGTGTCAGTTTTTAGTCAGTGTATAGACTGGTATATGTGTACATGACTTTGGTTATTAATTTAGGATGTAGGAATTGAATCAATATCAATAAAATAGGTATGACAGAATGTTTGTTAGAAGTGATCTGTCAGGCTTTTTCAGAATGAATATATATATATATATATATATATATATATATATATATATATATATAAAATTCTATATATTCAGCTTCATGGGGACTCAGGAGCTGGTTCCAGTTTGCTGAATTATTTTGTCAAAGTTTTTTTTCCCCTCAATAGCAAGGCGGGGTAGAGGGCAGTGTAAAGTGAGTGTGTTATTATGTTAAGCATACTATAAAGAGAATTTGAATTTTATCTTGTCAGGCAGAAACAGTACTTGTCATATAGCAGCCTAAAGGGGAATGTAGAAAGCTGTAGGCTGGCACAAGCAGTAACCAAAAACTAGTTTGCCTTCCGAAGGAATATACATCGATTTTTGTTTTTAGGCATGAGGATAATGCATCTACGGCTTTCCTACACATGCTCGAGTATCAGTAGCCTGTAAAAAAAAAAAAAAGAAAGGATGAACTGTGAAATAGTGTTGTGTAAACATAATGTTTTAAATCAGAATCAGAAGATAAGAATGTTAGTATTTCCGGCCTAATAGCCCAGTCTTCTGATTCAGAAGAAAAGCACAATACTATGTATAATGCCTAACACTTTTCCCATAGAAAATCACTGCTGGACTGGTGCAATTTCTAATTATGTGCCAGCAATGATTCACCTTTTTAGGGAGATTTCTTCCTTCCTCAAGTTGGTGTGACTGAGAGTTGGTAAATATAATTTCAGAGGATGTGCCCTTTTGTTTTTTGGGAATTTTTTTTTCATTCTTTTGGAAAGTCTACTTTCAGGAAGTTGGCATTTCTTAGTAGAAACTGAAACTACAGACAAAAATTTTTGTATCGGTTTGAATAATGTTTGCACATTTTTTTTTTATTTTTGGTTTATTTGAGTGTGTAATGGGTGGAGCTTTACTGTGGAGTTAAATGTTTGTTTATTTGATTAATGTCTTGAAAAACTGGTAGTTGTATCTTTTAAAAAAAAAACAATACAATGATGCCTCTTTCCCATGGGTAATACTCAATTTAAATTGAGCACATATGCCTGAACAACTAGTTATTGTTACCTCTTATGAATAGTAATTAGGTTTCTTCATACAATATACAGCATGATGTTTAAAAGTGCTGAAATGTAAGTGACTGAGTCAACCTGAGCTCTTTTATGGACTTAAATGTTTATTGACTAAGCATTTTACAATTTTAAAATGTTTCATCTCAAAGGACAATAAATACTAATGTAAAACCTGCATAAAATGCAGGCCCAGACATAATAAAGGACTAGTATTAAAAGCAGCTGTTAAAATTCAATATGGAATATCTATTAGGATCAGAAAAGATTCTTCTAGATAGATGGTAATTTAGAGACCTTTTAAAGAAGGCTGCTGAATCCAAAGGACCAGTGTTAACTGAGCATTTAACCAGCACATTGACACTAGGCCCTCAGAATACCCAGAAGCCGTTTCTCTGATGAGCGTAGTGGCCTGACTGGAACAAAGGGAAGATTACTGCTATTTCATGCACACAGAAGCCAGAACCAAGTGAGGCTGTATAAGTCAATAATAAAATCTTATGCAAGTTCAGCAGTACAGGAACGATGTGACAGCAGTGGCAGCTGCCCATCACAAATACTGCTGTAGAACTCTGTACTTCCTGCATTCATGCTACATCACTATATGAGATTCTTAGGAAGACAGCACTGTAATAATCTAAGTAAGATAGTTTAGGGCATAAATCGCTGTAGAACGGTCCATATATGGAATAAAGTTATAGATCAATACAATACTTTTCAGAGGTAAACAAATCCTGATAATGGCCAATACATGTCTTTCGGTATCAGTATATTGCCTAAAATGATACCAGGATCCTAGACTTGTAACACAAATTCCAGTTGACCCCTCCCCCATAAATAAAAAGGAGGTGAGGACAGCAAAATGCACAGACATACAGTGACATGAATCAGCACCACTTCTCACTTCTCCCTTCATATTGAGTCTGAAATGATTCTCATATAGCTAGGTATGAATCAACTCCAAACAGTCTTTTATTGGTGTATACTCTGGAGCTGAATCTTGGTTGAAGAAGAGACAAAGCAAGCTAAATGTCATCAAACAAAACTGATAACAGATACCTGACTCTTTCCGTCTAAGAAACTGCACCAGAGGTAGCAAATACACTGACAACAAGAAAGGTGCCAAGGCTGAACTCCAAGGAACTCCACATTCTAGAAGCTGTCTACTACAGGAATTTAATGCTGACATGAGCCTCTGAGTACAGCCCAAGATGTAAGAGACAAATCAAATCAGCACCACCTTGGAAAAAGCACAGTAAATTATAAATAAATTACATCAGTGCAGGATTCTAATGTGTTGATGGTGCCTAAACTTTAACAATGTGTACATCATAGGTGTGACTTTCTTCAGTATAAATGACATTAGTGTTATATTAATTACTCTCTTTTTGGCATGATGACCTATGTTAATCAGTACATAAAACATTGTCACCATATATTGGCATGAATGCCACTGTGAATATTGAACAGACATTCAAGTAGCAAGTTGTATTTTGTCAGAAAGGAGACATTTTGTGAGTGCATGACCACTACAGCTTAAACTTTAGTACAAGCTCTGGTGCAGTTTTGAAATTGTCAGAGATGTGCAAGAGGAGACCTATACCTGACATTCAGGCTGCAATCCTATTTATTTAGGTGACACTGGTGAACCAAAACTGGCAAAACATCTAAAGATTCTGATATTTAGATAATCATGCAGCAAACTAGACCCTTTACTGTAATTATTTATATTCTGCTTAGCCGGTCAGAGCCTCGATATGACTTACTGACCAGCTGTTGTTGCTCTGCCTACCTCTTTCTAATCAGTGTGGCACTGCTTTTTTTCACAGTGTTATACAGTTTTTCACAAAA
The DNA here is from genome assembly GCF_019279795.1 of Protopterus annectens. Classification (NCBI taxonomy): domain Eukaryota; kingdom Metazoa; phylum Chordata; order Ceratodontiformes; family Protopteridae; genus Protopterus; species Protopterus annectens. The sequence continues at coordinate 479,175,383 of NC_056732.1, read as the reverse complement.
CATTCTCTCACATGAAGACTGCAGTCCTTCAGATGCTGCCAAAAGTCTTATAGCTAGTTTACAAGATCACTGCTGCAATACAGTAACCAGCCCAGCTGTTTAAACTGCTGTGAGGGCTGACTGAACTTTGTAAGTGGTCATCTGATCATGAGATCTGAGTCCTATCTACAGTCCAAACTGCTGATGTGATGTGCTTCAAGGGTCAAACAGTACCAGAACTTGTGGGAACAGTTTGTGCCACTTGAAATGACAAGTTATGCATTCTCATTTACCTACAAAACTTCTACTGTTATGACCTCTCCAAAACTGATAAGAGCTATGTAAATCATAACAAAGACTTAAGTAAGAAGGCAAATCAGCATGAAGGTTACCAAAGAAATATGAGGTAGCTATGTAAATGTCTTAAGAAACAGTAAATTATGTGAAACTCAGGAGCAGAAAACAAGTAATACCAAGGCACTTTTTAGTTAGGATTATTTCTCCTTGGGCTTTCAAATATAGTTTCATAGATTCATACTAGGCTAACTGCCCTTGCGAGCCATTTTAAGCCTAGACAATTATCCCTTGTGAGACTCAAACCCTGCACCTTGTGTTTGTAAGGCAAACACCTCAACCATTAGGCCACCTTCCCAATAAACATGCAGAGCTACTATCATATTTTTCATAGGTGAAATAAATAAAGTTGTGGATAAAGTAATAAGACAGGATAGCATTAACAAAACAATTAAAAATGCAGCTGTGATCCATAATAATACAAAAAAAAATAGGTAAAAGTGTAGCCAAACACTCCAGGACAGTCTCAATAAATATATGACTTACTACAGTAAGTAGAAAGAATGAACTTCTGAATCCCTTAAATTCTCCTATAACACACACACGCATTTTTGTCTTGCCCAGCTAGAAATATGCAGACTCAGGAAATGAAGCAGTGAAATCCAAGAGCACAAAAAATGAATGTAGGAGAAAAATGTCCCTTGCAGAAAAGCTCTTTTTTTTCAGTTAAGTGCCAACTGAAAGCCATTCACAGCAAAGGAATGCAGCCACAGCATTTCATCTAGTAGTGTTGAATGAGTGTGTGTGTGTGTGTGTGTGTGTGTGTGTGTGTGTGTGTGTGTGTGTGTGTGTGTGTGTGTGTGTGTGTGTGTGTGTGTGTGTGTGTGTGTGTGTGTGTGTGTGTGTGCGTATCCATGCGCACGTAGGGACTTGGTTTCTAAATTTACTCTAGGAACACAGTAGCCTGAAGTTCATCATCACCTCCTACGCTATTATAATGAGGCATGAAAGCTTTATGCACAGATGACTTAAAGGGAGAAATCAACAATTAAACATTTTGGACATAACCCATACATGCTGGGAAAACTCACACTCTTAATAACCTGATCTTCTAAATCTGAAGAAAAACACAGCACTATGTATAACACATATATTATTTAAATATATACGTTGAAAACATCCTGTCTGGCATTTTAGTTATGAAACTTAGAATGCTAACTTACTTTCCATGTAACCACAGTGCAAAACATAATGTTGTCACCGACCATCTTACAGATAACACCAACTTAAAGTTATGTTTGACTAGCATTAAAATCAGCAATCCATACTCAGTGGAAAACAAAATGCAGTTTGTAATGTATGTTCGGTTCATTCATTCATTCATTTTTCCCTGCACCCCCTTCATTCGAACTGCGTCATTTAGGTACCCTATTATGCAACAACTATAAGGCAGATAATCTGCCCTGGATTAGATGCCAGGCCATTAGATGATGATCACACACATACTCTACCTCATAATTCTTTTGTGCAAGAATTCCTGACAAACCCAAAAATAATGGGGAAACAGAGGCCCAAAACCAGAAACATTATTAAATAAAGCTTTAATTCACTTAAAAACTTAATATAAGAATGGGTTTTGCATCAGCATGCATTTTCATAATAATAATAAGTATGAATCTCTAAAGATTGGCATTATTATTGACTGTAATACTATGGTTTACAGAACTGTGCTAAATATGGGGCAAACTCAGGACAGTACTATGAATTCAGGGACAGTTAACAAGTGTGCATTGTACAGACAACTTTTAAGATTACTAATTCACCTGCACAGGCAAATCTTTTTTTTTTTGAGACTTCCACATAAAATGAAGCAGCATTTGGTTCAATCTTCCATTACGCAGATGGAGGGGGTTTATCTCATAAGCATATCTGATCAGATTTGCAAGAACATGCCTTTGCGTACAAGGGGCACTTCTGGACAGCCACAAGAAAAAATGTATTACAGTTCAAATGTTCAGCAGATGATTTCCTAGTAGCCTAACAAAAGACTCAAAAAAACATGTGTGACATGAAGCCATAGGTTAGGTTATCCTGTGGCTAAGCAATATTTTGAGAGAGATTTCCAGATGACGGCACAAATTTTATGACACTGAAATCCCCTTGACTGTTGCTTAGCTTCCATGTAAGATATAACTTGTAAGGGTCAGTCAGCACTATTTATATTTTATTTTATTATAATTAAAAAAATCATTGCCTGGTGATATACCAAGCTGTTTAATTGGTCACATCTCCACCCTGCTCTAACTACAATACCAGGATAGTAGGGACAACAGCATGTTGGCCATGGGAGGATTGTACAAAACTAACTCCCACATGGCTTACTAATGTCACTTGTGGAAACATTCAATATTTTACTTATGATGATGCTGTTTGTAGCCTCATTTTTAAAACAGAATTTAGGGAGAGTAGAGGTGCACTGTTTCAGAGTTTTGCCCCTGCTCATAATAAAAAAACTAAACAAGGTGTTATGAAAAGACAAGCTATGCACATATTATTTTAATTGACAATGTCATTCCTGCTTTAGTTAATGCTTTGAAAGCATCATATATCTTACAAATCAATGGCCTGTCTGATTAAGTAGATCTGGCATTAATGTAATCCCACAAACAGTATGTAAACTTTTACTGTACATAAAAAGTGGTGAGTGCGTGTGTGTGTGTGTGTGTGTGTGTGTGTGTGTGTGTGTGTGTGTGTGTAGATGATATCTACACACACACACACACTTATATGCACACACAATTCAATCACACTTAATTCACATTGCTGTGGAAAATCAGTAAGAACATTGCAATGGACAGTTTGTTAGAGTTGCTGTTTTTTTTTTTTTTTTTTGTAGTGGCTGCTTTTCTTTCCTTTGGGTATACCTCTTTGGCTTTCAGGAAAACAAGAAAAACAAATGTTTATAGTTCCTGCCTGGCAAAATGAAGCAACTCGGTGTTCAATTCTAACTGACCTAATACAGCGTTTTTTTGTTACTAAAGAGGCAAGTTCTCTTGACTTGACTTCAGATATTTAACAGTAGGTGAAAAATGCAAGTGGTACTGAAGGGTAAGCTCACTTGACCTCAGCCTGTAGATTCTGATTTTAATTTGCTTAGCTAGTACAGGTTGGTTTGCTAAATATTATTTTGAATTTTTAGTTGATAAAAATAAGAACAAGGGTCATGATTGCTAAATTCCTTGCTACAATGAAGAATGGTGTTGAATACTGTGTGTGAATAATGCTGATCCAGATGTTCTGAGTTCTCTTGGTACTATTGTACCATTCTACTTTTAAATGTTCTGGATATCCCTGGGTAGTGGCCTCGATTCAGTAATCTGTCTACAAATATAAAACATTAGATGATAGTTCTTCATTGTACTGGCAACCATCTTATTACACTCAGTGCTGAGCAGTAATGTATGAATTGGATTCCCTACATGATGGAGAAAAACTATTTTACAGCTCATCATTCATCGCAAATTATATTACTGAAAACAGTGAGACAAAAAAAACATTAAAAAACACACGAAAAAATCTTTTTTTCAGGGGGCAAGCCCCCTCCACTCACAATGTATGAGGCAATCCCCTTATCCCTCTGAAATTATATATACTAACTCCACAGTTGCACCACAATGAAGAAAATTGAAAAAGTGGGGAAAAAACTAAAAGTGCACCACTGGCTTGCACAATAAACTGCAATGAAACTCATCACCACATTAAATTCTCAAATTTAATCTGCTCAGCCAATAGTGTAGTGCAAAAGCATTAGTATGCTCTTTAAATTTACATGCACTCTGAATAAATCATTGATGGTTATTTGCAGTTTGTGTTGGTGGATAAGTTTGCTCTGGCAATGGCTATGTCACATTTTCTGCTTGAAACAAGACATACACAACGCTCAGAAAATATGAGATCTAACAACTCTTGGATAACACTGTGTCAAACTTGGTAAGAGTTACTTTACATGTGTAGGATCACAGGATCATAGAAATTACAAGGGAATCAAGTTATGAGACCTGGCAGTCAGTCAGCCTTGTGGTATACCTCCTGCTTCCAATAGGACATAGTAAATCTTGTTTCTGATAGATGCTAGGGTGTCAGTCCGTTTAACATGTAAGGTGAGTTTACTCCAGGGGAGAGGTAACATTGGGTAAGGAATTTCCCTCTCCATCATGTTCTGTTTATATACTGGTGGAAGTTTAAGTCTTTAGATCTAGTGTTTAGAGAGCTGCTGGTCTTAAAGAGATACAAGAGGTCCAGGAGTGTTGTTTTTTAGGAGAGCAGAATATAAGACACAGATCACCACATAAGAGCATATAGGGGACAGAGCAAGGACAGGACTTTAAGCCTGTCTTGCTATCCCAAGCTGTTTAGGCCAGTAAGCTTTTTAGTCAGGCACTGCTGTGGTCTTTCTGTTTGGGCTAGGAGTCTAGGCAGGTACATACCAAAGGGGGCATTGTACTTGGTAATAGAATAATAATATTTTTTGCTTTGGGTGAAATGCATTTAGTTGCTACATAGAAGGATTTTTGACTTCTTATGATATATGGTGATCAGAGTGTGATCTGTCAGCTAGGGTGCCAAGATCTCTGATTGTTGCACAAGTCTGGAGGGGGATACTGGCTTTGCTGTAGGTTGGAGGGGACAGATATTTTCATACCAAATACAATAATGTTACACCTTTTTGTATTTGGTATAACCCCCATTTTCAGTACACCACTGATTTGTAAGGTTTAGTTATCACTGCAGAGCCCCTGAATCAAGGAGTGATACAACACCTACAGCCAACAGTCAGTCATCAGCACATTTCATTAGCCATAGGTCAGGGTTAGTTGTTTGTAGGTCAGAGAAGTATATCCCAAACAAGGTGGGTCCCAGCACTGATCCTTGAGCTACCCCACTGGCTACCTTTTTGTTTTCTGAGCTAATGCATGATACTTTTACTACATGGCTTCTATCTTTCATCCATTTCCCTCTACAGATGAGGTGGCATTTAGATCTAATAGTTTGTTAACAAAACCTGAATGGAAGATGGTTTCACAAGATTTTGGTGAGGTACAAATAGGATGTGTGGACTGCATGACCTCCATTCATACCTCTCAACCTTCCAGATTTTTCCTCATGTTTTTGGTTTGCTCCTCATAAAATTTGTAGTTTTCTGGCAAATGACTGAGTCACTAAATAATGACATACTTTTGAGTTTCAGACTTTATATCCTTCAGAACATGAATGCTAACACTAATTTTGTTATTTTTAGCAACTTTCTAAGTTTGCAAGAATATTTAAAATGTGTCCCTGTTTTGGGGTCTTTGTCCAGATTTCTTGCTCTAACAGACTGAGAGGTATGCTTCCATCCACAACCTCTTTGACTTTCTTGATAAACTTCTTCAAGTTGTACAGACATTATCTTCACTTTACAAAACCAAACTATTGAGTATTATGTTGTAACATATTTTTGATTGTGCACTTAATGAAGTCTGATATAGTGTAGTCCATATGTTTACAGATTAACCTAATCAGATTAATTAGTCTATAGTTCCCTGTGTCGGAGTGAGTCCTTCCTTATGGAGGGACATCACAGTTGCAGTCTTCCAAGCTTCATGGACATACCTAATGCCTAAAGTTAAGACTGACAAGTTTAGGATTGTTCCTGCAAGGCCATGTGTGGCTCTCTTTATTATACAATCAGGTATGTTGCCTGGTCCCATTGACATGGTATATTTGACTTTTGAGAGCATAGTTAGGATATGCTCCATTAAGATTTTCTCTGTTGGTGTACCACAAGGGTCCATACTCGGACCACTGCTATTCATCATTTTCACCAAACAACTCCAGTCAGCTTCCAAACATGCAACCATAGGTCAATATGCAAATGACTTCTCTCTCATATGATCAGCTCACTCTTTTCCAGAACTCCTACAAATCACCTAAAAAGCCTTACTTGACAAAAAATTCCTCTCTGACTCCCAACTTATACTTAACTCTGACAAAACTAAACTCATGCTCTTCACTGACAAAGAAACACACTGTCTACATCCAACCTTCATCATCCGCTCCACTAATAACACTAAAACAGAACCTGTTGAATACACCAAACTCCTTGGTGTTACCATCAACAACAATCTTAGATTTCATAAACATCTAGCTACTACTATCAAAAAGGTACACATCAAACTAGGTTCACTCTATAGAGTCAAACCTTTCCTCACTAACACCACCAGAAAATCCATAGCAGATACCCATTTACTCTCCTCCCTTCTTTATACCTCTCCTATATTCACTAATCTTTGGAAAACAGACTTACATAAGCTGGAATCTTGCTACAACAAAATAGCAAAGTTTGCCACTGGCCTCCCTAACAGATCATACCACTGCAAAACACTGCACCAGCTAAAATGGCTGGAATTCCCAAACCTACTAACTTTCAACTAACTAAATTTCACACACAATGTAGCAACTGCCCAGCTCTAAAAAGATCTTATCCATCCCTACAGTAGCAAATGATCCCTAAGAACAACCAACAAACTTCTTCTAGAAGTAACCAAAATGTGGAATGTGCCCCCAATGTCCCTACATAGTGAATACTAAGGAACTGTGCTACTGGAATTCATTAGGAAAGTTACGGGTTAAAGGTTATTTAGCTGTTACACAAAAGGGGTGACGTACTGCACAACTTGTTTTGCATACTATATGGGTAAAACAGAAATGAAGCTAAAACAAAGAATTTGCGAACACACCTACGACATTACTAAAGGCAAAGAGACCAATGCTTTGTTTAAACATACTTTAATGTGTCCAGGATTTAGTTTCAAGTTCTGGATTCTGGACCAGGTTAAAAAAAGTGATAGAGGAGGTGACTGGGAAACTAGGCTAGAATTTAGGGAGCTTATGTGGCAGTTGAAAATGAAGGCTTGCCCCCCCCCCCGGGTTTGAATGAATATTATTCTATCACACCTGCCCTTAAAAGAAGAGCTTTAAAATAATGCTCTATTTTAAAATAATGCTCTAATTTTATGTCTGAAAATTTGTTTTATAATAATGTTCTTGAAATCATGTTTTACAACGTTTTAAATTCACACTTGTGGACAAAGCAGTCCTATTTTTATGCATTTATTTCTTAAGTATCAAATTTCATATTCTTTAACTTGGTGTTTTCACTATATTGATGGTTCTTTGGGATATAAATGATTATTTAACCAATAGAGTTTGGATTTTCAGAATTTGTTAATTGAAGGTACTATTTAAATGTTTGGCACTTCTGGTCAAGTATTCTGATGAAGTTCCCTGTGCGAAATGAAAGCGCTTAATCTTGTGTGTGTACAGTCAAATATATTACATTAAATTTTATTTTTGGTTATTGTTTGGTGTGACGACTTTGCCTTTATTGGGACCAATATGGTGGTTTGTGGTGTGGATTACTAGTTCCTCGTTTTTGTGCATTCACTTCTTTTCCACGTTTTTCTTGTTTATCATACCACTGCAAAACACTGTACCAGCTAAAATGGCCTGAATTCCCAAACCTACTAACTTTCAACTAAGTAAATCTTACACACAATGTAGCAACTGCCCAGCTCTAAAAGACCTTATCCATCCCTACAGTAGCAAACGTTCCCCAAGAACAACCAACAAATGTCTTCTAGATGTAAACAAATCCAGCAATTACTACAAAGACTCCCTTATATCAAACAATATATCCAAAATCTGGAACTGCCTACCCAAAACAATTACCAACATCACAAATGTAGGTAAACCAGAAACTTAGAAAACACTGCAACTGCGAACACTTGACAAATAACTACACCAAAGCAAAGAAAGCACGGACACTGAAATTAGCACTTTCATTCACTTTATTCCGGTGAACTTCTTCAGAAAACCTTAACCCATCCCCAAACTTCACTTAAATATAAAATTTATATCACATGTCTCATGGTGTCATTAAAGCTCCTTTCATTACAAAAGTGTACTTAAAACAATAATGAATACACAATTAATAATTACTTATTTTACACTTAGTGAAAACATCATATATTTACACTAAAAAAATTAAAACTATTTTAATTGCAAAAAACATTTGATGTTAATAGTATCATTTAAAACTGGCTAATGATCTGCACCTAAAAAAATCTGCCACAGAGATTCTTTGCACTCCAGTGTTAACTTGTAGTCACCTGAGAATGTATTACAACTAATACTATCTATAACAAAAAGGGAGAATTTTTTGAAATCACCACATACATTCATGTGCCTAGCCAGAGCATTGGTTAATTCTGTCTTCTTCAAGGCTAGGAGGTGTTCATAAATTCTCCTTTTAAGACACCTAGTTGTCTTGCCAATATAAAAACAGGGGCAAGGGAGACACTGTGCGACATACACCACCATTTCACTGTTACAGTTATAATAACCTTTAGACCAAAAAGGTCTGTTGATATGTTTAAAATGAATGGAAGATAAATTACTAATGTACCTACACTGTCTACAGTTATTACAGGACAATGTACCCTTGGTTTGAATAAAACCTGTACTAGTATCCATATCACTATTTGCTGCTTGTTCCAAAAGACTTTTAATATTCATGGTTTTCTTAAAGGTGAACTTTGGTTGCATGCCAATAATTTTTACCAAATCAACATTGCCTATCAGTATCTTCCAATTATCTGTTATATTTCTCAGACTCCACATCTCATTCGTTATTGGCAATGGAAATGCACATGAAAAGTTGTTATTGTGTGAACTGACAACTTCTAGCCGATCACTTTGTACAACATTATGAGTGTTACCATTTAGTATAGGACTAGCATTTCCTTTCCTAAGTAAAATAACTCCTCTTTCTATATTTTGTAACCATAAATGGTTGTAACCTCTTGCCACAAAAAATGACCTCAAAGTCCCCATTTCATCTAAGAAAATGGTATCCTTTGAGGTTAATCTACTTAGTTTAATCAGCTGCCCTTTCACTACACCTTTTTCATGTGCAGTGGATGTAGGCTATCTTTATGTAAGTACTGGTTGACAAATATTGATTTCCTAAAAAATGCAACTAATAAATTATTTTGACTGAAAATCATATTTCAAATGCAGGTCTAAAAAATTAAGACTATCACCAAAACCACTGATGGTACATTTGAGAAAATCCATGGAGTTATTCAAATAAGATACAAAAAGAGCAAATTAATCCTAGCTCCCATTCTACAAGAAAAAAAATCATCAATGTAACGATAATATACCAGGATTTTGTCAAAATCCTGGTAATTATAGAGAAATTTGCTTTCCCAGTTTGCCATCACTAGGTTGGCAAACACTGGGGCTACTCTCACCCCCATAGCCACTCCTTATGTTTGTTTATAGAATTGGTTATTGAATTTTAAAAAATTATTGTCCAATACCAATTCCATAAGGGCACAGACAGTGTTAATTTTTGAATTGTCAAAACTAGTATTACTAACCAAATTTTCTCTTAAAAATTATATTCCTACTTCTTGATTTATGCAAGTGTAAAGGGAAGTGACATCCAAATATGCAAACTGAAAATGTTCAACCTGAGGTCTAAAATCCCTCAAAATTTCTAACAAATGCCATGAGTCTCGTAAATAGTGTTTTGAAGCCTGCACAACTGGATTCAGGACAAAATCCAACCATGTGGATAATGTCCCTGTCTTAGACTTACTGGCAGATATAATTGGTCTAAAGGGAGGATTAACACTGTTCCCCTAAACCTTCAGAATTCCAAAAAAAAAATGCCATCTTTGGAAACTCCACTTGTAAATGACTATAACATTGGTAGTCAATCTCTTCTTGACAGAACATATCAAAAAGACTAGTATCTAACTTCAGATAGCAACTCTTGCTGTATGACAAGTCCACTTTTTTATAAATTGAGTCATCTTTTAACATATCTTCTATGGACTTGACATAATCTACTGTATCCATAATTACTATTTTACCACCTTTATCTGCTTTCATTACTCTAACTTCTTTGTTACTGCTGATAGATTTAAGTGCCTGGTGTTCAGCATCACTAAGATTGTGAACCTTCCTGTCTGGTTGTATCTTCCTGAAACTCGATTCACATAAATTTTGAAAGACCTGTAATGTGCTTAATAAAGGTGGGTTGTAAGTAGCAGCCTTTTTAGGTCCTCGGGTAACTACTGTGTTACTGTCTATATTAACTTCATGCATGATATAACTCAAATTTAATTTCCTTAAGTATAGTCTAAAGTCCACAATGACTTTAGCTAAATTGATAGAATTCCCAGGAATAAAAGAAAAACTTTTTTTAAGTACGTTAAACACTTGCTCTGACAGTGCAATTCTAGAAAGATTTAAAACTTCTATAGCATAACATGAAGTATCAGACAAAGTTACTACTTTTTCTTGTTCCTGCCCCTTCCCTTCCCCTTTTTTTGTACTGCCTTGGACCAAGTAGGTGCCATTTTGTTCCCCTGATGGTCCACTAAAATAGGACCCTTATTATTAGTACAGTTGGAACCATCTGAAGTAACTACTGTTGCACTATGGTTACCATTAGTACCATTGTTGTTCAAACCATTGTCACTACTGACCAAATTAATACTGGTATCAACCCCTGTACACTCAGCAACATTGCTATTGTCAGTGACTCTATTGGAAACAGAGCCCAATGGTAAATTGTCCAAGGCCATAGTGACCCCATTATTCATTACAGTATTATTGTCAATGGAAATTAATTTATTATTGTCCCACACAGCATAAGCAGTCTTGTTGGCATATGCTAAAATGTCTCTTCTCAATTTTCTTTGTTTTCTTGCTACTATAGTAGCTCTATGTCTAGCTGCTTTTGCTGCAATGCCATAATACATGTGACTAAACAAATTCAAACAGGAAAAGTTTTTCACTTGTTCATTCAATTCGCTCATAGAGCCTGTAACTTCCTCCATTTGTTTTTGAGAATGCTCCACTAAAATGCGTATCATATTGATGCCAAATTCATTGAACAAATCTACTAGTTGACTGTGTAATCGGTCACCAAATGACACAGAATTTGGAAATCTATTAGTCCGCAAACCCTGCGGAACACATTTCCATTTGATACATTCTGTAAAATAGCTGACCTCAACGTCTAACATGACATACCTCAAAGTCAGCTTTTCAAATTCAAAAACAGCTTTTTTGCAATTGTTCTGTTCTGTTGCAGAGTTTAATTACAGCTTCAGTATTTACAAACTATTTGTTATTTCCTCAATGTCCAAAAAAGGACTTTTAGAACCCTGAAGAACATGCTGTAAAATGCTATTGCTCAGAATGGACATACTCCGTCTGAGCTCCTTCAGCTGGCATAACATCTGAATGAAGTGAATCATTCCGTTCTTGCCCAAAATAATTTGAATTAACGTTACAAGCTAGAAATGATTCAGCATGCCTTCCAAATCCCTTATTGATAGAGTTTGTAATAACGGCTGTACTTTGCTCAGAAAAAAAGAGGAAAACCATCGGGAACAGAATGGGTAGATAGATCCAACAAAATGTCCTGTGAAATGCCTTCTGTAGCCGTAGTGTAAACCCACACTAGACATGACAAATGTAGGTAAACCAGAAACTTAGAAAACACTGCAACTGCAAACACTTGACAAAGATCTACACCAAAGCAAAGAAAGCACGGACACTGAAATTAGCGCTTTCATTCACTTTATTCCTGTGAACTTCTTCAGAAAACATTAACCCATCCCCAAACTTCATTTAAATATAAAATTTATATCACATGTCCCATGATGTCATTAATTAAAACTCCTTTCATTACAAAAGTGTACTTAAAACAATAATGAATACACAATTAATAATTATTTATTTTACACTTAGTGAAAACATCATATATCTACACTAAAAAAATTAAAACTATTTTAATTGCAAAAAAACATTTGATGTTAATAGCATCGTTTAAACCTGGCTCATGATCTGCACCTAAAAAAATCTGCCACAGAGACACAGTGTCCGTAAGTACTGAAGCTGTAGTTAACTCTGCAACAGAACAGAACAATTGCGAAAAAGCTGTTTTTGAATTTGAAACGCTGACTTTGAGGTACGTCATGTTAGACATTGAGGTTAACTATTTTACAGAATGTATCAAACAAAAATGTGTTCCGCAGGGTTTGCGGACTAATAGATTTCTGAATTGTGTGTCATTTGGTGACCGATTACACAGTCAACTAGTAGATTTGTTCAATGAATTTGGCATCAATATGATGCATATTTTAGTGGAACATTATCAAAAACAAATGGAGGAAGTTAAAGGCTCTATGAGCGAATTGGATGCACAAGTGAAAAACTTTTCCTGTTTTAATTTGTTTAGTCACATGTATTATAGCATTGCAGCAAAAGCGGATAGACATAGAGCTACTATAGTAGCAAGAAAACAAAGAAAATTGTGAAGAGGCATTTTAGCATATGCTAACAAGACTGCTTATGCTGTGCGGGACAATAATAAATCAATTTCCATTGACAATAATACTGTAATGAATAATGGGGTCACTATGACCTTGGACAATTTACCATTGGGCTCTGTTTCCAATAGAGTCACTAACAATAACAATGTTGCTGAGTGTACAGGGGGTGATACCAGTATTAATTTGGTCAGTAGTGACAATGGTTTGAACAACAATGGTTCTAATGGTAACCATGGTGCAACAGTAGTTACTTCAGATGGTTCCAACTGTACTAATAATAAGGGTATTTTTTTAGTGGACCATCAGGGGAACAAAAGGGCACCTACTTGGTCCAAGACAATACTAAACAAGGGGAAGGGAAGGGGCAGGAACAAGAAAAAGTGGTAACTTTGTCTGATACTTCATGTTATGCTATAGAAGTTTTAAACCTTTCTAGAATTGCATTGTCAGAGCAAGTGTTTAATGTACTTAGAAAAGGTTTTTCTTTTATTCCTGGGAATTCTATGAATTTAGCTGAAGTCACTGTGGACTTTAGACTATATTTAAGGAAATTAAATTTGAGTTATATCATGCATGAAGTTAATATAGACAGTAACACAGTGGTTACCCGAGGACCTAAAAGGCTACTACTTACAACCCACCTTTATTAAGCACATTACAGGTCTTTCAAAATTTATGTGAATTGAGTTTCAGGAAGATACAACCAGACAGGACGGTTCACAATCTTAGTGATGCTGAACACCAGGTGCTTAAATCTATCAGTAGTAACAAAGAAGTTAGAGTAATGAAAGCAGATAAAGGTGGTAAAATAGCAATTATGGATACAGTAGATTATGTCAAGTCCATAGAAGATACGTTAAAAGATGACTCGATTTATAAAAGAGTGGACTTGTCATATATCAATAGTTGCTATCTGAAGTTAGATACTAGTCTTTTTGATATGTTCTGTCAAGGAGAGTTTGACTACCAATGTTATAGTCATTTACAAGTGGAGTTTCCAAAGATGGCAGTGGAATTCCGAAGGTTCAGAGGAACAGTGTTAATCCTCCCTTTAGACCAATTATATCTGCCAGTAAGTCTAAGACAGAGACATTATCCATATGGTTGGATTTTGTCCTGAATCCAATTATGCAGGCTTCAAAACACTATTTACGAGACTCATGGCATTTGTTAGAAGTTTGGGGGATTTTACACCTCAGGTTGAGCATTTTCAGTTTGTATCTTTGGTTGTCACTTCCCTTTACACTTGTATAAATCAAGAAGTAGGAATAGAATTTTTAACAGAATATTTGGTTAGTAATACCAGTTTTGACAATTCAAAAATGAACACTGTCTGTGCCCTTAAGGAACTGGTATTGGACAATATATATATATATTTTTTAAATTCAATAACCAATTCTATAAACAAACATCAGGGGTGGCTATGGGGGCGAGAGTAGCCCTGGCCTTTGCCAACCTAGTGGTGGCAAACTGGGAAACCAGATTTCTCTATAATTACCAGGATTTTGACAAAATCCTGGTATATTATCATTACATTGATGATTCATTTTTCTTGGGGAATGGGAGCTATGATAAATTTGATCTTTTTGTATCTTATTTGAATAACTCCACAGATTTTCTCAGATTTACCATCAGTGGTTTTGGTGATAGTCTTAATTTTTTAGACCTGCATTTGAAATATGATTTTCTATCAAAATAATTCATTAGTAGTATTTTTAGGAAAGCAATATTTGTCAACCAGTACTTACATAAAGACAGCCTACATCCACTGCACATGAAAAAGGTGTAGTGAAAGGGCAGCTGATTAGACTAAGTAGATTAACCTCAAAGGATACCATTTTCTTAGATGAAATGGGGACTTTGAGGTCATTTTTTGTGGCAAGAGGTTACAACCATTTATGGTTAGAAAATATAGAAAGAGGAGTTATTTTACTTAGGAAAGGAAATGCTAGTCCTATACTAAATGGTAACACTCATAATGTTGTACAAAGTGATCGGCTAGAAGTTGTCAGTTCACACAATAACAACTTTTCATGTGCATTTCCATTGCCAATAATGAATGAGCTGTGGAGTCTGAGAAATATAACAGATAACTGGAAGATACTGATAGGCAATGTTGATTTGGTAAAAATTATTGGCATGCGACCAAAGTTCACCTTTAAGAAAACCATGAATATTGAAAGTCTTTTGGAACAAGGAGCAAATAGTGATACGGATACTAGTACAGGTTTTATTCAAACCAAGGGTACATTGTCCTGTAATAATTGTAGACAGTGTAGGTACATTAGTAGTTTATCTTCAGTTCACTTTAGACATATCAACAGAAATTTTTGGTCTAAAGGTTATTATAACTGTAACAGTGAAATGGTTGTGTATGTCACACAGTGTCACTCTTGCCCCAGTTTTTATATTGGCAAGACAACTAGGTATCTTAAAAGGAGAATTTATGAACACCTCCTAGCAATGAAGAAGAAAGAATTAACTAATGCTCTGACTAAGCACATGAATGTATGTGGTGATTTCAAAAAATTCTCCTTTTTTGTTATAGTGTTAGTTGAAATTCATTCTCAGGTGACTACAAGTTAACACTGGAGTGCAAAGAATCTCTGTGGCAGAGTTTTTTTAGGTGCAGATCATGAGCCAATTTTAAAAGATACTATTAACATCAAATGTTTTTTGCAATTAAAATAGTTTTAATTTTTTTAGTGTAAATATATATTTTCACTAAGTGTAAAATAAGTAATTATTAATTGTGTATTCATTATTGTTTTAAGTACACTTTTGCAATAAAAGAAGTTTTAATTAATGACATCATGAGACGTGATATAAAGTTTATATTTAAGTGAAGTTTGGGGATGGGTTAAGGTTTTCTGAAGACATTCACAGAAATAAAGTGAATGAAAGCACTCTTTCTTTGCTTTGGTGTAATCCTTTGTCAAGTGTTTGCAATTACCAACATCAACAACACATTAAAGTTTAAAACACTACTACCTCACCAACAAATGGCTCTCCTCCTGTACCAACTCTGGATGACCTATCCTTCCTCTCCTAGCTCCATTTTCACCCTCTTTCTCTCACATTAGCCCTTATGATTTTCTCTAATAGCTTTTTACCCTCTCTCTCATTTTTCCCAACCACTGTACCGTCCTATATCCCCCTCCCTCATTACCTCTCTAGTACCAACAAGTTTCCACAGTTTACTATACTGCTCTACAGCACTATTTCTAGTCTATTACTAGACTCCACTACAGTACCACTCTAAAGCTCATATTGTATCCACATAGACCAGTGATGGCAAACCTTTGACAAAGGTGACACACTACAACATTTTGAGTGACACACCAGTGTTCATCAACACCCAAGTTACCAAAGAAACTGAATGAACAAAAATACAAGAAATATGTGGCCCTGCACTTATTTATTAAAACCCAGCAACAAAAATTCATTAATTGATGTTAATCAAATCAAATGCAATGTGAACCACATTTTTTTTTTCAGTTCAATTCACACTTACTATTAAAAGTAGCCCAATTATCAGTGCACATATTGTTTTTTCTATTGTAAGTCACTGGTTTTTGTTTTACTTTTTAATACATAGCAGCACACAAGTGGACTGTATTTTAAATAAATGAATATGTAAAAAATTGTTTCTCTTGTGTGTGTGTGTGTGTGTGTGTGTGTGTGTGTGTGTGTGTGTGTGTGTGTGTGTGTGTGTGTGTGTGTGTGTGTGTGTGTGTGTGTGTGTGTATGTGGGGGGTGACATGCCAGCAGAGTCAAGATAAGCATTTTCCAAATTTTTGACAAGCCAAGCCATTTTTGTCGCCCCTATCATTTCATATTGTGGACTACTACTACTGTTTACTAGCAAAGACCTTGCTACCTGCGTGCCAAAACCGATATAAAATGCTTCATTCCCTGCCTAGTTGAACTTTTTTACCTACTCATCAAAACTCTTAACTATGCTTACTAAGTTGTAACTTTGTCAGATATTGTACATTGATTAGTTATTGACATGTTATCTATGCTATATCTACGAGACATTTTGATTGCAAGTTTTTGCGAATGTGGAACATGTTTCCATAAGTTGTAAATATACTTGACACCGTTACTAGAAATGTTATGTTTATCGATATGCGTACCTATACAGAATTTAATTGTAATGCTTTATTGTTTGTCCTTGTTAATGTGGAGCTTAATTGTTTGTTCTTGTTAATGTGGAGCTATTCTGTCCAGTCCGCTGCTGAAAAGGGGCTCTTTTTCAGTACAGTGGACCATTACGGTAAACAAATGTAAAATAAAATAATTAAATGAATAAATAAATTTTAGGTGATGTTAGGAACTGTGGTATTTGTGAAATTTGGGTGCTTGTCTCTTGGGTGAAATTTGCACTAAACATTACTGCCCGTATATTTGCTATGTTTTTTTAGGTCATAGTAGATGATGCCAGTTTGGATTAACTTAGAACACTGGTGGGTACTATTTCTTAGATTCTTAATATAACTAAAGATGGATATACAGTTGCCCTTGGCCTCGGCTGCCACTTTTAGATCATGTTTAGCTCTGGACCAGTTAATGGTAGCTTTTAGAATTTTTGTATTCCTTTTGATAGACTCTTTTAACATAGGTGGTTTATATCTACTCTAAGATTTTAGGCATATTTTTTCCTGAGCAATACAGCTTGTTAATGCTAGCAGACCACTATGGTGGTTTGATTTTGAATTTCATGTAGGGACTGCTTAGTCTAAGCATGGTTACATGTGGAAGTAAAGCTCTGAAGCGTAAGTAATCAATTGGAAAATCACATGGTAAAAGTTTCAGTAAATGTGCTCTCCTCCAGTCCTTATATTTCAATTTGTTTGCTGGAGTGGCATTAAAGAAAAAAGTTATCAATTTTTAACCACATTCACCAGATGGGGATAATGCAGAAGTGCCTCAGGAAGGAGCTATGTTGGTTAAGACAAGGTCTAGGATGTTATACCCTCTAGTGGGTTAACTTGCCAATTTTTTAAAGTCCAGTAATCTTTTGGTGTACCCAATGTTAGACATAGCAGCATCGGTTAATTGATCCCAAACAACAGGCAATCATTTAACTATAGGCCCGGTTATTACGTTTCAGAAAAGTTAAAATTGTATCTCCATTTGACATGTACACTTTCCATGGTAATTTTTGCCAGTTGTTGAGGCTTAATGTTTGAAAAGTTTACACTAAAATCCTTTTCTTGAAATGGATGACTAATGGTAGAAATGTCATTATTTACTTATTTATGTTTCCTAATCAGATTAGCCTCAGTAGATGTAATCCACTTTCAGTGGAGGCCTAAAGCGATATTTATACAGACTAGTGGAAATTGGGCTAGGACTATAGAGATCTGCTTCGCCTCTTATAGAATACAAGCAAAATGTTCTAAAAGAGGAGCACAGAGTGATTAGGAAAAGACAACAAAGAATCAGAAAAAAAGGGAAGTTACAGCATTTTTGAGAGTTTCACACTTGATACTTGTTTAATGAAATATAAAATATTGAAAAAAAGAATGTGATAATGACAGATGCAATAAAATACAGGAAACTACAAATGTGATGATTTGGAATGTGAGAGTAAAAAAAAATATGTCAGCATACCCTTGTTTGGAATGTGAGAATGTAAGAAGGTGCAGCAAATGTCAAAACCAAATTTAAGGATGCAAGAATTGAGTATTGTCAAAATAAGGATTTTTTTTTAGGTTATTATGATAAAAAGGATACCATGAAAGAAAAATATGATGATGATTGTATGAATTGTTGGGAAATTATGGACACACTTCAGGATTCAGGCTTGTAGAATCACCAGAGTGGGCTGTTCCTATGACTATTCTACATGCTAATGAAACATTCAAGGGGAGTGGCCTATGCTTATCAGCTATGTGCTTCCCCCCAGAAATGCTTGTAGTAAAACTTCTACCCAGCTAAGCAAGACAGAGTCACTTGGCTTCATAAATGAGCACAGCTGACCATGTTAATGAAAGGAAAGTATCTGTGTGTATGTGTATGTGCTCAGGCATCTGTGACTGTCTACGAGTGTGAGTGTGTGTGTGTGTGTGTATGTGTATCATCATTATCAGCCCCCTTTTCCCCTCATTTTCTACATTGGGTTGGGACATTATGTTAACTGTCACCATCTCTTTTGATTCAATGCCACACTCCTGCTTCGTTCGACGCACATACCTGACTGTTGCAGGTCTTTTCTCACACAATCCATCCACCTCTTTGCTGGATGTCCTCATTTCCTTTTACCTTCTTCCTGACTGGCCCAAATCTTCTTCACCAGATTGTCTTCTGCTTTTCTGCATGTGTGCCCAAACCACCGTAATCTGTTCTCTTTGGTCTTTTCTGCAATTGGAGCTACGCTGGCTTCTGCTCTTATGTCCTTATTTCTTCATCTGTCCCACAGTGTGCATCCTACCACCTTTCTCAGGTACTTCATTTCCATCATCTCTAGCTTCCTCATCTGTTCTGCCTTTAATGCCCTGTTTTCTGTACCATACAGTAGTACTGGTCACACCAATGTCTTGTACACCTTGCTTTTCAGCTTCTTTGGCATTCTTCTGTCATAGACTACATCTAAGACTTCATGCCAGTTGGCTGCAGCCCCTCTGATTCTAGCGTTGACCTCTTCTTTCAGACTTCCCTTCTCCTCAACCACCCCTCCCAGACACCTGAAGCTATTAACCTGTTCCACTATCTTCCCTTCTATCTCAGTTCTCAGTTTCTTCTGATTTCACCAATTTGCTGTCATTACCACTGTTTTTTCTGTGCTTAGTTTCATCCCATGTGCCTTCAGTTTTACATTCCATTCCCCAATCCTTTGCTGAAGTTCTTGCTCAGAGTCTGGCTGTAATGCCACATCATCTGCATCCAGCAACTTTGTTGATATGTCCTGTCGGACGTGTTTGTTATTGTAGTCCATCACCAGTATGAAAAGCAGTGGGCTCATAGCCCTGATGAAGTTCCTACTCGAGTAATGAAAGTGCTAAACCTTGTGTTTTGACTCAATAAATGAGTGGTTTCAAACAGCAAGTGGTTTCCTTGTCGTGGTTTGGTATTCCTAGTTTGTCTTTTGGATTCGTATTCCTTTCTTAGCTTCTTTGTTAGCCAGTATTCCTTGCTAGCCTGGTCGGTATTTTCTATCTCCCACTTTTTCCTGCACTCCTCCTTTCTTTTGATGACTTCCTGGACTTCTGCATTCCACCACCAGCTTTCTTTATGCACTTTATTTCCATACCTGGCTCTGCAACATGCTGTTTTAGACGCTGCCATTCTTGTTCAACTCTACCTATTTCCTCCTCTTCTTGGGGTGCTAGAGCCCTGAGTAATTCCTTGAGTTGTTGTACTTTCAACTTCTAGGTCTTCAGCCTGGTCTCTGTTGACCTTAGTGCCTTCTCTGACCACTGCTTGCAGCTGATTATGGCAACCAGTGGTTTATGCTCTGGGTTGACTGTTTCACTGGGGATGACTTTGCAACCGCTGATTCTACTTCAGTGTCCTTTCCTTACTAGGAGGATGTCTACCTGAGTTGCATGTTGACCCCTCTTATATGTGTTCTTGTGACTGTTTTTGTTGGCTACTATCAAGCCATTTGTCAGACAGAAGTCTAGGATGGCCTGTCCTTCTTTATTCCTGTTGCCCCAACCATGTGAACCCAGGTAGTCCTCATATCCTGTTCTGTCTGTCCCGATATGTGCATTCACATCACCCATTCTTAACACCAATTCATGTTGCCCTGCCTTATCTAGTAGGTCTTGCAACTGCTGTCTGAATGCACTCTTTTCCTCAGTATCACAACCCTGCTGTGGGTTATAGGGTGAGATTGTGAATAATGCCCTATCATTGGACTGGAGTCTGATTGCCATGAGTCTTGTCACTAATTCTGATGATATCCCTCACTGCCTTCTGAAGCCTCTCTCTCACCACAATTCCCACACCCATTCTAGCCTGTCTTCCTCCTGAGTAGTACACTCTGGATCCCAAACCAAGTGGCTTCTCTGCACTGTCCTTCCATCTTGTCTCTTGGATACACAGGCTGTCCAGCCTCCTCCTCATCATTATGTCATCCCCTTCCAAGCTGCATCCAGTCAGTGAACCTACATTAAGTGTAGCAATTCTGAGTTCATGTTTGGCAGGTTGATTGGTTTTCATGTTTGGCAGGTTGATTGATTTTATGTCAGCTTTCACTCAACAGAGCTATCCAGGTAACACAGGGTGGGCAACTAGACAATGGCCGGCCAGTAGCTTATTAGATCAGGACTGCTGGCCTTTATGATGGTGATACACTGGCCAATAGGAGCACATACACCCCTCCCAGAATAGGCTACCCATGCCCATTTTGGCGACATTAGTCAACATGACCGAATAACCTAGAGCCATATTTTACACCATCGAGTGGCAGCCCTGCCATGGTGTGCAGTCTGTTATCCATGTTCTCCTATCTTGAGGATACTGCACACTCTTTCCTATATAGGGCCCCATGTACAGTCTGTGCTGCTGCCCACAGCTCCATTCTTTGGAAAGTTTGAGACAGAAACACTCAGCATGTTTTTCAGAGGTGTGGGAAACCCGGAAGAGACACAGAGAGAACACACAATCTCCAAATAGGCATTGGCCAGAGGTCAGGATCGAACCTTGTAACTTGTGCATGGGAAGCAACAACCTTAACCATTATGGCAACTAGAAGTATTTGTGTGTATGTGTGCATGACTGTGTGTTCACGTGTGTGTGACTGTCTGCTATTTGTGAATGTGAGTTTGTGTGTGTGTGTGTGTGTGTGTGTGTGTGTGTGTGTGTGTGTGTGTGTGTGTGTGCTGGGAGGGAAACTAGACTCCAGTAAATTTGAAAAAATATTACTCTAAGTCACTTTAAAGGCACATTAACATTAATGGAACAAAGTTTAGCAGCATGAAAATCAAATGGTGGGCAGTTGATACCAGGGACAGTCTTCAATATTACACTTATCACATAATGGGGGACACTAGACCAGGGATACTATTGATATACTGAAATATTCCACACACAAGATAATTGAAAGCAGCTCGGATTAAATGACCCCAGAAAAAATGGAAAATAAGCAACACAAAAAACTTCCAGGGTTCATACACAAAATGTAGGAGCTCAGCTTGAAAACATATCCAAGAGAAAATCCAGGAAAAAATACAAGTAAATTCAGATAAAAATCCAAACAATTATTAGGTTAGCACTTTCATGGACATTACATCCACTTCCACAGACCTTACAATAAATTATAACTTCATTGTATACTTTTATATAAAAAAACAATTAAAACATTCCTAATTGAACAAAGTCCCTCCCATTTTTCTTAAAGGTATCACAGCTAGTATTTGTATGCACGCACATACAGAATTGTCTCTTCATATAACCTTTTTTAAAAAATATCAAAAAATAAATAAATCAAAATTAATTTGATTATATACAAATTATATAAAATTAATTACTTTAATACATATTCTAAAATCAGTTACTAGAAATTAATCATATAAAAATTAATTATGTACTGAAAATCCAAATACATATATGTCACATAATTTATAGCATAATGTGTCCATATATAATGCTACATTACCTATCTATACACATATTCTTGTAATAAAATGTGTTATAAATACTAACAACCGTGTGTGTCTAATGACATTGTGGCAAGATGTATCCGTATATAACTACTTTACTTATGTATACCCCTATTCTTAAGAATGGGTTTGAGGGGTACTCTGTCATTAAGACCACTACCCCGATCTGCTTGTAATCGTATTATCCATCGTGCTTCTGATGTCTCTGTTTTATTAACATGATCACCCCCTCTCTCATTTTCATTAACTATTTCCACTGCCATAAATTGAAAGTGTGTGTTTCCCTGCTCTTCACTACATGTGTGGCTAAGGCATTGTTTGCATCTCTACTTTTAATACCTAAAAGATGCTCCCTTATTCTAAATCTCAGCTGTCTATTGGTCTTTCCAATGTAATAACTTGAACAAACTTTGCAAATTGCTAGGTATATAATGTGGGTTGTATGACAATTCGCCATTACCTTAAAGTTATATTTTTTACCAGTGTCTGGATGTTTAAATCTATTTGATATATCTATCCATGCACATTGATTACATTTTGTGCATGGTATAGTACCATAGTGCTCCAATGAACTATCCCTCTTTTTTGGACCATAGCATAAAAATCTTTTTAGACTTTTCTGATTTATAAAAGAAAAACTAGGTTCTTCTCCTACAATGTCTCGTATTTGAGGTTCTTGCATTAATATGGGACAATATCGCTTGACTGTTTCTTTCATTATCTTAACATTGCTAGTATCGGTGGTAGACAATGTTAGTTTGTTTCTTTTAGTATTGACAAATTCATTATGTTCTACAGCTCTTTGTGAGAAGTAAGGTTTTCCTTTTGTTTCCCTTAATGATAAGGCATCATTAACTGCACTCTCTGTATCTCTGTTCTTATAACCTCTTTCGTTGAATCTATCACTAAGCTCATCAAGTTCTTAACAAAATGCATTTCGTTCTACTGTTAATCTGGATGTCCTAAGGGCTTGCCCTTTCACTACATTTTTAAAAATGTGGTGTGGCTGCATACTTCCCCGGTGTACATAAGTATTCCTATAACAATTTTTTCTATGTACCTTTGTCGACCATTCACCATTTAAGTTTAGTTGCACCCTAACATCAAGAAAATCCATAGTAGTAGTCGAAAACTTTAAATCAAGTTTCAAGAATTCTGTGCTCTTATTCAATGTGCCATGAAATTTAATTAATTCTGCTCTGTACCTTGCCAAAGGAAAAATAGATCATCTACATAACGTTTATAAAACATAACTTGTGGCCATTCATTACATAATATATATTTTTGTTCCCAAATAGCCATTTTTAGTTGACTTATTTGAACATCTTAATACAAACAAGTATATGAAAGGCCATATTTTTTTTTAGTAACCATGGATGTGAATTCTTTGTTCATCTCAATACCGAATACTTTGGTTATAGAGATGTAAAGGGAATACTTAGCGAAAGAAACAACCCATGCAGGGATCCACATTGAATTAATATGTTTATTAATGGGGGTGATTCTGAACAACAATATAATGATATTTGACCATGAGCTACATCATCAATTGGAGGGGATCGCCATGGGCACTTCCAGCGCAAATAGCTATGCGAACATAGTCATGGCTATTTGGGAACAAAAATATATATTATGTATATTATGTAATGAATGTTTTATAAACATTATGTAGATGATCTATTTTTTCTTTGGAAAGGTACAGAGCAGGAATTAATTAAATTTCATGACACATTGAATAAGAGCACAGGATTTTTGAAACTTGATTTAAAGTTTTTGACTACTACTATGGATTTTCTTGATGTTAGGGTACAACTAAACTTAAATGGTGAATGGTCGACAAAGGTACACAGAAAAAATTGTTATAGGAAGTATGCACCCACCTAATATTCATCCAGCATTTTTGAGCAGATAACCTTGGTTTGTAAAAGGGGATAGTGTTTCAAGCTGTCGCCATTGTGCAATATACTGCTCAATATTTTCAACAAACATTTTTTGGTATTTTGCAATGAAACCATTATTTTAAGTTTATTGTTTAGTTTGTGAAAGAGGATAGTGTTTGAAGCTGTCGCCTATGGTTATATTATTTGTTGGATAATATATGAACATTATAACTTTTTTGTAGGTTATTTGAAACATATGTTTGCAACTTAATAGACTGTTTATGGCATAATATTGATACGTGGCCATCTCCCAATGCTTTGGAAGTTTTGTTATTTACCTAACCAAAAAATCTTTTCGGATGACTGTTTGGAGTAAAGGAATTTTTTCCTTTTGGGAATGCCTTCCACTGAAATTGAATTATCCAGGATATTTACCAACATTTTGGGCTTTTATATCATTATAAAAACAAACTTTGTCTTTGGAATAAGTTTGATTTTCTAAGAATTTATATTTGGTTTTGATCGTTAGAATTCCTTCCAATGGCATGTCAATATGTATTTAATTTTGATATTTAGGTTTATGTAACATCACAGCCATAGCTGTCATTTATACATATATTTCCATTTTAGGGAATTGGCTTTTTTATATATATTTGTTTATATATACTTTTGAGGCCACCCGTGGTTGAAAGTGCCATGCACCTTGGATGAGTTTGGGCCTAAACAGAACCAGCAGCTAAGAGTCTTATAGGATATCTGACAATGCTGGGACGTTTATTGTCAGTTATCCAAACTACTATAGTTGGTTTTCTTTGAAACAGTACTTTGTACAAATATATTGTGAGTTATATAATTTCAATTTCATTCTAGTGACGCTGGCGTTTATTGCACATGTGGAACAATATCAGTCTGCTTGTGGATGGGGCCACTTTATATGGTTTATTGATATAATGAGGTTGGTGCTGGAGTTTTTTTAACCATTGGATGGTCGATATATATTTATATATTTATGTGTTGGTAGGGTTGATTTTTTATGTATTGACAGCTTGGGTTGTAGTGTTGGTAAACTGATTTTTGATTTAAAGATTTGGCATAATATTGGATGGAAATGGATATGACAACCATTTTGAAGGGTTTGTCCCAAGACAAAGATGATGTTCAAATTTTTGGAATTCAGAAGGAGGGTATTTTTCTCGATAATGAGAGGGCTAAGGACCCAGAGGATCATTGTAAGGAGTTATTTTTTAAAATAACCAAAAGTATGTCACAACTGAGAAGCAATGTATGGAATCTTAAGTTATTTAAAGCCTATAAGGCTAAAAATATTACTCCTAGGGGCCTTAGATTTAAACTTCAACCATTTGTGAATGGTCTGGATGAACAGCTAAATGATGAATGGGTTAAGGCTCAACATACAGCAACTATGTTATTTGTGGATATTCTTATCTCTTTTTATGAGAGAAGTATTGATGCCAATACTATACAGGTCAATACATTATGTGACAATATTAAATACTTTGAGGGACAGATGATTTATAAATCTTGTTTAACCAAACTTTCCAAGGATTTATTGGTATTGGAACAAGGTTTAAAAGAAAAAAAGATACACAAATTTCAAAAGGATGTCACAGTTTATATGGAAGGAAAGCCCTTTGGCATCAAAAAATATGTCAGATTTAGAGAAGGGGAGTCCTTATCCACAAAATTTAGAAAAAAGAGACCTAGATCTATATTAAAAAGATCTAAGACTGATTTTAGCAGCACCTCAGGGGAGGAATCTTCAACTACCAAAAATGAACATGTTTCTAGTCAGGAGTCCCCAGCATATAAGAGAACAAAAAACATGGGCTGCCCTTTAGGATTAAGAGACACAGGGAGGGGGGTAGAAAACACAAACATAGACACTTTAAAGAATTTGGAAATGCTACTGGATGTTCTAACTCAGAAAGAGATGTATATTCAAATATTCACAATATTTCATCTGTGTCTTTGAATGATACACAATTAAAAATACTCAATAAAGGGCTATCCTTTGTTCCTGTTTTTTTTTGTTAACGAATATAGTTTTGTACAGGATGTTTTGACTTTTTGTAGATCACTCAATTTAAAATTGCTTTTTGCAAACACAGATAACTCACAAAGATCTACTGGTTTTCGGTTTTATAAATCCACTTTTCAGCCACCTATGGATAAATATGTGGCAATTTTTCAAGAAAAGGTGATTAAGGATATACATTTTAAACAGGAATAGACATATATGCTTAACAATAATTTATCTGATTGAGAAATCCAGGCCATTGAGAGTTTAAGGACTAACCCAAACATTGTCATCACTTCAGCAGACAAAGGGGGTGCTGTGGTTATAATGGACTCAGAACAGTATATGGCTGAGGCATATACTCAACTTAATAATAAACAACATTATATGCGGATGCCTTTAGATCCTACTGATATGTTTAAACAACAAATTGATGAATTTTTGGGAGAAGCGGTTGAGGTATGAATTATTGATAACAACATCAAGATGCAACTAACAGTGGCCAACCCAAGTAAAGAAATTTTTTACTTATTGCCAAAAATTCACAAGGATTTACTGAAACCTCCAGGCAGACCTATAGTTTCAGGTTGAGGATCATTAACAGAACCACTTTCAGAATTTTTGACTTTACATCTCAAGCCTTTATTGACATTAGTTAGATCTAGGTTAAAAGACACTACAGAGTTTTTACAAATCATCACGGATTCCCAATTAGAGCCCAGTTGGTTGATGTGTACACTTGACGTTAAGTCATTATATACTAATATCCCACACTGGGCTGGGCTGCAGGCAGTAGAATATTGGTTGAAAAGAAGCAATCTTTACCCACCTGGTTTGAATACCTTAATTATTTGTATGGTGGAGCATGTATTAACTAAGAATGTGTTTTACTTTAATCAACAATGCTATCTGCAGGTTAAAGGTACAGCCATGGGGGTTTCTTTTGCCCCTATATATGCCAACCTCTTTATGGGATATTTAGAAGAATATCTCATTTATGATAAATCTCACAATATATATATATATATATATATATATATATATAGAGAGAGAGAGAGAGGAATTGGATATATGGCGAAGGTACCTAGATGATTGTTGGTTTATTTGGAGATGTGATCAAGAATATTTGTTAGAATTTGTTCAGTATCTTAATGACAATGTTTGGGGGATTGAATTTACTCTCAATGTACAATACCATCAAATTCAATACTTGGATGTTTGTGTGAACAGAAACAGTGACCAAAAAAGTCTTTAGAAAATATCCTCAATATAATATGTTATTG
The DNA here is from genome assembly GCF_019279795.1 of Protopterus annectens. Lineage (NCBI taxonomy): Eukaryota > Metazoa > Chordata > Ceratodontiformes > Protopteridae > Protopterus > Protopterus annectens. The sequence continues at coordinate 479,147,837 of NC_056732.1, read as the reverse complement.
GATGCTAGTAGTTTACATCCCAAACATATTTTCCAAAATATCCCCAAGTCCCAATTTTAAGAATCAGAAGGATTTGTTCTAATAAGGACAACTATGAATTTTTTCAGCAGGACCATAAGAAGAGATTTCTTGCTAGGGGATATAAATATGGGGATGTAGTTTTAGCCTCCAAGTGTGTGCAACAGTTTAATCGTAAGGATTTATTGAAATATAAGGACAAAAACATCTCTACTGTGACACCCATTAGATTTATTAAAACATTTGGCAGAAACATTAATGTCATCAAAAGAGTGATCAATAACAATTGGGACATTTTGATGACAAACCCTAAGCTTACTGACATTCTGCCTCAGGAGTGCTTGTTTTCCTATAGGAGAGGTTGTACATTAGGCTCTTACTTTAATTGGTACAAGAGAGGTAGAAAACAAATGTTGGAGGGATACAGCGTACATTGTCAGGAATTGAATTAAGGGGTTGTTTCCCGTGTGGTCACTGTTCTTTTTGTGTTCATATTAAGAAGAAAGAATTTCTAGTAAAAACGTTACCAAAATTTTTGATATTAGATATTTTGGTACCTGTGGAACCAGTTGGGTTATTTATTTGGTGACCTGTTCCTGTTTAGCTTTTTATATAGGTCAAACATCCAGACCGTTCTGAACATTTGAGTAATGTTAGAAATAAAAATTGTACTAGTGCCTTATACAAACATACTTTGATCCATAATAATGCCAAATTTTATTTTCAGATTATTGATGTCATTAGGGGGGATAATAGTGACATGTCTGGTTGGCATGATTTGTTGAATCACAAAGAAAAAGCATGGATTATCAGATTAGGTGGATTATTTTATCCAGGCCTAAATGAACATTTATAAAAAATATTTTTGGTATTAATAACAACAAAAATATGTGGTCTTATATACTGGATGATTGTGTTCCTTTATTAATTTCTATATATGTAAAAATTGGGGGTATATACTGGCCCAATTTGAAATTGTAAACTGCAACTTTAAATGAACTCTCATCAATTTGCATAATCAATGAGTTTTCTGACTATATATAGTCAATGAATAGAATGTTATGGTGTCACTGAAGAAGGCTATATGCCGAAACCGGTATGATTCCGTATTCACACTTTTCATTGTAAAGAATAAATTGTGTTCTATGGTGCTGGCTATCATTTTTGGAATATTACTGAAGTATGCACCCACACCACGTTTTTAAAAACATAGTGAAAGGGCAAGCCCTTAGGGCATCCAGATTAACAGTAGAACAAAATAAATTTTATGAAGAACTTGATGAGCTTAGTGATAGATTCAAGAAAAGAGGTTATAAGAACAGAGATATAGAGAGTGCAGTTAATGATGCCTTATCATTAAGGGAAACAAAAGGAAAACCTTACTTCTCACAAAGAGCTGTAGGACATAATGAATTTGTCAGTACTAAAAGAAACAAACTAACATTGTCTACCACCGATACTAGCAATGTTAAGATAATGAAAGAAACAGTCAAGCGATATTGTCCCATATTAACGCAAGAACCTCAAGTACGAGACATTGTAGGAGAAGAACCTAGTTGTTTTTTTAAAAAATCAGAAAAGTCTAAAAAGACTTTTATGTTATGGTTCAAAAAAGAGGGATAGTTCATCGGAGCACTATGGTACTATACCATGCACAAAATGTAATCAATGTGCATGGATAGATATATCAAATAGATTTAAACATCCAGACACTGGTAAAAAATATAACTTTAAGGTAAGGGCGAATTGTCATACAACCCATATTATATACATAGCAATTTGCGAAATTTGTTCAAGTTATTACATTGGAAAGACCAATAGACAGCTGAGATTTAGAATAAGGGAGCATCTTTTAGGTATCAAAAATAGAGATGCAAACAATGCCTTAGCCACACATGTAATGAAGAGCAGGGAAACACACACTTTCAAATTTATAGCAGTGGAAATAGTTAATGAAAATGAGAGAGGGGGTGATCATGTTAATAAAACAGAGACATCAAAAGCACAATGGATAATATGATTAAAAGCAGATCGGGGTAGTGCTCTTAATGACAGAGTACCCCTCAAACCCATTCTTAAGAATAGGGGTATACATAAGTAAAGTAGTTATATACGGATACAACTTGCCACAATGTCATTAGACACACATGGTTGTTATTATTTATAACACATTTTATTACAAGAATATGGGTATACATAGGTAATGTAGCATTATATGGACACATTATTAAATTATAAATTAATTATGTGACATATATGTATTTGGATTTTCAGTATATAATTAATTTTTATATGATTAATTTCTAGTAATAAATTGATTTTAGAATATGTGTCAAAGTAATTTTATATAATTTGTATATAATCTAATTAATTTAGATTTATTTATTTTTTGATATTTTTTAAAAAAAGTTATATGAAGAGACAATTCTGTATGTGTGTGCATACATATACTAGCTGTGATACCTTTAAGAAAAATGGGAGGGACTTTGTTCAATTAGGAATGTTTTAATTGTTTTTTATATAAAAGCATACCATGAAGTTATAATTTATTGTAAGGTCTGAGGAAGTGGATGAAATGTCCATGAAAGCGCTAACCTAATAAATTGTTTGAATTTTTATCTGAATTTACTTTGTTTTTTTTCCTGGATTTTCACTTGGATATGTTTTCAAGCTGAGCTCCTACATTTTGTGTATGAACCCTGGAAGTTTTTTGTGTTGCACACTGAAATATTACTCTAAGTCACTTACAAAGTTAAACGAACATATTTAGCAGTGATGAAAAAAGGATTCGAACCCTGTACGTTTGGCATAGGAAGCAGGTCATTAACAAGCTATAACTGTAATCTTTTGCCTTAACTGAGTCCTTAATAGAAGAACAGGTCATGCATCAGGATGTATTTGAACAATAAAATGAATGAAACCCTAATGACTGGTATTATTGACTGATTGTGTTGGTCTACAAAGGACAAACAGGTATGATGGACAAAATCAACAGCATTCTGTAACAATCAGAAACAGCTGAGATGGATGGGGATTGTGTCTGTGTGGGAAGACTGCCATACCTCTAAACAGGTTAGCTCAATATTACTGGACAAGGCAAGGAGGAATATTAGACAACACAAGGGCAAATTTTTAAATATTACTCTGAAAAACTTACAAAGTTAATAGAACAGCGGTTCTAGTATCACAATGCAGTTTTTGAACAATAAGAAGGAAACTCTAATGTTTGGCATTATTGACTGACTGTAATCATCCATGATTATGAGTTCCAGGGAAAAAATAAGAGGCTATGTCAGGGACATTCTGTAATAGTTTCATAGTTTCATAGTATAGTACTAGGCTATCTACCCTGGGGCATTTGTAAGCCTAGCCATAGTGATGTGGCTTTTGCCACCCCATGAAATGGTACAAAAAATGTACAGAATAAATTTAGAATACTGTGCCTCTGTCTAGTAGTGACACAATGAAGGTCCCCTTATATAATATAATTAGTTTACTGTGCCCCTGTCTAGCAGTGACACAGATGTGACCCCTGGGGTAAACTTACAATCTCCCATCCACTCATCAAGATTTCTCTTGAAGAGAGTCAGTGAGGGGCTCTGCCTAATACGAACTGGGATCTTGTTCCAAAGCATGGGAAGCCTCTGGGTTATGAATCTATCCCTCCAGCATGTCCTATTCATACTTGTGCCGAAGTTTAAGTCTTTAGCTCTTGTGGTCCTGATGGATTTGGATTTTTTGAGGTGGAGCATGTCCATCAGATCATGATTGGACATGGCCTTGTACGTCAGGCAGAGATCACCTCCGAGCAGGCGGTATGCTACTGAATAGAGCTACAGTTTCTTTAGTCTGGCAGAATAAGACATATGTTGGAGACCCTTGATCCTCTTGGTGAGGTACTTTTGTGGTCTCTCCAGCTGTTGCAAATGCCGGGTGAGGTACATACCAAATGGGGCATTGTACTAAATCATGGGTCTGATGAGGGAGGAATATAGGGGTACAATGACATCCTTGGATCTGGATGTGAATCCCTTCATGATGAGGTGTGCAAGGTAGAATGTTTTTCTAACCACTTTGGCAACGTGGGTGTCAAATGAGAGGTCGCTGTCAACTTGGGTCCCTAGGTCTCTGATTACTTTTTCGTACTCAGTGGGTTGCTGTCTATGTGATAATTTGTGGGTACTTTGTTTTTCCCAAAGGGGATGACTATACATTTTTTGGCATTTAGTTTAAGGCCGTGACTCCGACACCAGTTGTCCGTTTCTGTGAGGCCTTTTTGTAGGATGTATGTGTCTGCTGGTGTATCGACTATGGCGCCTAGTTTGCAGTCATCTGCGAACTTTGTCAGCCACAGCCCTCCCATGTTTGCTTTAACATCTGAGAAATAAATGCCGAACAAGAGGGGTCCCAGGACAGATCCCTGTGGGACACCACTTGTGACTGGCTTTGAGTCTGACATTGCTCCAGTGATTTTAACTTTATGGGTTCTGTCCTTTAGCCAGTTTGCAACCCATCTAGTGACATAAGGGTTTACTTTTAAGCTGTTGAGCTTATCTATGATGCCTGAGTGGGGTATTGTGTCAAAGGCCTTAGCCAAGTCCAGGTATGCTGTATGGACTGCTTTGTCCTCATCAATGGCTCTAGTGACTGTTTTGAAAAAGTCAACCAGGTTTAAAAGGCAGGATCTGCCCTTTGCAAAGCCAAACTGGGTGGGGTCAAGTGTCTGTAGGTCCCCTATGTCTCTGTTTATGAGTTCCATAATGATTCTTTCCATAGCTTTGCAGACCAGGCTGGTTAAGCTTATGGGGCAGTAGTTTCAGGGTCTGTAGAGGCACCCCTTGTGGAGTGGGACCACTGTTGCTGTACGCCAGTGTTCAGGTACATATCCTGAAGTAAGGCTAAGGTTAAATAGCATTTTTATGTGTGGGTTTAGCTCCTCTTGGAGTTCACGTAACACGCAACCCGGGATACCGTCAGGTCCCATTGATGCTGTGTTTTTGCTTTGTTTAGGTGGTTCTCACTTGGACATCTGAGATGACAGGGAGATTACATTCAGCTGGGATAAGTATTTCTTCTTTTGGGGGTGAGGGAGGGGAGAAATTTGCACTGAACCTGTCAGCCAGAATGTTGGCAATATCTGTGGGTTCAGTTTATTTTTTGTTGTTGTGAACCAACTCTGAGCATATCTGAGGGTTTCCGCCCAGGTTTCTAACATAGCTGAAGAAAGCTTTGTGGTTATCTTTAGCATCCTTAGCGATTTTTCTCTCAAAGTTGGCATTGGATGTTTTTATGAGAGAACGTAGTTTTCTGCTAATGTTGATCAGAGATGTCTTCCCTTCATGGGATTTTGCTCTGACGTGCAGTAGCTTCCTTCTTTTGTTATACAATTTGTTTATGGCTGAGGTCCACCAAACAGGATGCTTACCTTTGGTGGAGAGGGACTTGGATTTATTTGGGATTGCATGATCCATGCATTCTTGGAGATGTCCATAGAAAGCATTTGTGAAGGATTCTGCATTGTGGGATGTGGTATCCACTAGCACAGTGGGCTTAAAGGATACCATCTCAGTCTTAAGAAGAGTGAAGTCTGCTTTTGAGAAGTTTTTCACTGTGGTCTTTTGTGCTGGGGGTGGAGGTGGGATATGTATATACAGGGTGATTAGTTTGTGGTCAGATCTCACTAGTGAGGGGTATACTTCCGGTGTGGAGCATTTTGTCCCCATGTTTGTGATGATCAGGTCTAGTATATTATCTCCCTAGTGGGAGAGGTGACTAGTTGTTCCAGTGCATTTGAATTTATGAATTCCAGGAACCTTTGGGCTAGGGTATTAGGGCTAGAATAATGTACCCAATCTATGTTTGGGTAGTTGAAGTCTCCCAGTATGATGGTATTTTGTGATACATTCATATCCTCCAATGTCTTCAGGAAGACTGAGTGGGGTTCTTGAGATTGGGAGGGTGGTCTGTAACATGCTACCAGTTGTATAGCAGTTTTGCTTATGGTTAGTTGCACCTGTATGGTCTCTGATGCTTCATGTGTTGCTACTAACCTGGAGGTGTGGGTGTCCTTGATGAATATGGACACTCCCCTCCTTGTGGTTCGGCCCAGGTTTTGGGGCGAAAAGCATGATACGAGGTATAGCCTGGTAGCTGGGGTGCTCTCAGGAGCCTTGAACCAGGTTTCAGTTACTGCACAGACGTCAATGTTCTCCATGCTGAGGAGTGCATCAAGTGCCTGCATCTTGAGATTTAGACTTCTGGCGTTGAGCAGCATTACCCTTGGTTTTTTTCCATTTTTGTTTTCTAAGGAGATGGGTTTGTCTTTTGAGCCTTGCCTAAAAAGGCACTATGGGGTGGCAAGAGCCTTAGCCAATATCCGGAAGCCCAGTGGTGACAGGTGTAAGCCATCCCTTGCGGCAGCGTGGCTTGTCCAACATGTCATCCCAGGCAGACAGACATTGGATCCCCTTAGAATGACACCAGTACTTGAGCCAATTATTAAAGCTGATCATCTTGTCTTTGTATTGTGGTATCATTCTTGGTGAGGGCAAGATGCTGCTCAGGGTCAGGGTCATACCAGCCTGGGCTACATAATCGGAGAGCTCCTCTATGTCTCTTTTCATGTAGTCCAGGGAGGTACGTCTCAGGTCATTCACACCAGCATGGACAATGACGGAGTCATATTTGTACTTGCTTTGGAGTGACCTGAGTGCGTGTGTTATGTGGCAGATCCTAGCTCCCGATAGACAGCTCACAGTCATCCTCTCCTTGTTCAGCCTGGTCAGCGGGACATCAGTGTGTCTGACTATAGAGTCACCTATTACTAGTGTATCAGGCAAGGTGTTTGGCCTTAAGGGCTGTGATTGGTTGACACACTGATTTATTGAAGTATGTGTTGCATGTGTTTTGTTTTGAGGTGGTGGATTTTTGGATGTCTGCTTTGGGAGCCTCTGTTGTTTTGGTAAGTTTTTTATTAGAGCGACTGAGTATGTCTTTGTGTTTTTATGTGTTTGGTTTGCAGTTGTGGTAGGTCTATGTGGGACTGGGATTGTTGTGTGTGTGGTTACCATCTCCTCCTGTCTGGTCATGCCAGCCCTGAGTTGAGAGAGTTCAGCCTCCAGTTTGGATATATAGTTGCATCTCTCACATGTATTTGTGTTTGTTGGGAGGAGGAAAGGGTTGTCTGTGTACATGAGACAATTGTAGCATTGTCTCAAGATACCCAGATTGACCAGCTGAACTGGAGAGGACGCCAGTAATCTACCACTCGACATGCTAGAACAGTATAAGGGAATGCTGTACCTTTAAGGGAAGTGGATATTCACAGGGGTGGTAAGTAGATGTAGTTCTTTACTTAGTACGGGAGTGCTTACTTAGTAGAGAAGTATTGAGAACAAGTGCTAGGCTTATAATATAGTGAGTAGTCTGATTATACTAAGAGTAGAGCTTCCTTAAGGGAAAATTTGAAGAGCAGACCTGGCGGAGCCAGAAGAAGTTTAACCTTGTTTAACCGGTGCTGTGCTATGTGCACAACTGTGCAAAGCCATTCAAATGCGGATTTTAAACAGTGAACTACAAAAGAGCTAGAAATAGTCCAAAACAACCAATTACTACAGCTTCTTGTGCTGAGGCCACTTCCTACAGGGACAGGTAGGCTGCGCAAGGCTCCCCACTCCCACTGGTGAGCAAAGAAACTTCCTTCTATCCAAGTAAGGTAATGGACAACACAGGAACTACACCACAGCCCAGAATACAGCAATGCCTGTAAACTGGTCTAAACTAGTCGAGGAGAGGCGGAAAACAAGGATTATTTTTGTTTTTGTTTTTGATAGAAACACACAGAAAATGCAGAAACAGTGATAAATCAGTTACACAGGCTAGCACACTTTAGTGGGCAGCCTCAACAGTTAAATTAAACAAACAAACAAACAAACTTTCGATCAAATTCGACTAAAATGTAACTTTAAGTGCAGATTTTAAAATAATGCAGCAAACAGTTAAAAAACAGTTCAAGCTAGTTCAGGGTAAGCTACAGAAGCTATTCCAAGTGAAAATAAGCAAAGACACTTAAATCCAGAAAGTAGTCACTTTTCTGAGTTCCCTGCTGCTAGGACCACTCTGCAGGACCACGAGGAGCTTGTCTGAGCAGCATAGCCAGAAAAACGCCCAGAGGCGGATTTTAAACAGTGAACTACAAAAGAGCTAGAAATGGTCCAAAACAACCAATTACTACAGCTTCTTGTGCTGAGGTCACTTCCTACAGGGACAGGTAGGCTGCTCAAGGCTCCCCACTCCCACTGGTGTGCAAAGAAACTTCCTTCTATCCAAGTAAGGTAATGGACAACACAGGAACTACACCACAGCCCAGAATACAGCAATGCCTGTAAACTAGTCTAAACTAGTCAAGGAGAGGCGGGAAAACAAGGTGTGTGTATGTGTGTGTGTGTGTGTGTGTGTGTGTGTGTGTGTGTGTGTGTGTGTGTGTGTGTGTGTGTGTGTGTGTGCGCATATGTGTGCATAGCTCTCAAGTGTACCTCATTACAAGAAACATACCACATTTCGGGACTTAAAAAGTTCATGTTCCTCGAAGTTCCACATTGAAAGGCTCTGTCACACATTCATTTTTAGCAATTTTTAACTGATATTCATGCTAAATAGAAATAAATCATATTAATTCATTAAACCATATTTTTATAAGTAACACCAGCCTATTTTAACCATCCTATGACCTTCCTTGTTGAAGTTGCTAGTAAGTCATTAGTTTGTGTTCCATATTTTGCCCATTTGTTCCACATTATGAAGGCCACTGTTCCTCATTTTGGAGATGGAACGTTGAGACCTATGTGTGTGTGTGTGTGTGTGTGTGTGTGTGTGTGTGTGTGTGTGTGTGTGTATGCCTGTGTGTGTGTCTATATGTGCATATGTGTGCTTGTGCGTGTGTATGTATGTACATGTGTGTGTGTGTGTGTGTGTGTGTGTGTGTGTGTGGTGTGTGAGATGGGTTGACAGCTGTAATTACATAAGCAATGTGCTGATAAGCACTTGTAGCAAACATTTCTGTGAATTACATTTCCTGAATTCACAGAAAATGCTTCTTTTGTCCACAGCAGTTTTCACGAGTGTATGGATATTTTTCTGAATCCTGGTCTTAGTATTATTAAGAAATGGGATATAATAAGCCTTGTAAGACACATAAAATAGAATGTAATGATGTTATATATATATATATATATATATATATATATATATATATATATATATATATAGCTAAATTAAATGTATGTATTCCTTTGCATAGGAGTCATTGTTGGCTATGTTGGCAGGGGCTTTGAAACTTTATACCATCGCTTAGTAGGCAATAGTTTGTTTTGGAGACATTTTTCAGTATTTTACTCCTGTAGGGGTGTCAGGTTTGATCTTTACTTCAACTGAGACAGATTTATGATCTGATCTAAAGAGGGAGGACAACACACAGGGGTAGTGCAGTGACCCCCCCCATTGGTGAGTATTATGTCCAGGATATTTGAGTCCCTTGTGGGGGTGCAGAGCAACTGTTCTAGGCCATTTGAATTAACATCCAGGAACCTCTTACTGATCATGTTTGTGCTCATGTAAGCTGCCCAATCTATGTAAGGATAGTTGATAGTTCTCATGACCAAGGTGTTTGGCTGTATACTGAGCGACTCTAGCAAGTCCAAGTGGACGGTGTGCTTCTCCTGGTTCATTGTAGGGGACATGTAGCCAGCGATGAAGTGGAGAGGTATGTTGCCTATAGTCAATTGGATCTGGAGTAGCTCAAGAGATTCATACTGTTTCATCAGTCTCGTAGTATATTTGGATTTAATAAAGATGGATACACTTCCACCTCTGGTTCTTTCACATTTGTTTTGGGGTATGAATGTGTGAAAGACATTGTAGCCTTGTACAGCCTGGGTGCTCTCAGCAGCCTTGAACCAGGTCTTAGTGACTGCACAAGTGTCAGCATCTTCCAAAGTGAGGAGTGCTTCCATGGAGTGCAGTTTACTGTTTAAGATGCTAGCATTAAGCAGCATGACCTTGAATTTGTCTTTAGTGGATTTCTTCACATTAGAAGTTTTGTTGTTTGGACATTGCCTAAAAAAGGCACTATGGAGGAGGCAAGTGTCTTTGGTAGTATGCAAAAGCCTTGAGGAGACAGGTGAAGGCCATCTCTGGCAAAGCAGCAAGGATTGTAGACTATGTCTTCCCAGGCAGACAGATACTGGATCTCTCTGGAGTGACACCAGAAGCTAAGCCAATTATTGAAATCAATAATTTTTTGTCTGTATTGTGGCATCATCCTAGGTGAAGGTAGAATGCTTCTTAGGGCTAGGGACATACCTGCCTGGGACACACAATCTGAGAGTTTGGTCATGTCTGTCTTCATATAGTCCATTGAGGTATGTCATTCACTCTAACGTGTACTATGAGAGAGCCATAACAGTACTTGTTGCTCAGCAACATGACTGCGTACATGATCTGATGGATCCTGCCACCTGATAGGCAGCTGATCATAACCCTCTCCTTGTTCAACCTGATGAGGGGAACATGTATGTGTCTCACTATTGAGTTGCCTATGACCAGAACATTAGTTTTTGAAGTGTTTTGCCTTAGGGACTTAATTGTTGAGACACTGTGTGTTATTATATGTAATGGTGGATTCTGTTCATGTACCAGTATATGTATGTTGTTTGTGCTTGGAAGATCTCTGGTCTTTTGGTAAGCTCTTAGGGATTACCTCCGCTTATGTGGGTTTCTGTGCCTTGACCTTATCTTGTGAGAGAGGGGAGTTGTGTGTGCTGACAACCTGTTGTATGTCTTGTATATTGTTCTGTGAGAGGACTGATTCTAATTTCATAGTATAGTTACATCTCTCACATGCTGTCTTTGTTTGCTTTAGGAGCAAGTGGCTGTCAGTATTCAAGTCAATTACTACATTGCCTCAGCATGCCCATGTCAATCAGGTTGGCTGGACCAATGGTGGGAAACTATCCATCCATTACGCCAGGTATATATTGATGTAACTAGTAGGGATGTGCTAGATGGACCAGGGTTTGCTTGTGAGACTAACAAAGGTGCCTATTCTGTGGAGGGCTAAGAGTGGAAGACTGTGTCAGTGCCTCAGAATACACAACTGAGTTGTTCGCAAGGGAGCAATGCATAACTCCATTGTGCACAGACAGGCAGTGGTGCTAAGGAGGGTTGTCTAGCAGATATCAAGGGAAAATTGTGTTTCTAAGTGTTTGCATATATACATGACATCACTAAACCTCGCAGCATGATGTGCAGCTACACAGAAACACAGGACTTAAATATAAGTGCTAACCAATAGGAAAGCCCAAAACTGAGCCTTTTTCCAGGATTCCCCAAGTCAAATGCATCCTGGCCTGCACATGTCTGCCACAAGGATGTAGGAGGACCTTCTTAATGTAGGATGGCTGGTTTTAATACTCAGGTAATATCAAACCGCCTAGATTCAGCAAAACTGGATCTAGCCTATGCTATGAAATACAGAAGTACTAGAAATTCAAAGTGCAAAAAATCAGTCACAGCAGTAAAAACAGCAAAAATGAAGCAGCAATTGAGCAAAATACTATACAAAAAAGTACAATGCAAGCTTAAAATATTTTTTGGTGAACAGAGTGGATGCCTTGGATTGTCTTCTGTGACAGTGTGGGTCTTTGTTGAGACCCTTTTCTACCCCATGCCATGTACTGTCATCTCTTTGACAAGTATTTGTTATCCCCAGTCAGTTTGGGGTCACCAGCCACCTCCCCTGAACTAGCATAGTGAGATTACAAGGAGAAGGGGATTCAAGAAGTGCCACTGCTGCTTGTGGAGGCTGGATTTAACCTGTATGACCCTATCCTCCCTCTGACATGCTGAGCTGACAATACAGGTGGGGGCAGCAGGTGCTTCTTCAGGGAGCATGCACCAGGCAACTGTCATAACCATGGCTTTACTCCAGTCATTGCACTACCCCCAGCATAATTCCACCCCCCAAGCAGAGGGCAGCAAGGATCTGCTCTGCCTCATCTTTCTTCCTCTTTCTCCTCCCCCTCCTCCTGTGATAGCTCCAGGAGGTATAAGACTTTCTCCTTCTAGATTAATGGAACACCAGACAGGTCTATGTAACAGCATGTGTACAACTCTTTAATAGCATAAATTGCTAACTAACAGGATAACTTGAATGATTTGAACTCAAAGCTGCTATTTTATAATTAAGACGTAGGGTGGAAAAAACACTGCACCATTAAGTGAGGTCTGAAAACGGTTTTGGTATGGAAGGGTGGGTTTAAGACATAATTATAAATGAAACATTACTGTAGCCTTAGTTAAATTTGTAATGGCACAGTGACATGCTGTGATTTTCTCGTTCCAGTCAGGGTTAGACAAATGCACATCAGTTGTTGCTTCCTCTGGTGCGGGATTCTTCAGATGTGTAATTCAAATTTTACAATTTCAGATCATAAGCTTTGTGGTTATGGCCTGCTGAAGCAGCATTTCCTGGTCTACTGATATTTAGTCAAGTAAAAGAAGTATGAGTGTTTTCTAGTCTACATGAAAAGCTGCTGTCTGTGGCCAAATGAATGGTTTGACATGTAATTTGCAAGAAACAAATCTGTGTAATGATACAAATCCAGAAGTGAAAACAGGCCAGTTCAAAATTCCTTGCTTAAATTACATTTAGCACACAAGCCATAACAATACATTCTTAAAAATTTCATGACAACAAAAAACATAGTCAAGTTAATTTAAATATGTACATAAGAACATTTATTTTGTTTTTCTATATTCAGATATCATAGTTTTAACATTAGGCCTGGGCCTTACATTTTCACCTGAAGAGAAAGAGCTGTCAGTTATAAAAACAGAATGAGTAAATCAACAGAGTTACTTCTGCATCCAGAAGGTATGCCTAGCAGATAATATATGGAACATTATCAGGAATATAGCAAGCATGTATGAAAATTATTACTTTAGATATTAAGGCAGACAGAAAAATAAGTGTTTTTTTTCAAAGCAAAATGGTGGAATGGTAATGGACTGTAGCAGTGAGGTAGGAAAAAGGAGATATACAGCGTAAATAAGTAACAGTACATAAACAAGATTTTTAGTAAAACGTAACTGTGTAGTGTTACTGTGACACAAGCTATATGAACTTTAATAATGAAAGATAAAAGAGATAACTGAAGAGGTAATTGAGTTATGTTGCAGTTTTGTTTTACTTCATTTGTATGATATGTCAAGCTCAATGTATAAGTCTTGTCCAAAAAAAAAAAAATCAGAAAAATACGTAAGAAACAAAATATTTCCAACAGAAATCAAAATGCATTACACTGAATACTAAATATGAAACCAAACATACTTACAGTTCCTAAGTATATATATATATATATATATATATATATATATATATATATATATATATATATATATATACATATTACAAAATATATAATACTTGCACCCGTGTCATAACTGCACAAATAAAGTATTTCATCAGACTACATGCAGATTTCAGGCTATTGTGCATTTGGAACGGTTTAAAATACAAGACCAATTATTCTAGGATGAGCCAAAGTGAGACCCAATGAAAGTATAATCACAGCACCGCTTATTCACTTTGCATGCAGCATTACAACATTTGGATTCCTTTCTGTAATTACAAGAAAAACTGAATATTGTGGTTTGACAAACCGAGTTAACATACTTTTTAATACCTCATTTTCTGTGGCTTCCCAATGAACCATCAAGGGAAATTTGGCCAAGTTCCAACTTTCCAATCAAATGTTTTCTTACATTAGAATTCCTAGATTTTCTCTGAAGCTTTTTGCTGTTCTATATATAGTGCAGCAATGTAGTGTATGTGTGTGTGTGTGTGTGTGTGTGTGTGTGTGTGTGTGTGTGTGTGTGTGTGTGTGTTTATATGTGTGATACCTTTATACTATATTGGGGATTTTCTCTTTTCCCAACTTTTCCAATGCCCAATCAGTTGTGATTGAATCATTACTTTTCAGATGGTCATGTCTTGCTCGATTGTGGGACAAGATATTTTTATGCACTTTTGCACATGCCTTCTATCCTGTAACAATACTGTACATATCTATAATTAAATGTTGCAGATTAAACACATGTAACATTTAACAAAATTATGCTGTTCTGATGTTAATATTACAAATCCATATGGGAATGTACATAAAAATATTTTGTCTTGCAACTTCAATGGCAAGATGGAATCTCTGTGCAATATGACTTTAACACAGGTAACATTTGTTCACAGGCTTGCACCCAAATTCATATTTACTAACATGGTTAACCACTAAGCACAGTATAAAGAATAAAAAAAAACATAGAACATAAGGTAAAGACTAACTAGATCATACAAATATGCTAGGTCAAACAAACAGTACTTTGTGAAGCCACAGTGCATCATAAGGAAAGGAAAAAAGTGCCAGGACTTGTTGTAGGACTCATTAGAAGTCACAGTGTTGCAGAATATAGTGTATATGATGGTTAATTATTAGCAGTTACCTTCTTCAGGAAGAAACAGCTCAAATAATTTATAGCCAAAAACATCAACAGCAGGATTTTAAAAAGAATATAAAAATGAATAGGCAAGATTTCTTTTAAAAATTTGTTACCGAGGGAAGTGGACTCATCTCAGAGATCTTTTTTAGGTATAATCCAGGCAGAAAGGGCAAAGTCAACTGCTATACAGAATTTTTAGTAACTTATAAGAGTGGAGATCTTTGAGAGACGTGAAGAAGCCAAGGTACTCAGGAAAAACAAATTTGCTAACCCTATCCTCTAGAGCTCACTTTAATTCTGGTGTACTTAAAAGCTCAAAACTCAGTCCTATTTTATTCTTTTGCTTGTTAATTACTTCTCTCAAGAACTTTATAAAATTAATAACTGTTCATGTTGATGATCTCATTTAACTGAACTCCTCCAGGATTTCTTACCATTTTAATTGATATTCAGGTCGACTTTGATAAGGCATTCCTCTGGCTTTCCCAAACAGACTCACAGTGAACACATCCAAAATGTAATCTACACCTTTCAGCACACACCAAAGACTAACTAGTTGACCCCATTTAAATGACACATACCCCACCAAAAGATCATTTAACACATTTTCAAATTTAAGCACCACACTGTTCTTGATCCTACTCTTACATTTTATTAACAAAGCAAATGTATTGCCTCTAAAGTTCTTCCATAATGTAAGCTATCCTTGAATTGCTCCTCTTGTTTCATCTGATACCAGGGACTGTAATGCCCAAACATTCTCATCCCAAAACTGCACTATTGCCTTTTTCTTATTGCTGCAGTTACCTCTTAAAAATGCAACATCCCTCAGGAGCTCCTGAATAAAAATTGTCACTTTATTAACATCTCACTTCCTAAAACACCCATTGTTACTTACTTCTTTCCACCAAAATCCTCCTATATAATCATAGAGACTCCTTTCTTCTTTCTTACAAGTATCCACAGACTCATTTTCCTGTTGAGTGGCATCCCTTATCTTATCTTTTCTCAGTACCTTAAAAGAATTTGCATTTCTCCTATCAACTCCTGTTTCAAGCAGATATTAAAAGTACACTGCTTTTCTGAAATTCATTTCCAGTGATTCAACAAACCACCTTACATTATTTATTCTAGTGCACTGTTTAGATTATTTTCCATATACCTTAAATATTTCTTTTCACTAATCCTTTTGGCTGTTACACACACACACTAAGAATACACATGATTACCATTAATTTTATCTACTCATCATTTTATCTAATCACAAATTATCAAAATAAAAATCACTGAAAACTTATTTCATTGAAAACACATTTCACAGAAATCTATAAAAAGCCATAGATAGCTTTTGCCAGTATAATCTAAGGCGTTAGAACAGTAGGACTTGCAAGGCAAGTTAATCTAGAGAATAATTTATTTTTTGCCAGCACACAGTCTTGTACTATATCAAAACCTCTCAAGAAGCAGGTGAAATGAAGACAGGTCCCCTGAAAACACACTTTATTCACAGATGGATTGAGCACTTTCATAAGATTGTAACAAAACTTCATCAGAATCAATTCCAATACAACTGTATCAACCATAAATAGTTTGAATAAAAGTCACCTGACCTATCCCACCAATACAATCCTTTAATTAATAAACATTAAGCCAATAATTACTAATAAAAAACCCAGTATATGAAAAATATATATAAAAAAATAAGATACTCTAAAAATAAATAAATGTGAATGTAAAAAATACTACTGCAAACATAATAGGACCTTAACCTCAAAACAGTGGCTATAGAAATGGATTCATTCAAACCAGGAGGAACCACAGCGTTTAACCTTAGTTTCCAAATCAATTCCTTGTATTCAATTAGGTCACACCAAGGCCGCCCAAAGAGGGTTTGTGAACTTTGTCTATAGCAAAAAACAAAAAATCATGGTCTGGATGGTCCACTAAGTGACCTCAAAGGGAGTTACTCATTTTTTTGTTCCTAATTTCATATAAATGTTCATATATTCTCTCCCTAAACTGATGGACAGTTTTACCTACATAACAACTGGGACATTTTTGACACAAGGCCAAATAAATAATACTGACAGTTTTACAAGTGAGATGAGAACTACTCCTAACTAAAATATTGTTAACTTTGACTTGACTTTTTTCCAAGAGACATGAACACTGACTACAACATCTACACTTAAATGTACCACTTTTTTGTGGCTAGTGTACTGTGTAAATTTGTCATTAAGTTCCAACAAAATTTTAATACATCTAGCACGCCTGGTAAAAAGTAAAAAATGTAGAAGGAGGTTTTGTTTTATTCATTGGTTCTCAGTTTGTGTCTTCAGTTTTGTACTATATCAACATCTTTTAGAAGTCTGTGTTTATGTACCACTTATTGTGGCGTTTTCTCATTTATCTGCAATTTTATCATGGAGTTAGTGTATATATGCATATATATATATATATATATATATATATATATATATATATGTGTGTGTGTGTGTGTATATATATATATATATATATATATATATATATATATATATGTAAATATATTATATATATATATATATATATATATATATATATAAATATATATATACACACATATATAAGTAAGGGGGTTGTGGGGGTACAACAGTATGATGCATAGGAGACACTCCAGGTGCAGTTAACCCTTGAGGGAACATGGGCGAAATTCTTGGCTAGGCTTAAAGGGCCTCTGGGCCAATAGCTTAGTACCATCCTATGAATCTATGACAAGACTCCCATTCAAATCATAGCTAGCTACAGGCCCCCAACTTTGACTCAAGATGCCCACACCACCTATCTGGACCTCTTTGAATCTGTCAGCATTTAACCCTTTACCCTAATCCTGGGCAACTTTAACTATCCAACCATAGATTGGAAGCACTACTAATGCCAAAATACAAATGCCCAGAGATTCCTTTATTTTGTCAGTGCTAATGCCTTTGACCAGCTGGTCGACAACACCACAAGAGGTGAAAATATCTTAGACTTGGTATTAACCAACATTAGTAACCACT
>NC_056732.1:479037728-479122728 GCF_019279795.1 Protopterus annectens | reverse complement strand
AACAAGACATCATACTATATAGATGGCACACACCTCTAATCAAATACTGTTTTAAGTGTAACTGATCAGCACTTTTGTTAATAATTCTTTATCTTTTGACCATCCTCTCATCACAGTATTTCAAAAAGCCTTCTATTTGGCTCATCTAATTTCCAAAGGAATCTCCTCTAGCTGGAAAAAGTCTTTATTGCCCTTTACTCATATATCAGACATTTTTTTAACATAATGCCCCTTTCAGCATGTGCATGCAGGTGTTAATGACCTAATAAAGACAGCTGTTTTTCACATGTATAGCATGGTTAAGAGTGTAGTAGAGGTGTGTTTTAAAAACAATATCTCTCAACTTGTGAGACTTCAGAACAGGCAGTAGCCCTCTCTCTCTACTCATTTTCATATAGCCCCCTTCACAGGGATCTGAGGCCAGTCTTTCAAGCCATGAACTCCTATTCCTCTGCAGATGGTTCCTCATACACCCAGTCAAAGAACTAAACCTTCTTCAATAGATAATTAAGAAATGGCATAATTGATTCATAGTCCAAGTATCACTACCTATGGACCAAACTTCCACTACATGTCAACCTTACCACTATCAACATAAACCAAGATAATTGGGTAGGTGGCCCTACTCTAACTTGAGTTGTCTTCCTCAAGGCTAGATTGAGCAATTTATTATTTTTTGACTTGACTCATAATGGTCTTTTGTATGTATCTATGAACCTATAAAAATATAGTTAGTGAAATTATTTTTTTTCCAAGTTTGCAAGTACTGATAATGAATGATTTATACTGATATTATATAATCTGAGTACAAGACCAGTGAGTAACACAATATTTTATTTTGGCACATATCATCACATATTTTTATACTCAAATAAGAAATGTTAATGGCCTAGGTCCACAACACACCTTTAGCTTTAGGGTCATTGAATCCATTAATGTTAGCACAAGAGAAGGTGATATCAGGACATATACAGAATATAGAGAAACTTGTTGGATCATTATTTTGCAAGCGGATAGGGGTTCAGGGCTTAATGAGAAAGCCTCCATTAAGCCTGCTTTAAAAAGGAGGAGATTGCATAAATAGTTGTAATGTAAATATGGTTATATTTGTTTTATATTATGGGTGTGTGTTTTTTTATATATATTTTTATATATTTTTTTAATATATATTTTTATATGCAGGTCTTTTTATCTGCATGTATTTTTTCCTTCTTACATGCATCCTTTGATACACATATATATTTGTATTTGTTTTTTTGCTTTTTATGTTAGAATTGTACTGATTACATCCTTTACCTTTAAGAATGCATACTAATTAGTTCATTCAGTAATTGGTTTTTAGGCGGGCTAGCATTTTTATATGTATATAAGAGCTGATGTTTTCTGTGGTTATAAGGTCTGATGAAGCTACTTAGCGAAAGCGCTCACCTACGTTAATAAAAGCTGTATATTTTTATGTTTTAGTTTGGATTTTGGACTTTATTTGCATCATATGGACTTTATCTGCATCATTTGAAACCTGTAATTATTTTCTGTGTCATTGATGCCATGATAGCTCCCTGGTTTGAACTTTTATACAGATACATATTTTTATACATTCGTTAACCATGTAAGCCCACTAAACAGAAGGATCCTTTCTTTAGGGACACTATCTGGTTATGTGACTTGCTAAGAATCACACAGTAGGCAAATGAAGATGGAGAGACTCAAACCCTGTACCTTGTGTAGAGGAAGCATCTCATTAACACTTTAGAGCCTTAGTTATCTGCACTAACTGCCAAACATGCCTTAACTTAGACATCCAATAACTCTCTTCTAATTCCACATACAATGAGAATTAGATCTTGCACTCAGTGAAGGGGAAAAACACGACCGCTGAATGAATTTGAAGCACCACACACTGGAAAACAGAAAATAAATAAAAGTAATACAGGAATGCAGGAGTGGAATTGTATTAGTGCACCATCTGAAATTAAAAAGGTAAATAAAAAATGAAAACAGTGTATTTAAACATATAAGAACACAGATAGAATAGAATAAAATAGAATGGAATAAAACAGAACAGAAAATCTAAAGAGTACAAAACATAATCTACAGTTTATACATTAAACCTTCAGCAAACAAAATATTTTGATTCCATGTGTCTTTTTGTTTTCTCACAGAAAGGTTAAGCCTTGATATAACCACAACAGTCCATAGTTGTATCAGCTAAGGTGGGATTTACTTCCACCTCACTTGACAATTTGGTCCCTTGAAGTTCCCTTGAAGTAGGATCAAACCTAGTCAGTGAGACTAAATTCCAAGAAAACTCAATGCCATCTCATGGATTATTGTTTAATTAAACTCCCTGGTCAGTTGCTCTTTTTTTTCTTAGCTTAAGTTGGATTGCAAAATTTTTAGCATGTTATAATACTAACATGGCACCAAATAGCAGGTCTGCCCTTCAGTAGTGCCACAACTAGACTTTTATAAAAGTACTCAGCTCTGCTCAGCTCATCAACGACCTCTGACTGCTGCTTATCCTAGCATTCCACTTGTAAAGCTGCCATTAAAGCGGAGAGCGCACTATCATGCCTTGATTCATGGCGTACATTTTATGAAGACCCCTTGACGTTGTGCTAGTTAATGCACTGCTCTTCCTTTCTTCTTTTCAGCTTTGCCTGCATAGGATGTGGTCCCTGTTAACAGTCATTATGTAGAAAATTAATGCACATACACATGCATTTCTGTAGTGTTTAGCACCATATTTACATCTTCACTCAGTCATCCATTCATGTAAAACAATGACTGTCCTTGTGCTGAACCTCTTCATGCCTTTTAACTTCCTCCTGTTATGTGCTAAGTAGAAGTAGATGAATGAAGGTCTCGTACCTCCAACAGAGTTCTCTTTTATACTTCATGTCCACATTCAAAGCACCGTGTTTCATGCTGTTTCCAAGGCTACTGTGTATTTTCATCTACATAAAACCATGTAGCTTTTCTCCTGAAAATGCAATCATTTGCATTGTTTCTTTGCCAGAGACTGCATTTCCAAATATATTGTGAATAAGCAACATGCTGAAAATGTTCTTCTAAAGGCACATGGGGGGGTGGGGCATATTTTTAACAGCAGGTTTCAGTCAAAAGAATTTAAGAAGAATAGCCAAGATGTACAAAGTGATCAACAGGCCAAAAATTTCATAACAAAGAATTAGGACCACTATTATACTAGCTGTGTTTTACTGGATTGCAGTTTAGAAACTCCTGTAAAGTTTTGCCAAACTTTAGAAGAACATATTAAAAACTTGTCTTTTACTTTTTTCTGTGGAATTTTTTTTCCAGCTCTAGTATTTATTAAATGGGGGGACAGCTTAGGTAATAATTGCGTATAGTTTCTGACTACCAGGTCAGCTTTCACTATAATGTGCTCTTCCTGAATGTAGAGTGTACCTGTTAGTGACATCTTTATTCCCCAGTACTGTCTAAGATGTGCTTAAATAACAATAACTCTTCTGGTTTGTACACAGTACAGACATAACAGCGTTTACACCTCTCGTTGCTTTCCTTAGTATTCAAGGTCTGTAAGTATCTGCACCACTAAGTTATGATATTTTAGTATTAACCTTCAGTATAATGAGCAACTTTTCAGAAAGACGGGGATGTTTCCTTTAATTGTGCATTTGTTAATGTTATTCAGATAAACAGCAAAGTAACACACTAGGGGTTCAGTATGCCAAGTGACTGATGCAAGCCTTTAAGTCTTTAATTCACTTCCTTAACTGCTTGCACTCATCAGGCTCCATAGTAATTAATCTTTTTTTTTCTTCTTTTGGCTTTTCCTGGTTAGGGGTCACTGCAGTGGATCACCTGTCTGCTCATGATTGGCAGTGGAGTTTTACAGTGTTGAGTTGCCAGCCCAGCTCCCAACCTTCCACAGAAGGCACATGCATGCACGCACTCACACCTAGGGCCAATTTGGAGTCTCCAATCCACCTACAGCATGTCTTTGGGATGTGGGAGGAAACTGGAGCACCCGGAGGAAACCCACACGACCACAGGGAAGACATGCAGACTCCGCACAGAAGGCACCCCAGCTGAGGATCGAACTGGAGAGCCTCTTGCTGTGAGGTGACAACACTAACCGCTGCACCACCATGGCCGCCCTCTCCATAGTAATTAATCTAATATATGTAAATCAGACTGCAGAAGCATACTACAGAAAAAATATTGCTTATGTAAATTCATATTACCTGGGTATAATAAAAATATATTATTAAAAGCAAAATTGCAGTTACAAGTAATCTGTTTCTACCTATGGAAAATTCAGTTCATTTACACACATAGTTACTGTATGCTAAAGTACTGTCTACAGCTGGAAGAAACCTAACTTAAGGCACAGAAATAGCATTTCACCCTTGCAGAAGGTTAATGCTCTTCTCATAAGCAAACTTAGCAATTGATCTAAAATGTAGTCTTAAATACGTTATGGGTGTGTACATTCTTGGCAGTATTACTTGAAGGTAGTGTAAGAGCTTATTGTAGATGGTGCAGTGGTACAGCAGTTGCACTCTCACCTCAGAACAAGAGGTTCTCTGGTTCAATTCTCAGCTGGGGTGCCTTCTGTGCAGAGTCTTCATGTCCTCCCTGCATTTCTGTGGGGTTCTTCTGGGTGGTCTGGGATTGCACTATACTGTACTGTACTATACTATGTAACTTGTCACTATACCGTACTGTTCTATATAACCTGTCACTATACCACACTGTACTATGTAATCTGTCACTATACTGCACTGTACTATGTAACCTGTCACTATACCGCACCGTACTATGTAACCTGTTACTCTACTGTACTATGTAACCTGTCATTATACTGCACTGTATTATGTAACCTGTCACTGTACCGAACTATACTATGTAACCTGTCATTATACTGCACTGTACTATGTAACCGGTCACTATACTGTACTATGCAACCTGTCACTATACCGCACTATACTATGTAACCTGTCACTATACTGCACTGTACTATGTAACCTGTCACTTTACTGTACTATGTCATCTGTCACTATACTTCACTGTACTATGCAATCTGTCACTGTACTGCACTGTACTATGTCGCTCATAAAACTCAGAATATATTATTAAAACCAGAATTGCAGTTACAAATAATCTGTTTCTTCCTTTGGAAAATTCAGTTCATTTACACACCTAGCTATGCTAAAGTACTATCTACATCTGGATGAAACCTAACGTAAGCCACAGAAATAGCATTTCACCCTTGCAGAAGGTCACTGCTCTACTCATAAGCAAACTTAGGCACTGATCTAAAATGCCGTCTTAAATACATTACGGGTGTGTACAGTCTTGGCAGTATTACTTGAGGGCAGTGTAAGAGTTTATTGTGGATGGTGCAGTGGTGCAGCAGTTGCATTGTTGCCTCACAGCAAGAGATTCTCTGGTTCAATTCTTGGCTGGGGTGCCTTCTGTGTGAAGTCTGCATCTCCACCCTCCATTCCTGTGTGTTTCCTCTGGGTGCACTGGCATTGTCACTATACTGTACTGTACTATGTAACCTGTCACTATACCGCACTGTACTATGTAACCTGTCACTATACCATACTGTACTATGTAACCTGTTATTATACCGCACTGTACTATGTAACCTGTCACTATGCTGCACTGTACTATGTAACCTGTCACTATACTGCACTGTACTATCTACTACACTGTACTATGTTGCTCATAAAACTTGCAGCCCTTATTTTGCATATTTTTTTACTCTTTGATTATACTTTCAACCTAAATATTAAAAAGATCACATGGTCTACACATACCAGTTGGTTTATCCAGTGTCAGATTTGCTTCCCTTAATACTTATCCCCTTAGTTGATCATTTCTAGTTCCACTCATAATTTGACCTCTGATCAATGAAGCACCCAGGTTACCAGACTCACAGTTTTGCTCTCTGTGTGGACGAACTGGGGGAGCCAGCATGTTGGTGCAGTAGACAGCTTGCAGAAGAGTTCAGCAAGTTGCCTTCAGGCTACCCCCTAGCTTCATGAGGATGTGGTAGGTTGCTCCTCAGGACCAGCAAGCTAGCCTGCTCCCTACCACATGACTCTCACCACAACAGAATAGATTAGCCAGATACAATACCTGGTCAGAAACAAATGGACTGTAGAGCTCACCCCCTAGTAAAAAATGCACTGTAGAGCTTGCCCCCTACTTCAAGGTTGTCTGTCTCTTGCTCATCATAAAAAATGGGCAGATTGCGTGTGGGTAAAGGCATGGCTAAGAAGGGTCCTATGGAAAAGCAAAATAAATGAAATGCCCCTGTGTGTATCTGATTATTTATTTTACAAAGCTTCCTTCATCTGAATAAGACAGCGATTTCAACATATTTTACTTCTGCTTGAAATATTTCTGTCAACCATACCTCTTATTTCTGTTCACAATCCTCTTTGAACAGGAAAGAGATCTCATGCATATCATTTTATAAAAGGCAAGACAATTCATTTTAAAATAATCCTGGTGTACAATACTCAAAACCACATCAACTTTGGGTAAGGCAAGATTTACTCATCATAGTTGTGAATTTTTCCACAAGAGTGAAGATTAAGTGAGTAAATTTTGCCAAAACAAGTAATATGCTATTAGTGCTGAAGTAATTTGAAAAATGCATGTCTGATATGTAAGAGACGTCTTTCCTGTACGTGTCACTTTGTGCTTCAAGACTGAACTAGACAAACCCAAGATATGTATTATGGATTTGTATATCTGGGCATGTACTGATGTTTCTGCACTGACAAATAATAATAATCCTATTTGTTAACCAGGTAAGGCCACTGGACACATAGTCCCTTTTCAGGGGATGATCTGGGAGAAATATCAACTTAAGTGATTTGCTAAAAGTAACACAGTAGGTAAGCAAGGGCTGTGGGAATCAAATTCTGTACCGCTTTAACTAAAGCTCGCAACTAACTTTTGCACCAGTTGCCAATTGTTTTTCTTGCTGCTGATTTTTGAGTGGATAGAGAGTCCTGATTCAGGTTTTAGACCAGTATTAAACATTATATTCTATGCCTCTGCAGGCTGAGAGCGTGAGCAATGTATATTCAGTGTCCTGCAGTAAAGTCTAAGTTTATTTATTTGCTTTCCTCATTATTATTAAATGAACAGCTTCTATTGCAATGACAGCAAGTTCAAACGTTTGCTTTCTTTCTAGGCTAAAGTCATTTCTTACGGTTGCAATTTTAGTTTACCACTGTTGAAAAGATGTCATTAAAGCAACTGGACAGCCAATTTCGGTTGTAAGTCTCAGATTAAGATTATATTAGACGTACTGAATATATTAACATAGATAAAACAGCTGGACTTGAGATCTTTACAAAAAGGTAGGAGCAAACTACATAGGAAAAAATGGTAATTGTGGGAACAATACATACATGGGAGGAATGAGGTTTAAAAGACGGCAGGACTTAAATGAACTGGGTGTGTGTCAGTATGGTTTGTGATGTAAAATGCTTGCAACTAGGATTGTGTCAGTGTGGATTGTTTTCATTTATATAAATGTACAGTATGATTGTTTATGCCGTAAGTGATGGTTTAATAAAGATATTTCTTGTTTTAAGAAAGGGGTAGGAATTGAATAATATATGTAATATTGCTTAGATTATATATGTGAAGCATAATGTTTGTCAATTTTAACTTGTTAATACAAATTTGATTACTTTTGTATAAATGTAATACTGCATGTGTCACAAGTGATGATTCAATAAAGGTGTTTACAAAAAAATTCACACAGAGTAAATGCAGAAGACATGAATTAGCTAAGTGATATGTGCTGATTAGGACTGGGAGTTTGGAACTATACAAATATATATATATATATATATCCTGAAAACACAAAATGGACATGACGCCATTTTGCTATTGTTAGCCCTGTGGTGTTAGGGGTGTTAGGTGTCTTGGGGTAAGTGTAATTGGTTTTTTATGTTAGTTAGGGGGGTGGTTAAGTGGAGTTAGGGTTAGGCGCAGGTTAGGCATGTATGCAATAGTGACAAATATTGGTTAGTTAAGTGGGGTTAGTGAGTTAGGGTTAGGTGTGCGGTCAGGTGTGAGATAGTATAGTGACGGACCTTAGGTTAGGGTCAGGGGTCAGGTGGTAGATATTAGTGTCTCTTCTTTTATAGTGACATATTACCATTATTTTTTTTTTTTTTTTTTTTTTTTTTTTTTTTTTTTTTGATTTTTGAATTTTTTTTTTTTTTTTTTTTTTTTTTTTTTTTCAGCTTATAGTGTTTCAGGCTTCTGATAGGGAACCATATATATATATATATATATATATATATATATATATATATATATTACTTGGAAAATGTGTGATTTTGACGGTTTCATTTAGCAAGGCAAGTACTTCCAGTTTAGAAAAAGATGTACAAGTGTATCAAGAGGATTTGCCAAACAACAAACTACCGTAGTAGGTAATGTTTAATATAAAAATGATTAGTAAAGGATTATTCTTTGAGAACTGTATAATCAGTATGATGCTAAGAGTAAAACTTGACAGGTTATTATTACCATGAATCTCAAGAAAAAAATATTTACCAATAGTATAATAAATGTTATATTTTATATAGCATAATGCCTTTCCTGATATTTATTTTTGCACTGTTTAGTAGTTTACATAACTGTTTCATTGTTTTGCTTCATTTAATATATAGCGTGACTTCGGTATGTGAGGTGTACTAACCGTATACAGTCTGCAACTCATCAAAACACAAGGTATGTTTTTGTTGCAAAGTAGCAATGGTTTGAATTGTGTTCATCCTCTTCTTTTTTATCTTCCCTTGTTGAGAATTTTGTTTCTGCCATCATTGGTTTCTGTCATTTACTGGGGCATTTAGTTGTGTCAGTCCATTTTTCACTCACTGGTATGGCAATATCCCGTGACTATAGCACTTTCTGTCAGCATGTTACTCGACTTTACTTTTAACACGCAAGCAGTAAAATGTTGTGATATGGGAAAAACAAAGCAGAGCTACAATTTGGTCAATTTTTATCTACAAAATAGTGTTATCACATGTAATAGCAAGAATAATATTTTGTTGCAGATTAAGTGAATTTGTTCCATGTTTAATAATTTATCTTTTGACACAGAAATCCTATTACTATAACTTGATTCTATAAAATATTGCAGACTCAGCTATCCTTTACTCAGGGCTAATTAAGTGCAGAATGACTTCAATAGTCTCTGCCAAATCAGCTGAGCAACTGAACTTAATGAAAATGATCTGGTCCTTAATGTATAAAATACTTACTTTTGTAAGAAGCTGATTTATGAAGATTGTTAAATGTAGTAACCCTGACAAGATTTAATTCTTTGTGATTATTAGGGTAGTTTACTACCCTAATCATCACTTGTTAAGCTACACCTTAAAATGTTTCTCACGATTCCTTGTCTGACACTTCTGATGCACTGGCTAGTTTAAAGCATTCATCACTATCCTGATGGGTTCCACAAAGGAGAGATGGTAATTAAAGAAAATTTGTCAGATCTGTCAGTTTCCGATGGGTGAAAGAAACAACATAGATGAAGATGTTCACTCATTTGCTCTAGATTTTTAGGTAAGAGACCAGAAATCACCATGAGCAGACATTATTGGAATAGGGAACAAGAACCAGAGACAGTGACAGTGTGGGTTCTGGGTTGTGCAATAGAAAGAGATGGCACCAAATGGGAGAGATGCATTTGTGCATGGCATGTGAAATGGTTCATGCATACAACTTTACCATGCACATTGTTGTAATGTGTTCTTAATATGCATATGCACATTGTAATGTGTTCTTAATATGCATATGCACACTGTTGTAATGTGTTCTTAAGGATGCATTTTTCTAACAATAAAAACATGGAAAAGACTTTGGAAATATATCACTAGGGGTCTGATAACAATTGATGCAAGTGGTGAACTGTCTGATTTGCAAGGTAGATAAAGACCTGTCACTCCAGCTAAAAGACCCTGAAAAAAGAGAAACAGGCGCAGGCCCTTATTTTTCCTAGTAATGTCCTAGATACAGAGTATGAGGACTGTGTCACCTTCTACATCAAGCTGTAACTCTCAAGGACTGTTAACTTCACCTGAGTGAAAAATATTAAAAAAATGTTTATTTTTTTGCTGTCAGCTGAGCAATAAATATTTCAGGCTAGTTAAAAAAAACTCACTCCTAAGTAATCATTTAATTATATTGCCCAGCTACACTGTTTACCATCGGATAAAACCTAGCAAATAGAAAAAAGAAATCAGGCATGAAATAGCAGAAAAGCAGAAAGCTTTGCAGGAGAATTTAGCAGAACTCTCCAGTGTCATTACCATCTTCAGTCTCACTAACAACTTTAAAGTATACTGACAAGCTTGGTATTTATGCGATGTTTAATTTTATTTATTTATTTTGATCATTGGGTAGGCGGGCTGTCAATGAACCCTTTTCAGCCATGACCCTTTCATAATGGGTTACATGTTTAAGGATGAAAATAAGCTTATAATCATAATAACAACTAAACACATAATCAGGAAGGATATTGCATTCATTTTCCAATACAGTGAATGGGGAGAGGTCCTGTGTCTCTTTCTAGCTTGAATTTATACACTGCAATATAGTTTACTGCATAATCAAGAAACATAAAATTGTGCAGAACTTCACTTAAATTTGTCACTAAACTTGACCTCTAATTAAGCTCTTTCAGTTTTCCCATACGAAGAAACATCTGTAATCACTTTACCAAAAATGCTTCTTGTGAAAAGTCAGTCACAAGTTTAAAATACTAACTAATATTCAGTCCAAAAGTATTTTAAATACTATAACCCAAACAAACAATATTTCATGTTTTCTTAATAAAGGTATTAAAATGTCATTATGGCAAATTAAAAACATCCACTGAGATAAACAAGAAGCTTATGTTTACTGTGCATGTTTTACAGAAAACAGATTATACACTATTTGCTAAAGAAAATGCAATATGATGGCTGTAGCTTTTTGTTTTGGGTATTTTAATGGAGTCACTCAACACTGGCAGATTTTGAAAGAAATGTATCTCTGTTTTATGTCTGATAAACCAAAATTTATAGCACATTGTGGGGTAAATTTTAAGCATTTGTAAAATAGTAATTTGTTTAAAGCTAACAGTGAGGAAAGAAATAGACTTTTTAGTGCAACGTGTATAGCTATATATCAGAGTAAAGGGATTTTAACAATTTAATTTTTGTCATTTATCCCATGAAATGTTTGGGTTTATACAGCAGTATTTAACACTGTTTACATGGGAATGAATGTCCATAGCTTCAGGGAAAAAATCGTAACAATGTATTTGCAGTGTTAGATTAAGTATGTTTTTTAAGAGTAAAATTTGTGCAGGTACTCCACAGGTTTAATCCCTTCATCTCTCCCTCCTGTCTATAATCTATCCAAATCATCAGTTTAATGCTTCTAGTATTTATTCACTAGCAAGTTTCAGTGCTTTACACACATTACCTGCCAACAATCCTGTGATCCTGTGATGGATAAAGTGAGTTATTGAAAAATGGATGGATGGATGCATGAATGTGTACACAGTATTCAAAATAATGTGTTGGTCAACCTGCACAAGCTTAACGGACAAAACAAACATGAATGCATCATGTTTAAGCATGATTTCTTTTGTCATCTGTTTGGCCAAAGATTTTATTTTGTAAGCCTCACTTTTATTTTTTTACCTCTGTGACTTAAGGGGTGGGCCCCAGGTGGGCATGTGCACAGGAACTTCATTGGTGGCTCTGGGATTGCTGAGCTATTTAAATAATAGCTCAGTGAGCAGCCATGAGCTGAGTGGCCACGCTTTACACAAGTGAATCAAAGATGCTAAAACGTTTCTTGTGTTATAAAGTAAGATGCTCAAGAAGCACAGGAGGATTTTTATTTTTTAAAGTTTGTTTATTCTAATTTTAATTTTCAAATTGCTAGGCTTACTAACTTGTGGTTGACTTCACTGTTTGAAGAAAAAGCACTTTTGCAGTGCTACTGTTGTCATATATACAGTACTAGGGCACAGAATCTGATAGATCAGGAAATTGGTAAATGTGTGAAATGCATAGAGCTTAAGGACCTGTCCCTAAAGACAGACAGTTTAAGAGGAGATAATTCAGCATCATATAATGCCAATAGGGGTTTAAATGAAAAAATGGAGTATTAGTTAGGTCTTCTTGATTATGTATGTACTCAAATGGATATCAAAGCTTCCACTGAGTATGACAATTCTATAAATAACAAATTGATTGGGACTCATTTGGGAGTAATGTATTTTCATTTAATAAATTATTAACAATGGATGTGGGGGTTAAAGTTGAATATATATCTTGTTTGGAAGCACATAGTGACCCTGAAGTAATCTGCCAGTTTGAACCAGTACTGAACAAATGGTTTAAGAGAAGAGCTACAGGTGGAAAATTTACAGCAATACTAGAGAATAATAAAACTGAGGCTAATCAATCTGCTGGTGTAGTAGTTGTGGTGAAAGGAGGTACTGCAGGCATAGCTAGCTGGAATTCTGTAAATAATTATATGTCATTTGTGAATATCAAACTAATTTATATAACATGTTTGTGGTAAAAATGTATTAGGACTGTATGCCATGTGTATATCAAACTGCTCTATAGAGATGTTTGTGTTGAAAAGTTATTTATAAAGTGCTGTGTTTAAAATTTACCCTCAGTGTGCCCTGCTGGAAGAGAACAGAAATGTGCATGCACTATTCTAACTGTTTAAATGTATATATTTTAATAGTGGAAACTAGAATACAGAGGATTGACCTCAGTCCAGTAGACTTTAGAAAATATCTGAAATTAAATTACTTTATAGGCTACATCATAAAGATGTTTCAATGCAACTAGAGACACAACATTTGTACTAGGTAGCTTTCTGTAATGTCTTTAGGGTGCACTAATTGCTACTTTGGAAGCATGAAGGAATGTAACTGTTTTATGACTTCCAGCATCTGCCAAAGATGCCCTTGTATGAATATTTTTACAGGTAGATGCTAAATTCTACTAGCTGCCAGCAATGGGGGTTTGGCCTGTTTACTAGAAATCAGATGACCAGAAGTGATGTCATTCTGCAATCTATCCCAGCAATAATATTTTAGTTATTATTTTAGTTATTATTTTGAGAAGTATCTTAGTGAGACAGAGCATTCTGCATTCTGTCTTGGACCTGACAACAATAAGAACCATTCACCACATCTGCATTGCTCTATAAGTAAGTAACTAGAGAATAGTGTAATTCTCTTACATTCAGTCAGGAATATAGTGAAGCTTAGTTTAGATGTTTTTCTTTATTTGTGTGAGCATGTACTGCAATGCTATTTTAAATATTTCCTGTGGTTTTGAACTCTGATGTCACTGTGAATATATATTTAGTATTTTCGTGTTATTTTATTATTTATTGTTAAATGTATATAAACATTTTCTTGTGGCTAATCTGTGTAGAGATATTTAAGTTTTGAGAGTACTTGCATATTTATTGGGTGACATTGTGTGGGCCACTCCTAATAGTCTTGCTTTTGTTCAAACTGCCATATGTATTAATATTAATATTACACAGTAAGATTGGACACACTTTGTTAAGGGCCTTAAAGTAGCTATCAAAGAGTGACTGGTGGCAGTGGAAACTACCTTATAGTCTGGGCAGAAGAGGACATAGCTAGTAAACATGTGCCAGCCTTTCCCAGGTGTGTGTGTGTGTGTGTGTGTGTGTGTGTGTGTGTGTGTGTGTGTGTGCACGCATGTGTGTGTGTAACTCAAACCTCAAAGATAGTGTGTGTGTCAGCTACTTGGGAAGCACTGGTTGGAGAGAGAGGGTGCTGGAGGTCATGGCTTGGTCACTCAGCTGAGATCTCAACTCTATAGCTGTGCCAGTGGGGTGTCTTACTGGGGCTCTGGAGAAAGAGTGAGAAACCAGCCCCAGACTGACTATGGTCTCTGTGTGCTCTTAAGGGAAATTGCACTTGATGCAGAGAGCTTCATCTAGAAATACTGTGTGTGTACCTGTTATCCTCTCAGTGAACATTCCCCCACAGCTGCCACTGGTGAGGATTATTGGTTGGCAATGGTGGGTCATCACAGTAGTCATGGGATAATCCACTGATTAAGAAAAGCATCAGACCACTCTGCAGCATTGACAGAGAGAAAGTTACAGCTTCCAGTTTAGGGAGAAGTAAATTGCAGGATATATATATATATATATCATAGCCTCCAGACAAGCTTTGTGCTTTGTGAATAGAGAATTGCAACAGTAATCCCTCTACACAAGGGTGAGCCATCTGCAGACTCCAGCACCTACAGAACCTTGTGCCTAATTAGTCTAATATACAAAGCTGTGGAAAGAATTGTCATGTAAAATGATTAACAATCACACAGGAAATCCTCTGACACTGGGTCTAACCCAGTTTGGTTTTGTCAAGTGCAGACTAAATTACTAAACTGCTAAACCTTGTGGACTTCTTTGAGAAGGTCACCAAAGCAATGGATGAGGTCAAATGGTGTATACTGCCTACCTTGACTTGGGCAAGCCATTTGTTACAATACCCCACTTAGGCATTGTAGATAAACTCACAGAATTAGGTATAATCCGCTATGTCACCCACTGGATAGACAGGTGGATCTCAGATAGGTCACAACAAGTTAGGATAGGTGAGGCCATCTCCACAGTGGCTGATCACTAGCGAGGTCCCTCAGGGCTCTGTCCTGGACCCTCTCCTTTTTGGCATCTACCTTTCTAAAGCCAAGGCTAACATCAAGGGCCTCTGGCTAATCAAGTTTGCAGATGATTGCAAACTAGGTGTAGTCACACAGTTTCCCCAGACACTAATATCCTCCAAGAAGGGCTGACTCAGACAACTAACTGATGCCAGAGTTACAGTCTAAAACCCAAGCCAGGGAATGCATAATAGTATCTTTTGGGAAGTCAGCTACATTGGAAATTAGCTAACTGATAATATGCCCCTATGAGTAGACCCAGTGGACATTCATATGGGGACACATGTAGATGTCAACCTGGCCTTCGACCATCATGTGTCTACATTAGTAAGGAAATCATTTTATGTTCTGCAACTTATAAGCAATACTACTGCATCTATGTCCAAGGAAGTCATCATTTCACTGTTTTTGACTTTCATCTTTGAGTACAACACCACACTTCATTGTGTACCTGACCAGGCATATGCAACAACTGAAATGTCCGCAAAGGTTCCTCAAAAGAAGGATATAGGGTATAAATAACATATCCAACATGGATTGTCTCAAAGCCCTATCAGAGTACTCAATCTCCTACAGAATGTCAAGGGGTGACCTATGCCTGACACGCAGTGCATCCTTGGATCCTGCTCTGATGGACCTTCTGCATATTCACAAAACAAATAGCATCAAAATTACTTGATCTAGGAACTTAAATCTTACTTGTAACATAAATCTTACTTGTAACATAAATAAGACATCTTGGAGGTACAGGTATATGTCTCAGAGGTTAATCCTTCTGTGGAACAAGCCTCCCAGCCATGTGAAGCAGAGTTCTTCCCTAACCCAATTAAATTGTAATTTGTACTAGTTGATGGGGAATTGGAAATTCACCCTTGGTCTGGCACCTATGTCCATAATGAACAGAGGCAGCCTGTAAATTCTTGACCACTTATGAATCTATGTAGATGTGTGTTATCTAAAATAGTACAGTTTTGCACATAATAATAATAATAATGTGTGTGTGTGTGTGTGTGTGTGTGTGTGTGTGTGTGTGTGTGTGTGTGTGTGTGTGTGTGTGTGTGTGTGTGTAAAAGTATGCATCCTAAGATTCTCTTGCACCATGCCTAAAATAATTTCTCTGCCTTGTGTCCACTTAATGTTGGAATATGCTATACCTCCCATGACCCTGGTTTAGATTAAGTGGGGAAATGGAAAATGAATAGATTAATAAAGCTATGTTTCTGTAAACAGCTGCTATAAAATGAGCATCATCCCCTTGAAAGCCTTCTCAAGATTCATAAATAAAACTTCAAGTCATCACACCGAAACAGAATTATGAATGAATACTACTATACTTCTGAATTCAGTACACTCTGTCATTCTCCCACCATTTGAAAAATTAGTAAGAGCAATTCATGTGCTCAGGATAAGATTACTCTAGCTCAGGTGAGGTTCAGTTAGAGCATCAAGCACACTGAGAAGTATCTTTGAAATGAGTTACTGTCTTGCTCTATGAGGTGGAGAAGTATGCTACACATTCCCCATCCATCTCTCTCATTAAGGCACAAACAGTGATGAAAGGAGATACTGCCAGTACAGCTAGCCGGAATTTTGTAAATAACTATATGTCATTGGTGAATATTGAAATGATTTATATAAGATGTTTGTGTTACAAATGTATTAGAACTGTAGGTCATGTGTGTATCAAACTGCTCTGTACAGTTGTTTGTGTTGAAAAGGTATTTGTAAAGTGCTGTGTTAAACTGTAACCACAGTGTAGTCTACTGGAAGAGAACAGAAATGTACATGCACTGTTGTAACTGTTTAAATATATATATTTTAACAGTGGAAACTGAAATAAAGGAGGTTAACTTCAGTCCAGCAAACTTCAGAAAAATAACTGAAGTTAAATTATTTTATTGCTAGGCCAATAAATATGGTATCCTTTAGTTTTCAATGCAGCAAGAGATCCAATGTTTGTACGAGGAAACTTTCTGTATTGTCTTTAGGGTGAACTTATTGATGCAGTGTTCTTGGTCTTAGATAGAACATTAAGGACCTGTTCCCTACTGATAGTAGGGGGAGATATATTTGATGATATTTCCTGAGGGAAAGTTGAGGGGGAGAGAGGAGTAAAGTTGGAACTGAATTTATCAGCCAGGAGGTTTGCTATATCTTTTGGCTCAGTATACATGGCTCCATTTACAATGAGCTCTGCACACAATTGTGTATTGCCTTTGAGGTTGTGGACATAGCTAAAGAATGCTTTGTGGTTGTCCTTGTAATGGGAGGCCAAACTTACTCAAATTTGGCTTTGGTAGACTATTTGTCATTTGAGTTGCTTGTTTAGTTTGATGGGAGTGCTTTTATCCTTCTGGGTGCTGCACCTCCTAATTTTCTTCCTGCTCTTATACAGCTGATTGATTTTGTGATTCCAGCAGGGTGGCTTGTTTTTTGAGTTAGTCCTGTACTTCTTCCTGGGCCTGACATCAGTAAGAACCATTCACCACATCTGCCTTACTCTGTTAGTAATTTCTTAGGTTATAGTATAATTCTCTTAAATTCAGTCAGGAATATATAGTGACGCTTTGTTTAGATATTTCCTTTATTTATTTGAGACTGTCCTGCAATGTTGTTTTAAATATTTCCTGTGGTTTTGAACTCTGATGTCACTCTGAATATATATTTAGTATTGTTTTTTTCTTTTATTATTTATTATTAAATATATTTAAACTTTTCATTATGGCTGATCTGTGTAGAGATATTTAGGTTTTGAGAGTACTTGCATATTTACTTGGTGACACTATGTGAGCCACTCTTAATAGCCATGTGCTAGGCAGAACAGACGTGCATGTTACCTTAGAAAGTT
Source organism: Protopterus annectens (assembly GCF_019279795.1). Classification (NCBI taxonomy): domain Eukaryota; kingdom Metazoa; phylum Chordata; order Ceratodontiformes; family Protopteridae; genus Protopterus; species Protopterus annectens. Next base: position 479,105,112 of record NC_056732.1, on the reverse strand, counting down.
AACACAAATATTTGGTAGCAATTACAGCATTAGCTGTCTGTCCATTCATTGTTTCAGTACACAACAATGGCAGTTCATAGCAGGGGTGCACTACACCGAGACACAGAAGCATGTGCTTAGTCTATAAAACCGTGTGCCATAGTGAGTTCTCCACTCCCTGGGAGATAAAATAATTAAATTGTTGTCAGTTGCTGGCTTGTGTGGAATGTCATTGAGCAACAACAGGGAGAGTGAGTTTGTACATGCGTAGTTGGGCATGCTGCACCAACTCAAACCATGGTGTATTCAGCTCATATAAATACATAGACACATCATGTATGCTGCATGCTGTAAAAGTTCATACAAAAAATAAAAAGATAAAAAATTATAAGTTTGTGGTATTGGCACTACTAGTAGCCACAAACTGCATTAACTATGCTACTAGCCACAAACTGCATTAACTATGCTACTAGCCACAAACTGCATTAACTATGCTACTAGCCACAAACTGCATTAACTATTGCTACTAGAGACTGAAGAAAAGACTACAGCTATTTATGAAACAGTAGCTTAGTGTGACTAATGTCAGTACTGATCTTTTATTTTATTTATTTATTTACTTATTTTTATTCATGTTATTTTACATTATGAGATGTTTATACAGACCTGCACTGTACCTTAAGGAAATTGTTCATGTTACAATATATAGGGGATATCTGCATAAAGGTGTAACTTACCCTCCTACCTCTCAACCTGTAAGCACAAGAAACCTGGTCAAAACCAAAAAAGAGGGGGACAAAGGCCTAAAAATAAGAACAATTTTTAAATATTGTCTCTATAAACTTAGAAAGTTGACTTTCTAAAAGATTTTGCATTCATTAGCATGTGTTTTCTGAAGGATATAGTCTGAAACTCAAATATATTTTATTGTTTAGTGAAATCAGTCGTAAATGATTTGCCAGAGAACTACAAACTGTAGGGTGGACACACTAAATTAAAAGGCAAACATCTGGACATTCTCTAAAAATCTGGACAGTTGAGAGTTATTTTTCCCTTTTATATGTAGAAATCCGCAATTTATTCTGTAACATAAAGGGGATATTTTATATTGCAGACACAGTTACCTATGTCTTTTTTTTTTATAATGAAAAAGGACTGAGAAGTTCAAATAGATCTGAAAGAGTGAGACTGCCTTCCTTTACTGTTGAGGTATATTCCTTTCAACTCATTTACTCAGAAATTCTGGAGAAAGTAAAATTTAAAGGGAGTTGGTGGAAAAAGTCTCAAAATCTGAGACAATTTTCAAATATTACTAATAATCACTTAAAATGTCAACCAAATAACATGTTTGAATGAACATACATTTTTTGAATTATAAGAGAAATGATGAAATGAATACCTGGCATTATTAACTGCTGTCATCAGTGATTTACCAGAAAAATCAAAACAATTTATGAAGACAGCAAAGGACACAATGGCTATGTACGGCAATCACAACAGCAGTTTATTACGGAAATTGTTGTACTGCTCCTGTTTATTCCTAAAGCAGCAGGGGAGAGAGAGGCATACTACATTTTCCCAAAGCATTTCAATTACCTGGATTAGGTAGATTAAGCCAGCCTATAAGTAATACCAGCTAGACAAAATTTTCTTATTGTTACACAGTGAGGTGTTTACTGACAAAAACAAGGGCATCTCACTGAACTAGAGGAAAAAAGCAAAAAGGTGAGTACACTAACTAGAGCAGTCATTATCATGACATCATACTGTACTGCTGGAAAGGTGAGTACACTAACTAGAGCAGTCATTATCATCACATTATACTGTACTGATGGAAAGGTGAGTACACTAACTAGAGCAGTCATTATCATCACATTATACTGCACTGCTGGAAAGGTGAGTACACTAACTAGAGCAGTCATTATCATCACATTATACTGTACTGCTGGAAAGGTGAGTACACTAACTAGAGCAGTCATTATCATCACATTATACTGTACTGCTGGAAAGGTGAGTACACTAACTAGAGCAGTCATTATCATCACATTATACTGTACTGCTGGAAAGGTGAGTACACTAACTAGAGCAGTCATTATCATAGGTTCATAGGTTTGTACTAGGCTATCTGCCCTAGGGCATTTATAAGCCTAGCCAGAGTGTGTGTGGCTTTCACCACCCCTTAGGATGAGAATACTATGCCCATTTATGGTTTAGTTTACTGTGCCTCTGTCTAGTAGTGACACAGAGATGACCCCCGGGGTAAACCTATGATCTCCCATCCACTCGTCAAGATTTCTCTTGAATAGAGTTAGTGAGGGGCTCTGCCTAACATGGACTGGGATTCTGTTCCAGAGTGTAGGGAGCCTCTGGGTTATGAATCTGTCCCTCCAGCATGTCCTATTTATTTCTGTGTTGAGGTTTAAGTCTCTTGCTCTCATGGCTCTGGTGGATTTGGATTTTCTGAGGTGGAGCATGTCCATCAATTCCGGATTGGACATGGCCCTGTACGTCAGGCACAGATCACCTCTGAGTAGGCGGTATGCGACTGAATAGAGCTGGAGTTTTTTCAGTCGGGCAGCATATGACATATGTTTAAGACCCTTTATCCTCTTGGTGAGGAACTTTTGGGGTCTTTCCAACTGCTGCAGGTGTCAGGTAAGATACATCCCAAATGGGGCATTGTACTCAATCATTGGCCTGATAAGAGAAGAGTATAGGGGCACAATGACCTGTCTTGATCTAGATGTGAAACCCTTCATGATAAGGTGGGTAATATAGAAGGTCTTCCTAACCACTTTGGCAATGTGAGTGTCAAATGAGAGGTTGCTGTCAACCTGGGTCCCTAGGTCCCTGATTACCTCTTCCGTACTTAATGGATTACCACCTATGTGGTAATTTGTGGGTACCTTGTTTTTCCCAAAGGGTATGACTATACATTTTTTGGCATTCTGCTTAAGGCCATGGCTCTGGCACCAATTATCCATTTCTATGAGGCCTCTCTGAAGGATGTTTGTGTCCGCTGGAGTATCAATTATGGCGCCCAGTTTGCAGTCATCTGCGAACTTTGTCAGCCACAATCCTCCTATGTTTGCCTGTACCTCAGAAAAATAAATGTTGAACAGGAGGGGTCCCAGGACTGAGCCCTGTGGGACGCCGCTTGTGACCGGCTTAGAGTCTGACATAGCTCCAGCAACTCTGACCCTGTGGGCTCTGTCCTTGAGCCAGTTTGCAACCCATCTTGTGACATATGGGTTTACATTTAGGCTGGTGAGTTTGTCTATGATGCCCGAGTGGGGTATTGTGTCAAAGGCTTTTGCAAGGTCAAGATAGGCTGTGTGGACTGCCTTACCCTCGTCAATGGCCTTAGTGACTGTTTCAAAAAAGTCGACCAAGTTCAAAAGGCAGGATCTGCCCTTGACAAAGCCAAATTGGGTAGGATCCAATGTCTGTAGGTCCCCAATGTCTTTGTTTATGAGTTCCATAATGATCCTCTCCATAGCTTTGCAGACCAGGCTCGTCAAGCTTATGGGGCGGTAATTTCCAGGGTCCGTAGAAGCACCGCCTTTGTGAAGTGGGACCACTGTTGCCGTACGCCACTCTTTGGGTACAAATCCTGTAGTAAGGCTAAGATTAAACAGCAGCCTTATGTGTGGGTTTAGTTACTCTTGGAGTTCATATAGCACACAGCCCGGGACACTGTCCGGTCCCATTGATGCTGTGTTTTTAGCTTTTGAGAGGGCGGCTCTCACCTGGGCATCTGAGATGTTTGGGAGGCTGCACTCTGCTGGGATAGTTATTTCTCCTTTTGGGGGGGAGGGGGAGGAGAAATTTGCACTGAACCTGTCTGCCAGAATGTTGGCAATGTCAGTGGGTTCAGTGTATTTTGTGTCATTTTGGACTAACTCTGAGCATATCTGGGAGTTTCCACCCAGTTTTCTAACATAGCTAAATAAGGCCTTGTGATTGTCTTTTGTATCTTTTGCGATTTTTCATTATCATCACATTATACTGTATCATCACATTATACTGTACTGATGGAAAGGTGAGTACACTAACTAGAGCAGTCATTATCATCACATTATACTGTACTGCTGGAAAGGTGAGTACACTAACTAGAGCAGTCATTATCATCACATTATACGGTACTGCTGGAAAGGTGAGTACACTAACTAGAGCAGTCATTATCATCACATTATACTGTACTGATGGAAAGGTGAGTACACTAACTAGAGCAGTCATTATCATCACATTATACTGTACTGCTGGAAAGGTGAGCACACTAACTAGAGCAGTCATTATCATCACATTTTACTGTACTGATGGAAAGGTGGGTACACTAACTAGAGCAGTCATTATCATCACATTATACTGTACTGCACGAAAGGTGAGAACACTAACTAGAGCAGTCATTATCATCACATTATACTGTACTGCTGGAAAGGTGAGTACACTAACTAGAGCAGTCATTATCATCACATTATACTGTACTGCTGGAAAGGTGAGTACACTAACTAGAGCAGTCATTATCATCACATTATACTGTACTGATGGAAAGGTGAGTACACTAACTAGAGCAGTCATTATCATCACATTATACTGTACTGCTGGAAAGGTGAGTACACTAACTAGAGCAGTCATTATCATCACATTATACTGTACTGCTGGAAGGGTGAGTACACTAACTAGAGCAGTCATTATCATCACATTATACTGTACTGCTGGAAAGGTGAGTACACTAACTAGAGCAGTCATTATCATCACATTATACTGTACTGCTGGAAAGGTGAGTACACTAACTAGAGCAGTCATTATCATCACATTATACAGTACTGCTGGAAAGGTGAGTACACTAACTAGAGCAGTCATTATCATCACATTATACTGTACTGATGGAAAGGTGAGTACACTAACTTGAGCAGTCATTATCATCACATTATACTGTACTGCTGGAAAGGTGAGTACACTAACTAGAGCAGTCATTATCATCACATTATACTGTACTGATGAAAAGGTGAGTACACTAACTAGAGCAGTCATTATCATCACATTATACTGTACTGCTGGAAAGGTGAGTACACTAACTAGAGCAGTCATTATCATCACATTATACTGTACTGATGGAAAGGTGAGTACACTAACTAGAGCAGTCATTATCATCACATTATACTGTACTGATGGAAAGGTGAGTACACTAACTAGAGCAGTCATTATCATCACATTATACTGTACTGATGGAAAGGTGAGTAAACTAACTTGAGCAGTCCCTTATCATAGCATTATACTTTACTGCTGGAAAGGTTAGTACACTAACTAGAGCAGTAATTATCATCACATTATACTGTACTGCTGGAAAGGTTAGTACACTAACTAGAGCAGTCATTATCATCACATTATACTGTACTGCTGGAAAGGTGAGTACACTAACTAGAGCAGTCATTATCATCACATTATACTGTACTGCTGGAAAGGTGAGTACACTAACTAGAGCAGTCATTATCATCACATTATACTGTACTGCTGGAAAGGTGAGTACACTAACTAGAGCAGTCCATTATCATCACATTATACTGTACTGCTGGAAAGGTGAGTACACTAACTAGAGCAGTCATTATCATCACATTATACTGTACTGCTGGAAAGGTGAGTACACTAACTAGAGCAGTCCATTATCATAGCATTATACTGTACTGCTGGAAAGGTGAGTACACTAACTAGAGCAGTCCATTATCATCACATTATATTGTACTGCTAAAAAGGTGAGTGCACTGACTAGAGCAGTCATTATCATCACATTATACTGTACTGCTGAAAAGGTGAGTACACTAACTAGAGCAGTCCATTATCACAGCATTATACTGTACTGCTGGAAAGGTGAGTACACTAACTAGAGCAGTCCATTATCACCACATTATATTGTACTGCTAAAAAGGTGAGTACACTAACTAGAGCAGTCATTATCATCACATTATACTGTACTGCTGGAAAGGTGAGTACACTAACTAGAGCAGTCCATTATCATAGCATTATACTGTACTGCTGGAAAGGTGAGTACACTAACTAGAGCAGTCCATTATCATCACACTATACTTTACTGCTGGAAAGGTTAGTACACTAACTAGAGCAGTCCATTATCATCACACTATACTGTACTGCTGGAAAGGTGAGTACTTGAGCAGTCCATTATCATGACATCATACTGTACTGCTGGAAAGGTGAGTACACTAACTAGAGCAGTCCATTATCATCACATTATACTGTACTGCTGGAAAGGTGAGTACACTAACTAGAGCAGTCCATTATCATCACATTATATTGTACTGCTAAAAAGGTGAGTACACTAACTAGAGCAGTCATTATCATCACATTATACTGTACTGCTGGAAAGGTGAGTACACTAACTAGAGCAGTCCATTATCATAGCATTATACTGTACTGCTGGAAAGGTGAGTACACTAACTAGAGCAGTCCATTATCATCACACTATACTTTACTGCTGGAAAGGTTAGTACACTAACTAGAGCAGTCCATTATCATGACATCATACTGTACTGCTGGAAAGGTGAGTACACTAACTAGAGCAGTCCATTATCATCACATTATACTGTACTGCTGGAAAGGTGAGTACACTAACTAGAGCAGACCATTATTATGACATCATAGTGTACTGCTGGAAAGGTGAGTACACTAACTAGAGCAGTCCATTATCATCACATTATACTGTACTGATGGAAAGGTGAGTACACTAACTAGAGCAGTCCATTATCATGCAATTATACTGTACTGCTGGAAAGGTGAGTACACTAACTAGAGCAGTTCATTATCATGACATTATACTGTACTGCTGGAAAGGTGAGTACACTAACTAGAGTAATCCATTATCATGACATTATACTGTACTGCTGGAAAGGTGAGTAAACTAACTAGAGGCATCCATTATCATCACATTATACTGTAGTGCTGGAAAGGGGAGTACACTAACTAGAGCAGTCCATTATCATCACATTATATTGTACTGCTAAAAAGGTGAGTACACTAACTAGAGCAGTCCATTATCATCACATTATACCGTACTGCTGGAAAGGTGAGTACACAAACTAGAGCAGTCCATTATCATAGCATTATACTGTACTGCTGGAAAGGTGAGTACACTAAATAGAGCAGTCCGTTATCATCACACTATACTGTACTGCTGGAAAGGTGAGTACACTAACTAGAGCAGTCCATTATCATGACATCATACTGTACTGCTGGAAAGGTGAGTGCACTAACTAGAGCAGTCCATTATCATGACATTATACTGTACTGCTGGAAAGGTGAGTACACTAACTAGAGCAGTCCATTATCATAGCATTATACTGTACTGCTGGAAAGGTGAGTACACTAACTAAAGCAGTCCATTATCACGACATTATACTGTACTGATGGAAAGGTGAGTACACTAACTAGAGCAGTCCATTATCATGACATTATACTGTACTGCTGGAAAGGTGAGTACACTAACTAGAGCAGTCCATTATCATAGCATTATACTGTATTGCTGGAAAGATGAATATGCTAACTAGAGCAGTCCATTATCATAGCATTATACTGTACTGTTGGAAAGGTGAGTACACTAACTAGAGCAGTCCATTATCATCACATTATACTGTACTGCTGGAAAGGTTAGTACACTAACTAGAGCAGTCCATTATCATCACATTATACTGTACTGCTGGAAAGGTGAGTACACTAACTAGAGCAGTCCATTATCATGACATTATACTGTACTGCTGGAAAGGTGAGTACACTAACTAGAGGCATCCATTATCATCACATTATACTGTGGTGCTGGAAAGGTGAGTACACTAACTAGAGCAGTCCATTATCATCACATTATATTGTACTGCTAAAAAGGTGAGTACACTAATTAGAGCAGTCCATTATCATCACATTATACCGTACTGCTGGAAAGGTGAGTACACAAACTAGAGCAGTCCATTATCATAGCATTATACTGTACTGCTGGAAAGGTGAGTACACTAAATAGAGCAGTCCGTTATCATCACACTATACTGTACTGATGGAAAGGTGAGTACACTAACTAGAGCAGTCCATTATCATGACATCATACTGTACTGCTGGAAAGGTGAGTACACTAACTGGAGCAGTCCATTATCATTACATTATACTGTACTGCTGGAAAGGTGAGTAAACTAACTAGAGCAGTCCATTATCATAGCATTATACTGTACTGCTGGAAAGGTGAGTACACTAACTAAAGCAGTCCATTATCACGACATTATACTGTACTGATGGAAAGGTGAGTACACTAACTAGAGCAGTCCATTATCATCACATTATATTGTACTGCTAAAAAGGTGAGTATACTAACTAGAGCAGTCCATTATCATAGCATTATACTGTATTGCTGAAAAGATGAATATGCTAACTAGAGCAGTTCATTATCATAGCATTATACTGTACTGCTGGAAAGGTGAGTACACTAACTAGAGCAGTCCATTATCATCACATTATACTGTACTGCTGGAAAGGTTAGTACACTAACTAGAGCAGTCCATTATCATCACATTATACTGTACTGCTGGAAAGGTGAGTACACTAACTAGAGCAGTCCATTATCATGACATTATACTGTACTGCTGGAAAGGTGAGTACACTAACTAGAGGCATCCATTATCATCACATTATACTGTACTGCTGGAAAGGTGAGTACACTAACTGGAGCAGTCATTATCATCACATTATACTGTACTGCTGGAAAGGTGAGTACACTAACTAGTGCAGTCATTTTCATCACATTATACTGTACTGCTGGAAAGGTGAGTACACAAACTAGAGCAGTCCATTATTATAGTATTATACTGTACTGCTGGAAAGGTGAGTACACTAACTAGAGCAGTCCTTTATCATCACACTATACTGTACTGCTGGAAAGGTGAGTACACTAACTAGAGCAGTCCATTATCATGACATCATACTGTACTGCTGGAAAGGTGAGTACACTAACTAGAGCAGTCCATTATCATTACATTATACTGTACTGCTGGAAAGGTGAGAAAACTAACTAGAGCAGTCCATTATCATAGCATTATACTGTACTGCTGGAAAGGTGAGTACACTAACTAAAGCAGTCCATTATCACGGCATTATACTGTACTGATGGAAAGGTGAGTACACTAACTAGAGCAGTCCATTATCATCACATTATATTGTACTGCTAAAAAGGTGAGTACACTAACTAGAGCAGTCCATTATCATAGCATTATACTGTATTGCTGAAAAGATGAATATGCTAACTAGAGCAGTTCATTATCATAGCATTATACTGTACTGCTGGAAATGAGAGTACACTAACTAGAGCAGTCCATTATCATCACATTATACTGTACTGCTGGAAAGGTTAGTACACTAACTAGAGCAGTCCATTATCATCACATTATACTGTACTGCTGGAAAGGTGAGTACACTAACTAGAGCAGTCCATTATCATGACATTATACTGTACTGCTGGAAAGGTGAGTACACTAACTAGAGGCATCCATTATCATCACATTATACTGTAGTGCTGGAAAGGTGAGTACACTAACTAGAGCAGTCCATTATCATCACATTATATTGTACTGCTAAAAAGGTGAGTGCACTGACTAGAGCAGTCATTATCATCACATTATACTGTACTGCTGGAAAGGTGAGTACACTAACTAGAGCAGTCCATTATCATAGCATTATACTGTACAGCTGGAAAGGTGAGTACACTAACTAGAGCAGTCCATTATCATCACATTATACTGTACTGCTGGAAAGGTTAGTACACTAACTAGAACAGTCCATTATCACAGCATTATACTGTACTGCTGGAAAGGTGAGTACACTAACTAGAGCAGTCATTATCATCACATTATACTGTACTGCTGGAAAGGTGAGTACACTAACTAGAGCAGTCCATTATCATCACATTATACTGTACTGCTGGAAAGGTGAGTACACTAACTAGAGCAGTCCATTATCATGACATCATACTGTACTGCTGGAAAGGTGAGTACACTAACTAGAGCAGTCATTATCATCACATTATACTGTACTGCTAGAAAGGTGAATACACTAACTAGAGCAGTCCATTATCATGACATTAAACTGTACTGCTGGAAAGGTGAGTACACTAACTAAAGGCATCCATTATCATCACATTATACTGTACTGCTGGAAAAGTGAGTACACTGACTAGAGCAGTCCATTATCACCACATTATACTGTACTGCTGGAAAGGTGAATACACTAACTAGCACAGTCTATTATCATCACATTATACTGTACTGCTGGACTGGAAGCTGGAACTTCAGTGCCATGTTTACTCAAGCAGATTTAGGGGTCGAACCGGGAAAAGCCGAAAGAAAAACAACTAGTTGGGTACTGAAGGAATCTTCATTGTACTTGTTTCAGGAGTGTCTGATAGAATCTGTGGGACCTATTAGCTAAAACTGTCCTGAGACAAGAGCCTGAATTTTGTATACCAACAACCAGACTGCTCAAGGAATCCTGGGTTTCAGTGGAGACAAGAACCTGAATTCTCTACTCCAATTACTAGACTGCTCAAGGAATTGTATTGATGAATCTCTCCACTCTGAATCTCCATTCCAGCTTTCACAGTTACTCAAGTATTGCATTCCCACATCTGATGAAGTAACTTTAAACGAAAATGTATTGTGACAATGAATTGTGTGAATATTAATGTTATAGCAGAATAAACTTGTTGGTTTGAATCTCCCGCCATGGCTTCATTGTTTTGCCTTACATTGCATTTTCTTGCGATTACTGGAGGAAAGCTCATTGTGTGCTTTCCCATTGGTACTTTAAGTTAAAAGTGTTTATTATTGTTTCTATTTAAGCTTTGTATTTGCACGTAGCTGCACATCATGCAGTGGGGTTCAGCAGTGCCCTGTACAGATGCAAACACCTTGAAAGACAATTTTCCACTAGACTTCTGTTAGTGGAACCTTCTCAAAATTTCCTGATACATTGTTGGCAACTCATTGCACATTGAGAAGCATTGCCATAGCTTTTTTTCACCCCTAGCCTTCAATAGAATAAGCCCTTTTTTAATCCTATACCAAAATCTGGTAACACTAGCCCACTCCCCAATAGTAATTGCAGTAAAACTTGCCATAATGGATGGTCAGTTTCCAACCATTTCTCTGGCCAGCCTGATTGACATAGGAATCCTGAGGCAACGTAGTAACTGCCTCATGTACACTGACAACCACTTACTCCTAAAACAAATACAGCGTGTGAAAGATGTAATTACACTATGAATTTGGAATCAGTTCTCTCATGTAACAGCAAACCAGACATCAAACATTTTGTCAGCACACACACACATCACCTCTCACACAAAATAAGGTCACAACACATAAACCCACATAAGCAGAGGTACTCGTAAGAAGCCTACAAAAAGAACAGAGACCTCCCAAGTACAAACCACTTGCACACACTACAAAGCAAATAGAATCTGCTACACATAATAACACACATACACCAATGTCTCAGCAAATAAGCCCCTAAGGCAAAACACCTCAAAACCAAATATCCTGGTTATATGTAACTCCATAGTGAGACACACAGATGTCCTTCTCTCCAGGCTGGACAAGGAGAAGGTCACAGTCAGCTGCCAGGATCTGTCAAATCATGCACGCACTCAAGTCACTCAACAACAATTACTGTTATGACTCTGTCATAGTACATGTTTAGGTAAATGACTTGAGGCCTTCCTCTCCGGACTGTTTGAAGAGAGACATGACTGAACTCTCAGATTATGTGTCCCAAGCAGGTATGTCCCTAGCCCTAAGCAGTATTCTACCTTCAGCCAGGGTGATGCCACAATATAGACAAAAAAATGATTGACTTTAACAATTGTCTTAGTTTCTGGTGTCAATCCAGTGGGATCCAGTATCTGTCAGCCTGGAAAGACATGATTGACAGACCATGCTGCTTTGCCAGAGTTGTTTTTTACCTGAGTCTTCTAGGTTTTCATGGTCTTCACCTGTCTCATCTAGGCTTTTGGATACTGGCAAAGATGCGTGTCTCCCCATAGTACCTTTTTTAGGCAGTGTCAAAAGAAAAGAATTGGTGGGGAAAAAAAATCTACTTGAGACAAACTTAAGATCATGCTGCTTAATGCTAGGAGCCTAAACAGGAAACTGCATTCCCTGAAAGCACTCCTCACCTTGGAAGATTCGGATGTCTGTGCAGTCACTGAGACATGGCTCAAGACCGCAGAGAGCACCCAAGCACTGCAAGGCTACAATGCCTTCCACACATTCAGACCCCAAAACGAGCATGAAAGTACCAAAGTGGAGGTATCTCCATCTTCATTAAAGTGAAATACACCTCAAGACTAGTTAACAGTACAACTGTCTTGAGCTACTCCACCTCCAACTAACTATAGGTAAAACACCTTACCACATCATTGCTAGCTACAGGTCTCTCACCATGAACTAAGAGAAGCACACCTCCTACCTTGACTTTCTAGAGTCACTCACTATACACCCAAACACTTTGGCCATGGGAGATTTCAATTGTCCTTCTATCGATTGTGTGACATACACGACCACAAGCATGCTTGCCCTGAGGTTCCTAGACTTTGTCAATTCAAATGTCCCAGAACAGTTAGTCTGCACCCCCTCAAGGGACTCAAGTGTCCTGGACATGGTACTCATCAACATGGGGAGGGTCACTGCACTACCCACTGTGTTGCCCTCCCCAGTAAGGTCAGACATTAATCTGACTCATTTGAAGCAACGATCAGACCTGACACCCTCACAGGAGAAAAAAACCTGAAAACTTTCTCCAAAGCAAACTGCAGCCTAATAAGCGATGGTATAAAATGTTTTAACCCTCCTGTTAACACAGCCAGCAATGACTCCTTTGTAGAGGAGTACACAAATGCCCTATGCAACCACTTAAACAACTGTATATAGACTGTGATATACCTGTCCGGATCAAAACCAGATTCTCCTGAAAAAACAAGCCACCCTGGTGAACTTCAAATATAAACAGGTTATATGACAAAAGGAAGAAAGTGATATCTAAGAGCAAGAGAGAACTTACTCGGCAGAGGAAGAATACCTCCACAGCTTGAAGAAGCAGATCAGATATCTTGTAAAGTCCTCTAAATCTAGTTGCAAGGCTAAATTAGCATCCCTAACTAAGGATAATCATAAGGCATTCTTTAGCTACATCCAAAATCTAAAAGGGAGTGCTCAGCTATGTGCTGAACTTATTCTGGACAGTACCACCCATACTGAGCCCAAAATAATTGCCAACCTGCTAGCTGACAGATTTGGCACAGATATTACCTCCATTTCCCCACCTGCCATACCCCAAAGCATACCTGACACCAGCCCTCTACCTAGTATTTCCAAAGAGCAGGTCATATCTGTGCTCTCCAAGGCAAAAAACACAGACTCTAAGCAACCAGATTTCATCCTAGGCTGCTTAATAAACAATCTGAAACAAGAATAAGTGGAACCACTTGACATTCTCTTTAACCACAGCCTGAGCACTGGTTTTGTTCCTGCAGAGTGGCGAGTAGCAACAGTAATCCCCTTGTACAAAAGGGGTTCATCAACCGACCCTGGGAACTATAGACCCATAAGCCTAAACAACCTCACATGCAAGGCCATGGAAAGAATCATCATGGACATTATCAATAAGGACATAGGTGACCTTCAGACTCTTGACCTGATCCACCATGGCTTCATTAAGGGAAGGCCATGCTAATTAAACCTGGTGGACTTCTTTGAGAATGTCACCAAAGCCCAGAATGAAGGCAAAACAGTACATACCACCTATCTTAACTTAGCCAAGGCTTTTGACACAATACCCCACTCAAATATCATTGAAAATCTTTTCCAGCTGGGGATTAACCCATACATCACTAGATGGGTAGCCAACTGGCTCACCAACAGAACACATACTGTCAAAGCTGGGGATTCCACCTCTACCAGTAGACCAGTTACCAGTGGTGTACCACAAGGATCTGTGCTGGGCATTCTACTGTTTGGAATCTATTTCTTAAAGTCCAGGTGAAAGTAGATGGCATGTGGCTTACCAAGTTCGCTGATGATTGCAAACTGGGTGCAATCATCCAGTCCCCCAATAATGTTAACTTACTACAAAAGGGGCTAACAGAGACAAATGACTGGTGCCAAAGCCATGGACTAAAAGTGCATTATTATCCTCTGTGGCAAAGAGAAAGTCTCTGCAAATTACAATATTGACAGCTCCCCCCTAAACTCAAACCCAGTGGTGCGAGACTTGGGAACACAGGTTGATAGCAACCTAAACTTCTATCACCATGTGCCCACAGTGGTAAGGAAAAACTTCTATGTCGTGCATCTCATAAGTAAGGGCATCGCATCCAAGGCTAATGATGTTATAACTACTCTGTACTCGACCCTCATCAGACCAATAACTAAGTACAATGCTCACTTTTGCATGTACCTCATCAGACACCTACAGCAGCTGGAGAGACCACAGAGGTTTCTCACCAAGAAAATTCATGGCATCCAAAACATAACCTACATGGAAAGACTGGAAGCCCTGTCAGACATACTCTGTATCCTACAGGCTTCTGAGAGGTGACTTATGCCTGGCCCACAGAGCAGTCTCTGACCCTGCCCTAAGGGAAATGCTGCATGTCCGTAAATCAAATGGAACAAGAGTCATTCACTCAAGGGACCTCAACCTAACCTGTGACATTAATCAGAATATGTTGGAGAGACAGATATACATCCCAGAGATTACTGCTCCTCTAGAATAAACTCCCAATTCATGTGAAGCAGAGCTCTTCAATGACCCTATTTATGCTCAACCTAGACAATTGGATGGGAGACCGTAAATTCACCCTGAGGGTAGTACCCATGTCTCTTATGGACAGGGGCAGTCTGTGCTGATCATAGACTCACTCTGCAAATAAAGACCATCTAACCATGGTCAATTGGAGAACACAAGTATAACATGGCTAGGCTTGTAAAGGTCCTAGGGCCATTAGCCTTGCAACCTCCTATGAATCTATGAACCTATAATATGTTCCTTGAGGCTGTCCCAAAGAATTAAAAGGTGAAGAACTCCATAAAGTGAACCCATATTTCCTGGAGGTTCAAGAGCAAATTCTCAAGCACTAAGTATATTTACTTATATAATATATATATATATATATATATATATATATATATATATATATATATATATATATATATATATCACTACTAAATCTTGAAATTCCACAATCCCGAGACTCTGAATCCCGTGGACCAGAATCTCGAGATTGTGGAATCTTGAACATAAAAAAACAACATTTTCTAATGCATATGTTGGTTACCCCACACCACCTGCAACTTAAATATACCAACCCGCACTACAGTGGAGTAAACAGCAAAATAGTGCCATGCAGAGCAGAACAGAAACTTTGCCAATCATTCCACTGTAGTGCGATCTTGGAGTCGGTATATTTAAGTTGCAGGGGGTGTGGGGGGTGCAGAGGAGCTTGCCCCCCTGCATATATGTTACACAATCTTGTTTTTTTGTTTACTTTTGTGTTTTTTTTCATCTTCGAGATTCTGCAATCTCAAGATTCTGGTCCTCAGGATCCAGAGTCTCAGGATTGTAGAATTTCGAGATTTAGCAGGGATCCCATTAGGCTAGTGGCCTCTTTTCAGGGAAGACCTGAGGTGGTATTTTTACTGCAGCAAGGAAAAGACACTCCACTCAGTGAAAATGATGAAACAACTCTCCTAAAACCTCGAAAACTATAAAGGAAGTCACCACTCGATGGATACGTTAAAAGATGTGATTTAATACTTTAAGCTTCCCACGAGCTTTTCATCAGCATAAATACACAAACTTCATCAGAAAAATACGGAAACAACATCACTAAACACCTTCCCTTTATATAGTTTATACAAACTAGACCATTAGCTGTTAATTGACCACCTTCATACTCCTCTCTAAAATGACTGGAAACAACTGAGTAAGGAATAACCTCTCGAGTACCAGGAGAAGGCACAGGCATCAAAATGCCTGGATGACTCAAATTGCCATTGTTACCAATGCCGGGACCCAAAGTAGTTGCTTTGGGACTCTGCTGTCATCCGATAAACCCATCTAAATGCTCAGATAGAGAATTAACTCATTGCTTCTTCCTCCGTAAGAGAACCAGACGAGGACAAAAGGGGAGTTTCCATCGCACACAAACCGACAAGACAAACTGCAGCAAGGAAAAGATACTCCACTCAGTGAAAATGATGAAACAACTCTCCTAAAACCTCGAAAACTGTAAAGGAAATCACCAGTCAATGGATAAGTTAAAAGATGTGATTTAATATTTTAAGATTCCCACGAGCTTTTCATCAGCATAAATACACCAACTTCATCAGAAAAAAATGGAAACAACGTCACTAAACACCGTCCCTTAGCAAAACATGCCATAGAGAATCTCCTACATACATTTTACATGTATGTTAAGACTCAGGGGCTTAATCAGGTAAAATTTCTAAAATTTCTTTTATTATTTAGTTTTCTTTTCCCTTTCAGTTTTCTTATCCTTTAGTTTATAATTCCAGACTAGTTCCACCAGTCGATTTTTTACTTTAGTGTCATTATTATTATTACATTATTATTAATTCCATCTTAACAGAAAACGTTTTACCTCAGTCAGGGTAAAAAGTGTTGCTAGTGTGGAGATGGTTTTTAATAGATTTGAGCTAGACCTGTCTTCAGAGGTATTTGTGAGGGTAGTTAGATATCCTCAAATGTTGTTAGATTGAAGGTTAGTCGGTTTACAATGTTTAAACATATAAAAGCATATCTTTTTTGTATATTTACATTTTAACATGCTAGTTTTTTTTAGTAGCAGATTATTGTTTCAAAGCAATTGTATATACAAATATTTATTGCCACTTAATACTTTTATGTCTGAGTCTAAACATTTTTTAGTAGAATGTAATTAGGTTACTTATTAGCTTTTTTAATGGTAATTGTCAATTGTATATAAAGGGAAGGTGTTTAGTGATGTTGTTTCCGTATTTTTCTGATGAAGTTGGTGTATTTATGCTCATGAATAGCTTGTGGGAAGCTTAAAGTATTAAATCACATCTTTTAACTTATCCATCGACTGGTGACTTCTTTTACAGTTTTCGAGGTTTTAGGAGAGTTGTTTCATCATTTTCACTGAGTGGTATTTTTACTGATTAAAGGGAATTTGGCCAGGACAAGGAGAACTTTTCTCTTTTTGATAAGTGAAGTGTGGTCTTTACATCTATCTGGGTTACCACCAATTCAAAGAGATGAGAACTTGATGGCACATTCAGGAATGCTGAACCTCTCCTTTGCTGCACTGCAATGTCAGTATTTGAAAAAATAATCCAAACAGCATGGGTAGGACTAAAACCCATAGCATCCTGATCTTCCAGCACTAAAGACAAGTATACTGCCATAATAATGCAGGATTTAGCCTGCACAATGAATATGAATGGGGTTCCAGAAGGTCTAACTTGAGGTATAGGGGAGAATGATTCAAAAAAGAGGATAGGCAACATCAAAACCCTTTGTGTGGGAAGTAAGGTCACTGTGCCAAAATATTCAGTCTACGTGGGAACAATGGGTGTGAAATAAAGATGTCTGGCTCTGAAAGCTCTACTCTCCCCTCCAATAACTAAATCCAGTTGGCCAAACAAATTACAGAAATATGTGTTACGGAAGATCATAACTGGATCCTACAGTCATTAACCTTAGCGACGGACAAACAATTGAAATCCCTCGCTAAGAACTTTCCTTCCTGCCAGTTTGTAAGTTATAAATCGGGCCTAATTGCTTTAAATGACAATCCCAACATAATTTAAATGGAGAGCCAGGTGAGTAGTTCATCACTAAAATATCCATTGACACCCATCGCTCTACCTACTTTACTACATTCACTGGCTGAAACCTCCATGTCATGGATTACAGTAGCAAATCAACAAGCTAAAACATTTCTACTGTGGTCCGCAATTTCTCAGTTTTGGATGCTGGCAGGTTTGACTCCAGAAATAAAAGTAAATTAACTTAGAACAATTGATGCCAGGGCAACACTGTGCCCCTCCTACCAGACCTCTTAAGTCCTATGGTATTGATTGAATAAATGCCCCTCTAGAGCCAGTGAAAGTCAAAACTGCAGCAGACAGAAGGAGTGGTCTGCATCCACCACACAGCACTGAAAACAGTTATTTCTCTTCCCCATATAGAGGTAGCAGGCCAGAAAAAAACGAGGACTGAGACAACAGAAACACAGATCGTAGGAAAGGATACAAGTAAACAAAATCTAAAAATAATAAATAAATAAATACATATACAAGAACTAATGTGGCCCAAATGCCCCTGAAAATGTTCACAGTGACCACAAATATTCTTTAATATTGACTCCCCCCCATCATTATCAACAATAAAAAGAATAAAAAACTGCATTATCAGGAAACCACAAGCTATGTACAAGAAAAACAGCTTGCATGTTAGGAGGTGACAACTGCCACACAAGTAAACCCTAACTATATGCCGTCTCCTGCAAGCAATTACCAAGCCTAAGAACAGCAAAGTACTAGGTCAGAAAGAAAGAAAGAAAAAAAATGCAATGAAACAACGTCTAAACTGATAGAATGCAAATCCACCCAAGTTATATAAAATAATGAACCAAACTTTCCAAGCCAAGCTTGAGAATGACCATTTAAGACAGAGAGCTATTTTGTTCCTTAACATTCTTACTCTAAGGATTATCCCATACTCATACTTTTACCTGCTGCCTCTCATGAGGCCACAATAAGGGCAAGTAGAAGCAGGGGACTTTACTGCATGTGATCTTCCCATGTAATGCACCATAAAAATGGAAGGATCCATTCTTATTTCAACAGAGCTCCAAATCAACTATGTTTAATTAAGTAAGATGGATAAGGAGGTACACTGCTCCTCCAGACGTAGCATGGGGAACAAAGACCCAAAATAAAGGACAGATTTTAAATACTGCTGCTATAAAAGACCTTAACGTGGTATGTGACATTAATAGAACCTGCTGGAGGGACAGATTTGTCTCCCAGAGGTTACCACACCTTTGGAACAGACTCCCACTTCATGTCAAACAGAGCACCTCACTGGCCATCTTCAAATGCAATCTGGACGACTGGATGGATAACCGTAAATTCACCCTGGGAGTTCCACCTGTGTCTCTCTTGAACAGGGGCAATAAGTGCTGATCATGGAAATAAGGGTAAAATATGGCTAGGCTTGTAAGGACCCTACAGCCATTAGCCTAGCAACTTCCTATGATAACATTAGAATCTTGCTACAATAACACATTTGTCATTAGCATTAGGATACAAAGTCTTAAACATAAATGTCTGTCTTTAGTCACTTCAATCCTGAATTATTTGCCAGAAAACCACAAATATTATTAGGATTAGGCCAAAAATATGAGGTAAAAATCTGACATTCTGCAAAATTCTGGACTGCTGACAGGTATGTCTCCAGTGAAGATGTGTCCCTCAGAATGATGTAATATTTAGACTATGTAAAAGAATGTCAACAATGAACCAACAGCTCTATAAATTTGCAGCACTTTATCTACGTGCATGTCATTGGATAAAGAAACATCATTCCCATATCTGAAACAACACAGATCACCCATTCAAACAGTGTCTATCTGCATACCCCAAACAGCAGTAAAAAGAAAGCAGGATGTCTCCTTTAGAAGATTTCAACAAGTGAGATAGCAGGTCCAGTTCCTTGTATGGTTAAATACAACACTAGAAAAAAAAAGAACAGGAAGCTAAGATACAATGCAAAAATACTGCCACTATACCAGTCACACAGTCAAAGGCACAGGGAAATGACAATACAGCTATGGATGAGGCAGGAGAAGATTAACAAAGAAAAATGCAGCAATGACACTATCCCAGTCTCGGAGAACAAATTAGGATAAGAAAATGTAAAAGGAAGTGCCACCGATAAGTTAAGTGATAGGTAAGCATGATTTTTTTTTAAAAAAGGACATCTGCACAATTTCCCTATCCCAGCAGCCAACAGCCAAAGTGATAACATCCAAAAGAATGAGAGGAACCACATATGCCAGCAGCTGTCAGTACAGCTACTGCCTTAAATAAGTTTAGCCTGCTGTAAGTTCAGTCTGACAGGTTAACACAGACGGTTAAGACTATGTTATTAGACCTAGACCCTGTAATAGTCCAGAGTTAATTCTGACAACCTCTGTTAACTTAATGTGTGACTCCAAGTCTCTTAAACCAGACATGGCAGTGGAGGTGACACCTCCACTGCCAAGTAAGTAGCAAATAAAGCTACAGCAAACTTTCACTGACAGAACGAAACCTGGACAAAAGTTTTTGGAAGTAATTAAGCAGATTTCATCCCCTCTCACACATGTAACTGAATTGC
Source organism: Protopterus annectens (assembly GCF_019279795.1). Classification (NCBI taxonomy): domain Eukaryota; kingdom Metazoa; phylum Chordata; order Ceratodontiformes; family Protopteridae; genus Protopterus; species Protopterus annectens. Next base: position 479,084,661 of record NC_056732.1, on the reverse strand, counting down.
GACTTAACATGTCAGCTCACCAAGTTCAGCCTAGAAAAGCTCTGAATCACAACTTTTAAGTATAGGGCTTAATAAAGATCACAGGATTCCTTCCACTCACCTCATAATCCTAATCATAAGTCCTCCAGAGCAAATGAATTTCTGTGGTGACCTCCGAACATAAGAATAATCAAACTATTTTGACAACTGCTTGCAAATGCAGTCTTTATGATCTGCTTGTTCTGCTGAAAGGAAGTTTTAGTTGTATTGATTTTGTGTCTGCAGTCATTCCATGGTTTAATAGATTTAATCTCCTTAGGTGAGCTATTTAATTTCTACGAGTATGTTATTTGTGTGTGCTTTTGCTGAGCTAATTCTCTACTTTTCAAGAGTGCTTTAGCTTGTGTTTTAAGCTAGGGAATGAATGCTACCTTCCAAAAGAGAGCCAGACAAACACTGCGACTAAGCTATGAGTCAGCACCAAAGGGAAATGGACCAAGGACGCATCATGTAGAACCTTAATTAAGTTTCTTCCAAAGGTTAAGTGCTTTCGGCCTTATCACTATCAATAGGACTTAATCATTGCCTTATAATGGCAATGGGATATGTTGGAAATGAAGTGGAGCACTCACTGAAGTTTTCTGCAGCATGTGTCCAGTAGGTTAGCGAGAGTCCTAGAAGATGGGTGCCCTTATATTTTTAACAAAAGAAAAGAACTTAAGTCATCTTGGGACTTGAGCCTTTTTATGAGCAATGAACAAATTTTTGTACTGAACAGTGGTCACACATCAAAAGAGGGAGTGCATGGACAATGAAGATTTTGTGGAGCTTGTTTGAAATATTCTTATCAATGAGTCTGTGATTACCATTTGAAAGTCTGGAACTAGTTATTTCTGCAACTTTCTCTGTAAGGCTAATTTTTCTAACTTGATGTTGCCTTCAGCAAAACTGAATTTAAGACTCCATTTCAGGTTGAAATTACTAAGATGACTCCATGGTGCTTTATCAAGATGTAGAAAATGTGACTGATGATTAATAAGATTTACAGGTGGGGTGGGAGCTACACAGACACATGAACAGACCATTATTGACCAGTCAGCTTTAACGCAGATTTGTCAGCATCACTTCACTATGAAGATACATGTAGAAGACAACTAAACATTAATGAAATAAAGATGGCTTCTTGACTACAAATGATACTAGCCCTTTAATTCCTAAGATTATGTTGTTTCTCAAGATGGTATTAGGTTTTGTAGTTCTAGGTTATTCAGAAGATTCAATAATAGTCCTGCTAAATTTGGTATTATTGCTTTACAATACGATCGATGTTTCATAGTAGATGGCTGTGCTCTTGTCACTTGACAAATTAACAAGCCCATGAGTAGAACATCTGCGTAGTGACAATTTTATCTAATTCTGCTTATCTATAAAAGAAGCATAATATGAATTAACTTTTACCCTACAGTACCACTCATGTGTACGTGTGTGTATATGTGTGTGTGGGTGTTAGCATATGTGTTTGGTGTGTGACAAAACAGCAATGAAAATGGTAGTGGAGCAGAAAACAGCATGTATGACAATGTCCTCAACAAAATCATTTGCATAAGAAGAGCAGCATAAAATCAAGGAAATTGATAAGTGCTGGGATTCAATAAACTCCATGGAGACTTTGTGTGAAGCCTACACAGAGTTTAAGTGTTTGCATGGTGAGCAGCAGTGCCGATTACCTATTCATGTCATGCACTGTGTTTAAATGCAAACAAGCACAGGCTTGTGGATGGCAACATCAGAGCTTTGGCCGGCTGACATCTACCTGAACTCAGCTGGATGTATAAGTGAACTTAAATACACTTTTATCTGCTCTTTTGCATATAGTACTATATTTAATTTATTTATTTGTGTTTTTCACTAAATATTAACTCAACTGAAGTTGTGGCTGTCTCTCTACAGAGTACTTTTTAGAATTTCTGTTTAGCCATTGATAGGACTGGGGGGTAGTTTCAGCTCATCACTGACATTCTGTCTTGCCTTATATAAGTGGTACATTTTGAGTTATCTCTGCTTAATATCAGAGCTTTGGCCGGCTAACATCTACCTGAAATCAGCTGAACGTATAAGTGAATTTAAATACACTTTTATCTGATCTTTTGCATATAGTACTGTATTTAATTTATTTATTTGTGTTTTTCACTGAATATTAACTCAACTGAAGTAGTGGCTGTCTCTCTACAGAGTACTTTTTAGAATTTCTGTGTAGCCATTGATAGCAGTGGGGGTAGTTTCAGCTCATCACTGACATTCTGTCTTGCCTTATATAAATGGTACATTTTGAGTTATCTCTGCTTAATATCAGAACTTTGGCCGGCTAACATCTATCTGAAATCAGCTGGACATATAAGTGAATTTAAGTACACTTTTATCTGCTCTTTTGCATATAGTACTGTATTTATTTTATTTATTTGTGTTTTTCACTGAATAATAACTCAACTGAAGTTGTGGCTGTCTGTTTACAGTTAGTTCCCCACCCACCTTCCCTGTTCTTGTTTTGGTGTTAATATTGGTGGCTTTGAAATTGCCCGCCCTCTTGTAGATTTGTATTTGGATACTCCTTCTGGGCCCATCTCATTTGAGTGCAGTCAGATCATATTCTGATTTCAGGCACTCCTACTGTGTACAAAGAGAGCATTTGGAAAGGGCAACCCCTGCAGCCTCTTAATCCTGGTCTGTTCCCCCCCTCAAAAATCTCCGTTGCTTATTTTAAAGCTGTCTCGCTATGTTAAACCCATTTAACATAGCGAGACAGGTTTAAAAAAAAGCAACGGAGAAAGCAAGATCTCCGTTGCTTTTTGCACACTGTGTCGCTATGTTAAAGGAGTTTAACATAGCGAGACAGCTTTAAAAAAAGCAACGGAGATCACCGTTAAAATTTTTTTTTTATAATATATTTATTTATTTATTTTATTATTGATGATAGATTAGGAGATATTTAGAATAATACTGAATCTATAGAAACAAAATGGATTTTGAGACTGGGTGCTCATAGGGGAAGAGGTTTAAATGAAGTAGTTCCTTTAAAACCTGTGTTAAAATCTCGCAGAATAAAATAAATAAATATATTATAAAAAAAAAAAAAAATTAATTTTATGTTTTTAGGTTAGATTCTATTATGTTTATGTATTTATGATAGCTGTCAGTTCCAAGTATATATATTTTTAATATGTGTTATGTTAGGTGCGCGTAAGTGCATTCATCTTTAAAGAGTTGATTAATTAAGTGAGTAAATTGATTGATTGTTTAATGTGTGCAAAGCTTTTATATAAATTGGATTGTGGTTTTTACACAGTTATACTTCTGATGAAGCGGTTTGTGTACCGTGAAAGCGCTTACGTTTTTTCCAATAAACTCAGTATACTTTTATGTTCGATGTGGTTATTATCCTGCTGACTTCTCCAAAATACAACATTTGGGTGTTTGCTATATTCTCCATTTGACTGCCTGTTGGGATTTTTTGTTATTCATTTGAACTAATTAATCAATGAGGCGACGAAAGCCGACACACTCTGGCTAGGCTTATAAATGCCCTCGGGCAGATAGCCTAGTACCTACCTATGAACCTATGAACAGTATTGCCGGCCAGGAAACCATGTAAAGCAATATGGATAGCAGCAGACATATAGACCTGTTTACCTATGGGCAAACTAGGTCTGCGTGATTGCATGGAATGCCACAATGATTACCAGGATTAATAATATAGCAATGTATATGGTCCAAACACATTACAGGATGGTGTATGCAGTGCAGAGTATTGTGGAATATCATTTCAGGCATTCTGAACAAAAGTTGTGTAAATGATCTGTTAAAGTACATGGACCTCCATTTAAAATAAACAGTCATGGGAAGTGTGTGTATTGAATAGGGACACACAGATTAATTGTAGGAATCAACACAGGGAAAAAGGACAGGTGAAACATAGTAATGTACAACAGATGAGGACATTTAAATGGAAGACAGATGCAGCAGGAACACTAATCACATATTGACATGGTACAGAATGGATTGCACAGTGAAAATGTTATTATGTGACTGCCAGACAAGGTGACATAACAATGGAGAAGATGTGTTTGTGATATAACGATCCTGATATGAACAATGGAGAGGACATCTATCAGGGATGTTTTATACAACTGGGGTTGGGTGTATATTGTGAAGCTGTGCAAACTGATTTGGCTGAATATTACTGTAATGTCAGCAGAGGTCTCCAACAAGTGGGACACAGGTGCAGGCTCATGGACAACAGTAAACGAAGCATGCACAGTCATGGACAATATCAGAATAATACCACCAGTAATCCCATGTCTCTAACATAACATATGTGACTCTGAGTGATCAGAGATGCTTCTGCACAAACCCACTTGTACAACGATTATGAAATGTCAGCAATCTATGAGGGTAATCAAGCACACCGTCCTGACACATTAACATCTGCTAGAGGAGTTAGGTGGGACACTGCTATACCTATATGTGACATTATGATAAATCCAGGCTAGGTGACTGGTGTGCATAGCATATACATGGCACAATCCACACTGTCATGAATGTAACCCATGCCATCAATGCTGTCAAACAGCTATGTATGTGCTGTGTGCATCACTGGAACAGGTTTCACACATGCATCTGGTATAACACCTTGATGGGGGTTCCTCACCATCAGACAGTAATGTTTATGCAACAACAAGAATACCTAGGTATGGCCAATAAGATGTGTGGGAGCTCACTGTGGCAAAGGTGGTACACATCAGTTACATATCCCTGGAAGATGTGTAGGGAGGTACATGAGGAAGGGTGCATTGTACTCAGTTACTGGTATGATGAAGGGTGTGAACTATGGAGGTGTTATGGTCTTCAATGTGGATGTCTGGCACATACTCAGGAGTTGTGTTGCATACAAGAAAGTAGTCACCACTCTAGCCACATGCTGGTGAGGTTGATGTACCGCATACCATCTACCTCAGGAAACAGGACACATTCCACTTTGTCTGCTTATATGGGTGTGATGCCTACATTATCATTGTGTTATCATGTGTCATGTTGTCATGTGTTGTCATGGCTGTGTCAGTGATCTTTGGTATGTGTTGATACTGTCTTTATTATACTAACATCACAGCTGCAGTCAATGATTGCCCACAGTCTGTAATACTACAGACAGCTCTTTGGACACAGGATGTGTATGTCATTCTTGATATCTATGATTTAAATAATGGATAGGAAAAGGGCCTAGCAGACAGCCCTGATGTACGGACCTTATCACTGGACTTGAGATATAGGTCACTTCAAATATTTCAACATATTTAGATGCCACGTATGTGATCCAGTGGTATACCCACTTGGTGATATAGGTGTTTATGGCCACTTCTGATGGTGTTGAGTGAATACCTCAGTGTGGATTTGTGTCAGATCCCTTGGCCTGATCAAGCTCCACAGGATGTTAGTGTTGTCATCATGCATGCCCTCAATGACCTCTTTTTTTTTCAAACACCTTTATTGAATCATCACTTGTGATATAGGTAAATTTACATTTATACAAAGTAATCAAATTGTATTAAATTAACATTAATAAACATTATACTTCACATGAATTGCTATATATCATTTAACCTAAGCAACATTACATAAATTATTCAATTCCCCCCCCCCTTTTAAACAAGAAAAATCTTTATGAAACTATCACTTATGATATAAACAATCATGCATGTATAGAAATGAAAACAACCCCATCAACACAATCCTAGTTGCAAGCATTTTACATCACAAATCATACTGATATACTCCCAGTATTTGAGAACATCTAACAGATGTAACAGGCATGGATGTAGAATTAACAACTCACACGTGTTTTGTACACAGCCGGGATATTACCAGTGTCCATTTAGAAAAGGTCCATGATTACATGTTAGTCTACCTCACAGATGAGGAGAGTCAGGATGTGTCTATAAATGCATGCATCAGGTTCTGTCCTCCCACCCCTACTCAGATGGATGCATATTGATGTACTCCATTCTATTGAAACATATTTCATCTGGAGAGTGTTTTGAAGTGTTTGTCCAACTGTGTCAGGTAGGTGTATGTTCTGAATCAAGCTATAGGCGATCTGTGATGTTGTCACAGCCCATTTAGTCTGTGTGATAGGCCTGGATGAAGGTAAGACGTGTATAACTATTATGGCATGTCATTGTACTGCTATCGTGATCTGGCCTATGGTTTGGACACAGTCCCCCACTCAAGTATCATTCAGAAACTCTCTCAGCTGGGGATTAACCCTTATGTCACCAGATGGTTAACCAATTGGCTCACTGACAGAACACATACTGTGAAAGTTGGTGAATCAGCCTCTACCAGTAGAGAGGTCACCACTGGCCTACCCCAAGGATCTGTGCTGAGTACTTTATTGTTTGGAATCTATTTCATGACAGTCCAGGCTAAAGTGTATGGCCTTTGGCTTACCAAGTTTGCTGATTATTGCATATAAGTTGCAATCTTTGAGTCCAGCAATGATGTTAACATATTGCAGGAGGGGCTAACATGGACAAATTATTGGTACCAAAGCCACACTGTCTACAAATAAACACAAAAAAATTGTCATTATGTTTGCATTCTGCAAGGTGGAATTCCCTACTAATTACAGCATTGACATCACCTGCCTGTGCTCAAACCCAAGACATGGGAACAAACATAGATAGTAATCTTAACTTCAACCACCAAGATTCCACAGTGGCATGGAAAGGCTATGTTGTGTACCTCATAAGTCAGGCCATTGTATCCAGATCTGAAGCTGTTATAACAGCACTGTACTCAACCCTCATCAGAGCACTAATAGAGTATAATGCTCTCTTTTGCATGTACTTCACCAGACACCTGCAGCAGCTGGAGAGACCACATGGGTTTCTTGCCAAAAAATACAGGGCCTACAAACCGTGCCATGATGTATGTAGACAGACTAAAAGCCCTGTCACTGTAATCTGTATCATATAGGATAAGATGACTTGTGCCTGATCTGCAGACCAGTCTCTGACCCTGCCCTGATGGAAATACTGCATATCCGCAGATCAGTTTGAGCTTTTGACATCAGCAAAGTCTGGGGATAGGAATGTGGTAATACCAGTGGCCTACAGGCTGGTGTAAATTGCTCTCTCTAATGTCAAGGAAGTGCACAAACACACCCACTCACTCCCCAGATGACTGCAATGAGAACAAAACCCCTGTCTATCTAAGTACACCTACTAGAGAACTCTGTATTTAGGGTAAGAGCCACAGCACAAATCTGACTTGGAGAGTATCAGACAGCACTTTATAGGCAATGACATTAGCAGTGTCTGGTGAGGAGAAGATGGTAATAGCAGTGTCCCACATGCTGATGTAAAATGCTCTCTCTAATGTCAAGCAAGTGCACAAAGACATATACCCCAGTTAATTGCAATGAGATTAGATCCCTTAACTAACTAAGGACACAAACGAGAGAGCTCAGTACTTTATGCAACTGTCACGGCACAAGTTTGACTTTTACATGGCTGCATGACAACTTATAGCGGATGACATCAGCAGTGGATGTTGGAGAGAATATGTTGGGCGGCCTGCATGGAATGGATGTGTAGGCATGTGCAAGTGTCAAAACAGTGGCAATCCATGGGATTGGTGTGGTAACTGCAGGATACACACTTGTGCTCAAACACCACACACACACACACACACACACACACACACACACACACACACACACACACACACACACACACCTCCTACTTGATCACAGTGAGATCAGAACCCTTAACTAAGGACAAAGATTAGAAAACCCAGTACTTTTTGCAAGCACCATGGCACAACTGTGTCTTTTACAAGGTTGCAGGACAATTTCTAGTGGATTACATCAGCACTGGATGTTGGAGAAAAGATGTTGGAAGGCCTGCATAAAATGGATAGCTATCCATGTCCAACTGTCAAGATATTACAATTTTGCATGTTACTAGATTGCTGAATGTGCAATGTGTAGTATTTGCTGTTGTGTTATACTTTAGTTATACTTTAAGAGACAGCTTTACAAACTATATGCAAATAGCTGTCCACATCACTATAAGTATTGGAAAATCTGAATGTGTATTGTCATTATAAAGATGTGCACAGAATATAAGACAACATTTATTTATTTATGTAATGTAGTTAATATCTTTGTGAACAAGTGCTGAGAGACCAAGGTTGCAGTGCATGGGGAGAATTAACATATGGCTGCATTATAAATATTCATTTTCTTAGTGCCTTCATTTTGTTTGTGCTTCCCCATGTAGTTTCTTGGCATGAAGATTAAATGGACAGTAAACAAAAGTAATACATACTATTGTCCACTTTGCATAGTGCACCACCCAGCAACAGGTTTGCACAATGGTTGGCAAAGTGTTTACGCATGACAGATACACATTTCTAATGCTTTCCCTGTTTGTGTGTTGTTAATCAGTGTGCAAATGCAAGCATCATAGCTAAAATGATGAGAGTTCTCAGTAGTGAGTGTATGAAACACACCTGTTGCTTAACTGATTCTGCAGCAGTAGGCGTAAATGCATTGACACATCTCTTTTGGAGCCCAGATGATATAAGGTTTGAATCCCGGTGTATGTAATACTTTTAGATAAGTAGTGATAATGCAATGAAATTATTCTTTATACTACATTTACCACATGTTGATGTAGTACAGCATGTGTAAGCAGCATTGAGCTGAGGTAACTGTACCACAGAAGAGTTGTTCACCATTGCATGGCATAGGTGGACAAAGCCAAACTCTGTGCAAATACAGAGGCCAAAAAGAAAATGGTTCCATTGTTTTTTTTTTTTTTTGCTACTTATGTGTATTGTAAGTGATTCTATTTTTTTAACAGATTATAGGTGTTAAAATTGGGTAGATAGGAAAGTGGTAAAATTGGGGGCAAGCAGGGGTAAGAACAAAGGGAAAGCAACACAGGAATGTGTTGGACGGAGGGAGGAAAGAACCATAGCTATCCATTTCTTCAACAGTGTAAAATGAAAATATGTACAGAATATTATCTGAATTTGGACTATCCCCTCCACAAAGAGGGATGACAACAACACAATTTTGTTGTATAGCCAATTGGACTAAACCATGTGTGTCAAGAAGATGTGTGCAAAATGGAGAGCTATGAATGAGATTTTTTTTTTACTTCAGAATGAAAGGAATGCAAGGCAAGAGACATTGGTATTTCTGGATATTGTAAGTGGGGTAGGTATGGAACCAAATGCAAACAAACAGGACATGATACAGGAGTACTGAAATAACACTTGGGATATTTTCTTGTTAATTATTATAAACTGAACTGTCACAACAGTAACAAATATGTTGCACTTCCTGTATTAGAACCCAGGACCATCTGCATTACAGCTCTACACTTACACCTGCTGCCACAGGAATAGCTAAATAACAGTTGGATATTTCCATATTCGTTATTAACTTCTGCATGTTAACCGCCCCACACAATGAGGCTGACTGTGTTTGCATGGTGCCCAACACACAGTTGATACAATGTATCCATTCTGAAATTGTCTACTGTCTGCTTCTTCTCTGCAGGTGTTCTATGGCTGCAGATGGCGAAGCCTGCTAACTGCCATGCAATGTCACTTAACAGTGTTACGCAATGGAATACAAAAACAGTAACAATGTATCCATTCTGGTATTTAGAATATCTACACCCTGTCTGCAGCTGTTCAGTCTGCTTTTTGTATGGGATATTAGTCCAGGTTTGTGCAGTGTTAAGTGTTGTGCAAGCGAGATAAACAAAGCTAAACATGATATTTGTGTTTCTCCATTTCCCCTGTTTGCACTAAGTTCTGTACCCTGCAAATGCTGGCATTAAAAAAGGAAAATTAACAGAAAGGAAAAAAAGAAATCTATTAAATGAACAGCACTATAAAATGTGTGTTTGTATACATAAAATACTTTTACACGGGTCTAGATTTGAACTCACACTCCAATGAGCCTTCAAAACACAGTAAGGGTATTGTATCCCTTTTTGCCACAGAAACAGCTTTGCAGCAGAGAATGAGAATCATTGTGCATACAAGCAACTGCAACATCATCCACAGTATTAACAAAACATATGACAGTTGCACACGTTTGAGTTATTTGTATATTTATTAATTTCAGATGTAGTGCACTGAGTGATCACACAATAATTTGTAATCATTGCTTGCAGAAATGCAACTCTGTCTTACCTCTGTGTTTCTTGCTCATTCGTCTATTATCTGACCAGTAATCTGAGACATACAGTCTGTAAGGCATTTTGAATCATTGTGCTTAAAATGTGTGAGGATATTAAATGGCAATAATATACAGTCATCAAGAAATGAAGGGGAGGTTGGATTTTGCTAAACAGAAACTGTGAAATATGTGCTGCATACTTACATTTAAAAGCTTGATACAATTATTTCTACCCTTTGTAAGTCTAACATGACTGACATACCCACGGAAGGTAAGGGAGTATAAATTGCTGTTGTGTTTTCTTTCTCCCTACCACTAATCATTCACAGTTGCAATCCATTAACAACAAATACTGAGGGAGTGACTACACTATGTTTACATCAGCTACATGGAGCCAAAGATTTGGGATTCAGCAACTCTAATGAGTTCACACCTCATTTGCATCTTCAGTCTCCTTTTTCTGGTCTTCACCATTCTCACTGCCCTGATCAACCATGTATCTAGGGAACCTGAAGGTGAGGAGACTTGTTTAAGTGGATAACACAGAAGAAGCTGTTACATTGGGATTTATCTGCACAGATGAGTACTGATTGCAATAAGGCATGATTGCATTTTTAAGTGATATACTGGATATGCTCAGATGTCATTAAGAAAAAAATATAAATATATATATATACGTTGTGTCTTTCGGCTTTTCCTGGTTAGGGGTCACCACAGCATGCTACGTTTATCTGACTACACTTCTTAGAAGTTTACTGATGGCATAGGCATTTTGTCATTTTACTTTCTCAGATGCACAGGCTTATTAGCTGTCATACACAAGTGCTAATGTTACAAATGTTTTTCTCTTTATATTCTTCTATTGTTATTTCAGTGAAATGTAAATATCCTATATTGTCAATGACACAGGGGTGTTAGCCTTCTAGCATGGCCCAAAGACACCTCAAGGGGAGTGCTGGCTACAGGTAGAGGTGACTGGATCTTGCATAAAATTGAATGTTCTGTGCTAAATGTGTACACATGTTTTTGGGACTGTTTATCTGATAGCATTTTCAGCATTTCACTGATAATTTATTAGCAAAATTGGTCATTTGCCTGTTGGTTGGGGGTGGGGGAACCAAATTCCATTTCTGTGCTGGCACAAACAAAATTGCACAGAGGTTTGCTTTGCTGTTGTTACTCTCCTTGTTTTGGATCCAGTCATGCTTTGTCTGCGACTGTAATATTTTACAATAACATAAATCATTTTCTATATTTGAATAGCTTGATTGTTTTTTGTTTCTGCAGTGGGTAATATTGAAAAACTACCTTTTATGTGTTATTTATGTGATACTTATGTGTATTATCCCTCCTTTGTGTTTCATGTCACTTAGGACTATGGAACCCAGGCATCCCAATTACCATAAACTCCTTTTCAGTGACCCTGAAAATGAAGTCATTGTCAAAACATTTAGGTGATATGGTGTCATCCTGTTTGAGAGAGGACGTTGGGATATGTCTGGCAGAATGGAAATTGGGCAGCAGATAGTGGTTGATATAAAAGCAGTAGGTACCCAAAGTAGGACATATGATCAGGTGCACCATAGGGCCACTGACATGATTTCATCGGCCAGGAGGAGAGCAGCTGCAGTGGTCTGTGGGCAGATGGCTACTGAGGGGCCTGCTACGTAGCCAACACTAACACCAAATGAAGAGTTCCTGTCCACTGTCAGGGATGTAGAGAGCTCAGTGGAAAGTGTGCAACAGCATGTGATTGACAATGGTGCTGCTGTTTCAGGGAGGACAAGTATATCCCAGGAGGAGCTTCCAGGTAGGCTTACCTATATCAATTGTTAAATACGTTTTGTAGAGTAAAATATTGACAGCACTACTTAACTTCTGTTTAACACAAATGTTTGGGGGGGGGGATAGTTGTAGATTGATACAGGATTGTTGTGTATAGTGTTGTACTCTCTGTAATAGTGGCAACACTGTTGTTTTTTAGCATATATTGGACTATAGGAGTGTAGGTATTTTTTTCCTGTGTTTGTTGCTTATTATCACAGGTGATCCTGACAGTGGAAGCATAGGACTCTTACCACCTGGTCTCACAGTATCAGCAGTCTCTGATGATGATGTTGGCCAAACAAAGGCACAGTCAAGGGGTGCAGAGGTTGAATCTGATGCTGAGGTTGACATTCTGCCATCCCCTGTAATTCCATCAGACACAGCCAGTAGGCCTATGCCAACCCATTCCAGTGAGCCCTCAGGTATTGGACAGGTGGAGGGTAAGACACTATCAGGGTAGGATAGTTACTGTGGTTGCACTGCCTGTTGACTCTAGCTGTAGCCAAAGTGTGGACAAAGTGACATGGTGGAGAATTGCTAGGCTGCTTGGAGGAGTCCTGCTGTCCAGCCTCCACTTGATGCAGATGTGTCTTCCCATGCCACTCAACATATGTTTAGAGCCATCTTAGAGGTGCAGACACATTTCAATAGGTCCTTCAGAGAAATTCTTAGAGTCATAGATGCGGCACAGGCTGAGAAACGTAACTGCCTCCACTGTGTTACTGATTCAATGGATTGTATGAATGACACACTGGAACAAGCTGTGTCTGTGACAGAACATCTACTGGGAGGGGGGTGGCATTCACTTGGTTCTAGGTCAGCCACATCACCTGATGTTAGTCAACGTAGCTGTGACTTATCATGCTCCCATAGTGGCACTACTTCCACTGCTCCATCAGTGCCACACCCAGATGTGGCAGGCCATGGGGTCATGGTCCTTGGCTTCCTCGTGAGGAGAGCTCATCCAGCAGACATTAGTCACATTCAGGTAGTAACAGTGTATCTTACTGTGGGTGTGGACATGCCAGTGCAACTCCGGGCAGAGCCAGTTCTCGTGGTTGGGTACAACAACATTGAACTGCCACCTCTATCATGCACAGCTCACACCTGTCCAACATACCAAGACATAGAGCTAGCACAGAGCTTGGCTGTGCTCCTGTGGACCCTCACACACCAATTTCACCTGGAGAGCCCATACAGACACACATACCACAGTTACATGGTTCAGCTTAAAGCTCATTCTGTTTCAGTGCACATTTGTTACTTTGTCCAAATGTCTGCCTGTTTCTTTTTCTTACTCACACAGACTGACTCACCTATTTTGTCAGTCTAGGCTTCCTGCTGCCCCCCCCCCTACACAAACATAATACCATGTGCAAGTGGTGATAACCTTGCCATATCCCTGTTTTCTATCGTTTGGATTGAGGGATACATAAGGTTTGTGTCTGATGCTCAGGGTGCATAGCTGACTTAGTGCTTAGTATATTTGTTCTTGTGATGTTGTTTTCCTAATTGTACTTTCTACATATTTTGGTCTTAAAAAGTTAGACAGCTGATAGAATCAAAACAGTTTTTGCACCAGTATTTTTAAGAATCTTCTGAGGGTTATGAAGTTTGAAACTAAAATGTGTCTCTAATTTATAATGTCTCTCTTTAATGATTTGCCAGTACAAACTGAGGACATTCAGTGACCATTAATACTTTTGAGAAGTGAAAATGTGTGAATCTTTGATGCCTGAGGCCTATTACTTGATAGAGGACACATGTATTCACATAAGTCTCTGTGTCACATGTTGAAGTCATTGTTGTACAAATCACCCACCTTTTACTTAATTACATTACCAAGTATCAACATGCAAGGATATGCCATTCATTAGTATTATTCCATCATCTTGTTTTAATACTCCAGGTTCAGTACTTACCCTGTAAATCAATCAGTTGCCACAGTTTTAGTTCAGGGCTGAGTCTGTCTGACGCTAGAAGTACACAGCCATTACATGGGTAGGTAAAGATTGTGAGCGTTGCCTAGTATCAATGTTCCTATATGTATGTGCATAGGATGAAGGTTTTAGCCTTCTTAGGTGGTGAGTGAATGTGCTATGCATTGCCTCTTAGCTAGTGTGAGGGCATATTGAGCACGCCTATGTCTACTTTCACCCACAGCAGCTGCTGCTTCCCCCTCTAGCTCCTCACCTGCATGTGGCTTTGATACCCTTGTTATTGGAGGAGGGATGTGTGTCCTTTCCCCTTGTTGATCCTGATGAAGCTGTTTTCCAAGGATGCTGTTGTGAAGCATGACACAGATGGTGAAGATTTCAGTACATGTAAGTGGACTGTACTGCAGGGCTCGCTCAGATGTATCTAGGCACTGGAACAGTGATTTCAGCAGCCCAAACACACAATCTATGAGAGCTCTGGTTTGAGTGTGTGCCTCATTATGGGATTCTTCAACAGATGTGTGTGCAATTCTGATGGGCATCATCAGCCACAGTTCCAGTGCATAACCTGCATCCCCCAGTAAATGACCCTGTGGAATATTACCCCTACTGAACATCTGATATAGTTGGGAGCTGTGCCAGATAAGTGAGTTGTGGTAACTGCCTGGGTTGCCAGCACACACATTCAAGATGATTCCCTTAGTATTACACATGACTTGGCAGATAATGGAATGGAAGACCCTTCCCTGTTCCATATGTGGTGCTTGATTTCTATATGTGTACAATTTATGGCACCCAGTACTTCAGTGTAGTGTGCTACAGGATAGAAAACCTGCATATTTGTGACCCTGTCCTCAAAATACCGGGAAAATATATGTAGTCACTGACAGGGAGCATAGCATTCAGGAATTGATGGAGGATCCTGGATGCTGATGCCTGTGACACCCCCAGCATGTCCCCTGTTGGTTTCTGAAAGGTCCCTGTAGCTAAAATTTTAATTGCTGCACATACCTTTGTCTCCACTGGTATGGGTTCCCTTCAGCTTGCCCTTGGTCTGAGTTGAGAATGACAGAGGTTGCAGAGTTCCTGTACTGTGTCTGTATCTCCCCTGTAGTGCTCTACAACATCCACCTCATGCAGATTGTGATAAGTTAACCGGGGTCTGAAAACTCTTCTCCTTCTTGGCCTTGGTCTGTTAGCAGCAGTAGCAGCAGCATAGATTTCAGAACTGTTGGTCATCCACATGAATTCAAGCAACAGAAGCCCCTAACATTCTTTCTGTGTAGACCCCTTTCCATGGCTGTATTACAATAGGTTTTGGAATTCACAGGGAAAACAAGCACTGAGTCTATATGGATGCTTTATACCTTGTTGAATAGCTCCTCCATCTTGGATAGATTGATTAACATACAATTCAGCTACTTACGCTGTAACTAGCATGCCATGGTGTTTACTGTGGTTATAAGGCTCTACACACCATATAGAGACACTTAATGAATACAAAACAGTATTCTGCCATGTGCACAGGACCCTGCAGGGTTTATTGAATCTGCCCTAAGGACTTTTATTAGAGGAAGTACTACTTTTACAATCTAGGAAATTTTGGTATGGCTCAGTAGTGGAAGAACCAATTTAGAAATGTAATGGACTACTTTACAGATCAATAGACAGAAAATAGTACTAGATATATTTGTGGTCTACAGGCATGGTAACTGGAATGGAGCAGATAAAAGATGCTAAACATTTCTACAACATATACACTATGCAGAAGACTGTTAGCTGAGAAGAACAGAAGGTAAAGAGCTGAGAAGCCAGGAGTTGTAGATGATAAACATTATAGTGAAACAGAACAGGACTAACTTTAGATGTTCTCTTGGAAGATGAGTACCATCTCAGGACAAGGACAGTTCAATATATGAGTCTAAAGAAAAAGAGAGGTAATATTTAAAATTTCACGGATTTGGGTATTGTGAAAAAAAAAAAGATTCTGTTACTGGAATAAGTCACTGTGTACTAAGAATTTTACAAAAAGAGACTATGTGCACCTCCAAACGACATGTTAGCAGGACCATATCAGGCTACCCTGTAACTTTTCAGTGCTATAATAGTGTTATTTATGTACCAATATTCACATGCAAAACTTTATTGTGTATAGGCTTTTGAAGAGAGATGGAGACTCTGAAAGCTTCAGCTGTAATGTCATTGTATCAGTTCTGTTTGTTGTGTTTTCCAGATAATGGTACAACCCTTGCAACATCACTATGATGTAACAAATCTTCTGACATCATAGCGATAACACAACAGCCCTTCTGATACTACAGTGATTGTAAAACAGCAATGAGAACTGATGTGGGAAACTCTAAGAATAAGGGCTAAAATACAGTGTAAATAGTTCTGCTCTACAGGTTAATGCTTCAACAATTTAAACCAGGCTTCTGTAAGGCATAAATAAATCATAGCATCTGTGCGTGTCCTAACATCTTCCTGTTTCTCAGCCATAAATACAATCCATAACATAAGATTAAGCTTACCAGGCAATGCAAGTCATAGTTGCCAATCACTGCTAACCTAAAAGGTTAAGATACTAGAACAAAGGGAGGAAATTAAATGGCTAAGGAGAAGTCACATAAGAATAGCAGTAACAACCCCGTCATTCCATTCCAGTACTACAAAGGGAAATTACTTCATATGCCTATGACCATGTGTAACATTAAGTATTTTTTTCCCTATTGGCCGCTTTTTTTTTTTTTTATATATGTCTTTCTTTATTATCCTGACATTATATTTATTCACCATGTATTCATTTTTGTTTGAAAATTTTCAACACATTTGTTAGTTTTACCTGAAAACATTGCAGGTATTCTCAAGAAGTCCAGTTTGAAAATATAAACTTTGGCTTTGAAAACAGACATAAAAACAACGTGGCAATCCTTATGTTTTTTTAAGGTGTTCACCCTGAATCAGTCTCATTCTAAAATGTTTTCTGAAAGTGAAACTTCTCTAATATAAGAAAAGTCAAATTTCCCTTCACCTTTAGGATTCTTCTGTGAAGACCTCAATATTGCAGCTGTCAACTATTTAGCCTTATTTATTTTGCTAAGAGCACAGAAAATAATGTGACTCTACAAGCTGCATACATCTTCCACTTTCTTCCATTTAGAATAAGATACATCATAAAACGCTGATGCTATGGCAGTGCTCAACATGTTTCTGTAAAGCTGGATTAAAGATCAATATGTCATTCAGGAGATCCTTGAAAATATGTGGCTTTTATTGTGGATTTCTGATGTTTACAGGGTGCAAGGCATAGACATTTACCAGAACATGAGAAAATGCACTTTAGGATGATGTTATGAAAAATCCATGTTAGAATCTTTGTTGTAGTTACAGCTTCTGCTTTAAAACAGCCACCTATTACTATGAACAATATGTTTTTAAACCTTACCTTCTGTTATTAAGTTTTCACTTATCTCATTTGGATTAGTTGAGTCTTTCTTGTTCTCTGAAGCTGGTTCTTTCCCAATGTGTTTGGATCCACTGACTGAAAGAAAATAGTTTGAATTCTTTAGAGTGGCAAGCATGTGCAAGCACAATGAACAACATAAAGGTGAAAATATGAGCTTGAGATACTTGTAACAACAGCGAAAAGTTTAATGATGTTTAAAATCTCTCCAAAAATTTAAAAGCCTTTGATTTAGAATGTTGATTCTTACAGATTTTACTACTGTTAAATGAAATATTTTTGTGACAATCTAGTAGAAAATGACTGCAGAGTGGTTATTTAAAAATTTACAACCATTTCTTTTTTTTTCTTCAATTTTTTTTTCTTCTTCTCAAAAAAAAATTAGGATACAAACCATTCATTTATTTTCTTTCTATGGATATGTTGTCACTGTCTATAAATGAAATTTAACATCCTACTGCTCTAGGGAATAACACAAAAGACATATACAACCTGCAGTTACTACAATGGAAACACTAAAGCTATTGCTTGAATTGTTTTAATGGATTAAGGACTGTTGTGAAAATGCTTGACGTAACTAGTGCAATACCTGTATAAGCTATAATACACAAAATAAAGTAGAAATGCATTTGATTGAATATTTTAATTGACTAAAATGTAGACATATTTCAAAAGTCTGAAGTGTGGTTCTAAATTTCTAAGACTGTCTAGTTAGAGATTCACTTTCTAAAGGATATTACAGCATCATAAATTCTGATACTACATTGGATGTCATGGCTGAAGCAATCAGTGTGTGTGTGTGTGTGTGTGTGTGTGTGTGTGTGTGTGTGTGTGTGTGTGTGTGTGTGTGTGTGTGTGTGTGTGTGTGTATTTATGTGTGTGTTCCTCAACTTTGGGAAAAACTGTTTTTTTATCCAGTATGAGGAACAGCACAGGACACCCAAATATGCTAGCTATGAAGGTTCACTATTAAATAGATTCTGGAGTCTAGTCCAGGTTGTGTGATATATATTCCTTTGATCTTTTTACAATTTTTCACTTTCTTATGATAGGTGACATATAACTTAGGCTTTATGAGCTTTACAAGAAGCAAAAGTTTATAAAATTTTTATTAGTGAAAGTATGATACATATCTTGTAGGGTAATTGGAAGAAAACAAGATTGACCTTACAGACCTGTTATTGCAAGTAGGGGTTCCATATCAGGGGTCACTGCCATATACTTAGATTTTATTCCTCAGCCTCTTGTGGAAAACAACTCATCTCTCATTTTAGATTCACTTGCTTTTTTTAAGAAAAATAAAAACATGCATATGAATGAACAAAGCATTTTGGTAACTACTGACATTGAAGCCCTTTACACTGTGTTACCATACCTGTACTGTATTAAAGCAGCTACAGAGGCTTATAGCAGAAATAACAATGTTACACAAGGGTAAACTGAATGCTTGGGAAAGCTAATAAATTTGGTGTTGTGTTTCAAATTTTTCAGTTTCAATGGCCAGGCTTGCAAACATATGACAGGGATAGCCATGGGTGCAGCTATGGCCCCTAGCCTGGCCAATGTAGCCTTAGGCAAGTGGGAGGAGGAATTTCTAATACAAAGTGAATACCGGTGATTTATGACCAGCTACCTTTGATTTATTGGTGATGTATTCATAGTCTGGAAACGTGAGAAATCTAAACTCACTGAGTTTACCCATTACATCAATAACTCCACCTCCTCCTGAAATGTACCAATTCCATTATCTCAGAGTTAGTGCAGTTCCATGATATGATTGTCAGTATTGATAAAGACAGAGGAAAATTAATTAGTAACTTATACAGAAAACAAACAAGAGTGAACTGCTTACTTCACTGAGACAGTATGCATTCAGTAAAAACTAAGCACAATGTAATAAAATCACAAGGCTACAGATTAGCATGCATTACCACACATTTGGCCCCTTTTCTCAGAAATATGAATGATCTCAAAAATGATGTCTCAACCAGAGGATATGAATCAAACAAGTTACATATGATTCTGGATCCCATTAGAGATTCCAATACTAACAATGACCCTATGTGGAATAGGCCTTTTGGTAAAATTATGCAGAGAGGGCATCCAACCCAAAAGAAGAGGATAAGTAAGGACAGCTGCATTCTAACACATGGGATTTCAATACAATTAAAGCCATTATTAAGGAGAAGTTGGCCATCCTCACTGACAATCAACAGCTTGTAAGGGTTTTAGGAGATTACCCTACTTTTTATATAAAAAGAACAGAGGCATACACAGCTATATGGAAATGACAAATAAGGAACACCAGGATGACACGAACACTAAAATGTGTGGGCCACCTAACTGCACTGTCTATGAAGACTTGATGGAGTGTGACTCATTTGAGTGCCCCTATCTTAAAAAGATGGTGAAATCTTCAGCAGGTGGTAACTGTAATACTGAAAAAGTTACCTCTAGAGCATGTGAAATGACTACCCTGCATTTTATGTGGGTAAGACTATGAATAAACTGAAAAGGAGGATTTCAGGTCATCTTTCTGACATCTGATGTAAAGGCCAGAGGAATGCCTTATCCAAACATTTACTAGAACACCCCAGACATTCTGGTTTTAAATTTATCATTCTGGACTGTGTGGAGATGGATGAGATTGAAGGGGATGTCAGTGGTGTTATGGTGAAACTATGCTGGCAGTGGAAATTAAATGCATTCAGAAAACCAGGGCTTAACTATTATTGATCTATTAAGAGTGTATTGAATTTACATAAGCTGTCACACAAACTGTAAAGGTTTTCGTAGGGATGTTTTGGGGGAAATATTTTCAGTACTAAAAATATACTAAATAATAATAAAAGTTATGTGTAGAATGTGTATAAATGTATACATGTTTAGTTACTTTAACTTCACTTTTGCTTTGATTACATTTATTGCCTCACACCAGAGATTTAAATGATAAATTCAAAACACACTTTTTTTCATGCCACTATTACCATGTAGTATTGGTATAATTCCCCCATTTGCCATACTGGTGGACATTCATGCACACTCATGTACACACCCGCACACTTTTATACATTACTAGTTTACTTCAGCAACTGTTTTCTGTATTTTTTGTATGCTTTTTCTATTGGTTTTCATTCTATAAATATGTTTTGGGGCTGTAAACATAAGCCTTTTTTTTTTTTTTTTTGCAAAGCACTGACATTTTTTTCTGAGCTGTTAATTACTTATTGTTTATGCATACTAGTACACATGGATGGATATTTACTAGATGATATTATTAGACAGATGTATTTTTATATTTATAGTGTTCTAGTTAGATTATGTTTATGGTTAGATAGTGTGTTTTTTTCTTGGTTTTTGTTTCTTGCCATAGACCTGATGAAGGCTTTATTGCAGTAGGTAGCCAAAAACTATTTTAGTTAAAAGTTTTTTTTATGTGTATTTTATGCTTTTCTTAATACCTGATTTTGTAATGTGTGTTGCAAATACAGAGGTAGTATTTTCCTTAACTGGGTTTAATTTGATCTGATCAGTTGTACTGTGTAGGGCTGGGTACTTGTTTTAAAATGCACTTTTACAGCCCTCTTTATACTGTTTGCCTTGAATAGGCTGGTTTAAAATTAAGCAATATATACAGTTTCCACACCTACTTTTAAGTATATAAAAGCTGATATGTTTAACATTGTTAAAATATGTCTAATGTTTTGTTACTGAAGATCACTTGTCTGTGACGAATAAAGGCTTGTTGCTTTGGAACACTACCTGGATTTCATGATTTTTGGAAATTGCTGTGACTGAGCACATCAATGAAACTAGTGTCTTTCTTTTGTAATTGGAAGAAAACAAACCAAACTGTGCAATACCATCCTTTTTAAGGGCAGTATTACCCTGCACTGGTCACTAAGACAATAGGAGATCTGTGTAGTCAACCTCCTACTGACTCATTATAGCACTTGACCATGTATTGCCCCTTTCACTAGATGGTCCTCCATATATCTTTTATATGAATCTTTCTTGTGCTCGCTTAACATCTATCTACAGCTATAGCACACATGCTGTATAACACATAATGCCTCTTGGGGTAGGGTGTTGATCTTAAGTAATTAGGGTTTATACTTGGATTACAGTGCATACCATGTAATTTGCAGTGTATACCACTTAGACAGTATCTAAAGCACCTTCTAATAGGTCTTTTTGCTTTTGCAGAGTTCAACAGACTGGGGCACAACTTTATGAGTGTCAAGCCCTGGGTTGGCTACAGAAAACACATTGCTCCCTATTTTTACCAAGAAGGCCAGTGTACCAAAAGGAAGGTGTCCACCCATTACAGTTTTCATTTTTCAAATGTAGTCTCATCTATGTTACGAACCTACCCTCCCATTCAAACAAGATGCCACTAAAATCCATCCATCCATCCAAAACCCCCTTTTCACAATTTTGTACATGGAGTCAGGGTGTCACTTTAATAGGTTTATAAGTGTCCAATAAGCTAAAGACTACTGGGGCTTTTTTAAGCCTAGCGATGCATCCCAAATGTCTAAAATGTTCTGGTACCTTTGGTAGTGTAAGCAAGGAATTGGGAAATTAAATACTTACAGGCAAGGATAACCATCTAGTGTGAATCCTCTAAAATTTCATTTATATATTCAGCTACTGCATATACATAATTGACCAAGTAGCTAAGTCATTCTCAAACCAGTTAATGCATGGTATTAAACAATACGTTCAGTTAAAGAAAAGCTTTATCTTTAACATGCAGGAAAAGCTAAATAAGAAAAGCTTCCTAGGAGACCATACTGCATCCACACCTAAGTTCAGAAGCATAGACATTTATTTCAACACTCCACAAACCCCTCCCAAAACTAGGTGGCCTTATATTATCCATGGTACACCCAACTTAAACCTCAGTTTGAATATGGCAATGATTTCACTTCCTAAATTCTCTAGTAATTCAGTCTTATCAACATATCCTATCTATTATTATTCCATCTCCTCCTATGGCTTCTTGGCATACTTAAGTAGATAGTCTTTAACCCACTCATACCATCCTAGAAAAGAAACACCATTTCTCCTGGATATAATCACTGTATCAGAAAGATGGCAAAACTGCATCTTAAAGGTAAAGAAATATTGCCTCACCTATGCCATCAGCTGTGACATCTGGCTCACAAAATGGCAGGATGAGTGCCCATTATTTTCTCAGACAGGCGCAAATATTGATAACACCCATCTCACATAAAATCAGGAATTATCATGCCTTCATCAAAATCAGTGACCGCATATGTATTTATTCTACCCTCTTCTCCAAAATCTTGCACTACAGATTTTTCTATCATGGCTCAGTTTTAACATACAGAGAAAGAGAGGAAAAAGCATACCTGATGATTTTAATGTCAATTGGATAGTATCTTTAGGAAAACCTTACATGTGATTCAGCCTTTTTGGCCTGATACAACATATTCAGCTAACTATACAGGCTAATAAGGCAATGGAAAAGAATAAAAAGGGTCTATATCACAACATTGAACAATAAAAAAGAGTGAACACTTTGATTGAACACTAACAACCAAAAGCAGTAAATGTCGAACGCACAGAACAACGTTTTTCTCCCAGGGAAAAATTGCAGCTCCACAAAAAAAACAAAAAAAAAAACCAAATCCAAACACAAAATAAAGTGGAGGACTTCGCCCCCCACAACCCCCTAATTAAATATACCAACAAGATCGCACCACAGTGGAGGAAATGGGAAAGTCCTGAAAACGGCCCAGTGATTTTTTTCCCTGGGAAAGAAATTGCTGTTCCGTGTGTTCGGCATTCAGTGCTTTCAACTTTAAGTGTTCGATAAAAGAGCGTTCGTTCTTTTTATCATTCAATGTCATAATATAGACCCGAATAAGAAAGCATGCATGACTGGGTACTTCCTTCCTACTCTAACAATATTACTGACTCAAGAATCACTTGATTCTGTCAATAACCATAACCCTGTGTTTGCCAAATGGAGCACCATAATAAAAAAGGCACTTCAGTACAAGCTATAAAACAGCAATAACATTCATTTCACTGTTAAAGCAAACTGTGTGAGTCCCTTCAAGCTACTTCATCTAGATGATGCTACTATTTTAATAAAATCTTTCTCAATATTCTTGGCTCCCTTGAACCTCACAGGAAGAAAAGAGTTAAGGCTAAAAATATTATTTAGTCAGCTGTTGAAAATGATAATTCTGTGCCTTGTTTCTCATACAAATGAGACTAACATTAACATGGCAAAACTGCACAGCTGTTATATTATCAGGAGATTTGAAAAAGAACACAGGCAATTCTGAGGAATGAAGTGAAGTTACATCCACAATCAACAGAACACCTTACAAAGCACCCTAGGTTCTTCTGAAATAATATCAATCAGCTGAATAAACCAGATTAAAAAAAACATATCTCCATTCTAATCCCTTGTGTATCTACAATGGATACAGCATGCAAATTCAATGGACATTATTAGAATGTAGGACAATTTGTTTCCATGCCCCATACCCAATCAAGCTTCCTCAATTGACATTATTAGAATGTAGGACAATTTGTTTCCATGCCCCATACCCAATCAAGCTTCCTCAATTGACAGTGGAACACTGAAGCCTTCCAATAACTTTCACTTTTCTCTGGTACCCTTCATAGATTTTTGCAAAATGTTGTGTAAACGTAAGACTGCGTTCTTGTCTATTGATAATCTCTCCTTAGAATGTTAGCCTAGCCACCAAGGAAAGATTTTATCTGGTATCTAGTTTAATAAACAGATCCATTACAGAAATGCATATGTTTAAAGTCTGGAAGGCTTTGATTATTATCTCACTACATAACTGTGGACCATCTGTAGGATTATCTAACTACAGAAGGTCACCCTGACTTCTTCCTCTGAAAGCTCCTCAGAAGGAGCATCCAGAAACAATTTCTTGCCTGTAGAAACCCTAATAATCTCCTTTGTCACACCAGCATGGTTTCTGATAAGGGGCATGCAATGAGTCAGCCCTCTTAATTTCACTGGATACATGCACAATAACTGAACAATTATAGAATAACTAGACCTGCATCATTCATAGTGATTTGTGTAATGTCTGCTTATATTCTGGCTTTGCCTTTTAAATAATTGCTAATATTTTATTGCAGATCATGTTTTAGCCATTCTAACATCAGAACATGGACCAAATATTTCAGACATACTACTGAGCTTGCAATTTTCTAATTTAATTTAACACTTATAGCTTTATCAGTTTTCATGCCATATTTTTCATTCATTTGAGGGAACACTAAGAAATCAGAAATTATCTTTACAGTATTTGCCAAGTTTCCAACCACCAGAGTAGTAGCTCTTTAGAATACCTTTCGAGCTGATAAAATACCAAAAAGAATTCTAAGAACTCTGTAACTTCCTAATTGTGTATAAGTAACACAAAAACTGCTCCTTTCCATCTTTCTTTCTTTCTTTCTTTCTTTCTTTCTTTCTTTCTTTTTCCTTTAAATCACTATATCCATTTAACAGAATGACTCAATGCCCCATGTTGTTTCACTGATATAAATATTTGCTTATTAGGTCTACAAGCAGGTATTTTTGATCTTGGGATACATACATACATACATACAAATGTTTCAAGCATGGGCATTAAAGCCTTTCTAGCTTGCCAATATGCCAAAACACTTGTTCCCATAATAAATGTCCAGGCTGTTCTTAAAAATATCTAAACTAGTACTTGCTTTAATGTAATTTGGTAGTCTGTTCCAAGCATCAGCTACTCTGTCAGAGAACCAATGAGTACACTTCTCATTCCTATATAATCTTCTACATAGGTTATCTGACAATTCTCTAGTACTTTCTGATAACCCCAAACATTCCCAGAGGTAGTTGCACCTAAATGCCTTATATACCTGAATAAGATCTCCTCTTAAATATCTGTAAGAGACACTGTAGAAGTTCACATATTTTACTCTTTCATAATAACTTAGATTTTCACATCCATGGATACCCTTAGTATATTTCCACTGTACTCTTTCCAGTTTATTCATGCTTGTTTTCCTATAGGGTTTCCATATTGTTATTCCATACTCAAGTTTAGGTCTAAAGTAACTAACAAACAATGACTTCATTATGTTTGATTTCTTAGACTTTATAAATCTTTTTATACAACCTATAGTTCTATAACTATCATTAGCCAATTGGTTGATATGATTAGAAAAGCTCATAGCTGAATCTACCCATATACCCAGGTCCTTAAATGAGTCTACAGTTTCAATCTCTGTGTGCTGTATTAAATATTCACCTTTCAGTTTATGTCTCCCAAATCTCATATGCTTAGTTTTTGATGTATTTATCAACATATTATT
This sequence comes from Protopterus annectens, assembly GCF_019279795.1. NCBI lineage: Eukaryota > Metazoa > Chordata > Ceratodontiformes > Protopteridae > Protopterus > Protopterus annectens. Next base: position 479,058,830 of record NC_056732.1, on the reverse strand, counting down.
CTCCTGTGCCCAAATGGTCAATTTAGTCAAATTATTTTGCAGAGATGCCTTATCTGTAACTTGTAATCAGTTTACCCAATTTCAGGTCGTCAGCATATAGACTGTAGAACACCTCAGATATAAAAGTAAGGTCTGAAAGATACTATATAAACAAGTAAGGGCCTAGTACAGAGCCCTGTGGGACACCTTGACTGCAACCAAGGATTTCACCTGTCCAGTTGGTGTGTGATACTTGCCATGTCCTATTTGTAAGCCATGCAGCTATCCATCTTATCAACAGTACATCAATACCTAGTTGTACTAATTTATTGATCAGTGTTTTGTGCATGACCCTGTCAAATGTTGAAGTTAAATCTATATAAATCACATCACAGCACAATTTTTCATTCATAGTTGTTATTATATAGCTATAGAACATCATGTTACATGTGGTAATAGATCTATTTTCAACATATGCATGCTGATATATGGTTTAATGTCCCAACCCATCCAGTTCTAACAATAACTTATCCAGTATTACCTTCTCCATTATGTTTCCACAACATGAAAGTAGACTTAAGGGTCTATATGATTCTGGGTTTGTCCTACTTCCCTTTCCCTTAAAGAAAGGTTTAATAAGTGCATGTCTCCAATCTTGAGGACTCTCCCCATATTTATATGACCTAGTGAATAAAAGATGTAATGGCAGTGTAAGTTCTTGCTTAAGTGTTCTCAAATCATTGTTACTTATTCCGTCTCCTCCCTGCGCTTTCTTTGGATCCAGTTTGCACAGTTCTTTTTCAGTATAATCTAATTTGATTCCAGTATCTGGGGTTACCTGAATGTCACTAAGACAACTTACCACCCCTTTTGTGGAGCCAAACTGTTTTGCATAAGATTTTGTAAATATATTTATAATCTGTTGTGTTTGAGAATAAATTTTAGAATCTGCACACAGTTTATCAGTTTGTGTATCTTTACTCCTTCCACATCTTATGTATCTATAAAAGGTTTCCTATTATGCTCAATATCTTTATATAAATTTTCTTCAAATTTTTCTTGATCTTGTCTAACACTATGCTTAATCTGTTTGTTCAGCTCATTTATTTCAGTTTTCAAAGGTGTAGTACGACCTCTTTTCCATTTCTTATATTTTTTGTCTCTCACCTTAATCAGGTATCTTGTTCTTATAGAAATATACCCCCCGATGTTACATGCCTAGATCCTGATGTTAAACATTTTTTTTTTTTTTGTGCTCAAACAATTTCTCTTTCAAAACTTTCCACATTCCATCTGCAGTTTTTCCACTGAACTCACTCCAGTAAGTTTTATATAGCAAATTTTTTGCTTCCCTATAATCTGTAATTAAACTTCTGCGCATTGGCTTAGATTTCAGTTTGGCAGAATTATCTAGAAACAAATTAACCTTTATGATCCCATGATCACTGCACATCAATGGTGGTAAAACTTGACTTGAAGTTACAGTAATTTCTTTAGGAACACAAACGATATATAGTATATTCTGTCCCCTGGTAGGTTTTTTTTACAATCTGAAGCATTTCTTGTTCCTGAATATACTCTGTGAATAATTTCTTTACTAACATTGCTGAATCAATATTATTCCAGTCTGTTTCTGGTAAATTTAAGTCCCCAGCTAATATTATTCTTCCCTCCTGTGTTTCATGTAAGAAATGTATGAATTCATCTAGGTCATCTGCACTTGACTTTGATGGTCTGTACACACCAACAATTGTTATATGTTCCAGGCTTGTCTTTATTGTCACAGTTACACAGTCTATAGTATTGGTATTATCATTGAGCATGTAATAATCACAAGTCTCATAGCTATACTTAATGCCTATCATAACACACATCCACCTGATTTTTTGTTAGAATGTCTGTTACAGTAAAAACATTTATACCCTGACAGAACTGGTTACCAGTCATTGTTCTTTAACCATGTTTCACAAACTATAACAACATCAATCTTGTGGGAACGTAGCACATTTTCTAATAACAACAATTTATTATTAATGCTCCTAGCATTAACAACCATCAGAGAGGCATCAAATGTTGCTATCTGTGAACTGTTAAATTTTTGACCTGGCAAAAATCCTGGCTAGTGTTTGTCAAATATTGCAAAATATCTGCTGCAAAAATTCTCTTCCCTGATCGTGACAAATGCACACCATCCTGTCTGAACACGTGCCCAAAACAAGGCTTGGATGCTCTACACATTTTAATTTTTTAAAACAGGGCATTTCTCCATGTAGGTGTTTATCCAAAAAAATATTTTCATTCACAGTGGCCTGACTATCCTTTCTATAGGTATAGGGATGTTTACATCAATATTTTTTTCTCTTCAGGATGCTACATAGTAAAGCAAGAAAAATGTTAAAATGATTTAACATTAGCAGAGAGCTGATATATAGCAGCTACTGCTGTCTTAAGGAGAATAAGAAACATTTGACAAGTATTCATAGTCAGTTGAAAATTATGCAAGACAAGTGCAAGGTATCGTCCATGCCTTGCACGACCATTACAATTCATAGATTACCCACACTGCTTAGAACCAACACTCTGCTCTTTAGCCAGTGAAGTTCAAAGTGTCACATGACAATGTGGTGGTCTATAGAAGGTCTTGGGAAGAATCTATATTTCTACTACTTGTGACAATGATCCCCACCTTTCAGCCAATATTTAGAGTACATGACCATAGATGAGGCTGGGAGTATTTACTGACCAGTCAATTGAGAACAACTTCCAAAGGATCACGTCTCAGTTCATCATTGTAGAGCTTGCTGACTCCAGGAAGCAGGTTGTTTTTGTCCATGAGCTTCTGCCTAGCAGGATGTTAAAGAAACATGCCAGTATAAAAGTGTCTGGAGGGGAAGCAGGTTGCCCCTAAATCATGCTTACAGCATTGCACTAAGACAATTCATTTTAAACTTCTTCATATCAGACCACCCAAAGGTGTCTTCTGCCATCAGTCTTTTTTTTAATTTTTCACTTCAGTGGTGGACTGGTCCAAATACACTTTTGATCCATTAATCAGGCATGTCTTGTCAGAAGAGTTCTGGGTGAACATACAATTTTAGTACTGAAATCAAATGCTTCTTTATCAGCTGCAGTATTAACATTTAAAATACAAACATGTTTACAGCAAATTAAATCTTAAATTCACTAGAATATGCAGTAGTTGATCAGAGAATGCAATTGCAAGAAAGTATGGTAATGAATTATTCATTTAAATGTATGGAGAGGAAAGGAAACAATGAAGGATGGAAGTTTTCATGAAATTAAAACAGATTGATAAAATCAGAATATATACTTCATCATTAAACTAGCTTGAATTCAATAAGCAAATAGTCAGAACCTGCACTGAAATAGAAGTGAAAGCAAACATAAGCTCATGGGTGCAGCAAAGGCACTTTTCTAGTATCCTTAGAACAGTTTTGGTAGCTAGATGAGAAATTTCTAAGAGTAACCATGTCTCGCATGTTTCTTAAATATAAAAGCAACTTGAAAAGTGCAGCAGTGATACCACGAAAAGTGGATAAGAAAGGTTAATAAAACAGCAATACCTCTATGAGAAAACAGACCAATAATAAGTTAAAAAACACACCAGTTTAATAAACGAAGACATAAGAGCTTCTGTTCATAGAATGTAATAAACTTAGATACATGGAGGGTATAGCAGGTATATTAAATAACAGAAAATAATGTGAGTTAAAAGTATGATAAGCATTTTTGCAGGTATGCACATGACACCAGTGCTAGTGTAGATTACAAAGGCTTTATAAATAAGCAAAGGTTACTATTTTCAGAAAAGACACCATAGGGTTAATAGGTATCAATCTTCTCCACGCCCCCAAAAGAAGTATCAGAGGTAAGATAAGGTTCTATAACTGGTCCTGTCCTTTTACTATGTGTATTAAATCCTTGTGAGAAAAATACACTAGTATCAGCACCATTCAATGGAATATTGTACTGTTAACCTCTTCCAAGGTTGTAAAACAAATTAAAATAACTATATGATCATTTTATTTATTTATTTATTTATTTATTTATTTGCTTTTGTTAACCAGGAAAGCCCACTGGGCTGGTGTGAGGCCATTTTTAGTGGATGCCCGTGGAGAAAAGCTCCAAAATAATGTACATGATAATAGAATTTGTTTAGAAAGTTAATTATAGCATATAAAAATTTACAGGAGTAACGACATGAGAATCATAAGTAACAATGAACAATTGTATGGCTGTAAGTTATGAAAGTAGACTTAGATACAAAGCAAGGTATTCAGTATATGCAAAGTTTAACAGAAGACAAATAATTTACACATATTGTTGTACATAATAGACTATGTGATTAACTATAGAATATTCATAAGCTAGGAGGGAATAACTACACAAATTTTTCTTATACCATGTGAAGCAAGATGAGTTACATTGTGCTTTTCAAGGGTGACAATTAAGAAGAGTGCTGAAGAGTATGGGTATCAGAGAGTTGAGTCAGAAATCAGGTTACAGAGGAATTGGGGATAGTGCATGCGTGGATGGTGCATTTCTGAAGCAATTTGAAGTATGGTTATTTGAAGTTCACCTTGTACTTGACAGAACATAAAATAAAGAAGCGGCTCATTTCTGTTAGATGGAGTTAAATGAAAAAATGGTAGGTCCTGCATGCCAGACATGAGAAATACCACAGGGAAAATCAGTTGAGTGATCTCCTGTAGCAAATATTTTCTCAAACATCTTGATCACAGTATGATTTACCTTTAAATTTTTCAGTTTCTTCCTTCTAAAACACACAAAAAGTTGGTCTACTGTTCAGGATAAAACATTCAAGATGAAATTCCTTAAGAGTATCAGAAGTCTGAAGCATAAGCTGTAAAGGAACTCAGTGCCAATCACTGTGTGTCATAGGAAATCACCGGTGGTGCACACTCAAAAAAACAGTACCAGCCATGTTTTTTCTTCTTTTGGGAGATTACTCATTTGATTGTGTTGGTGTATATAAGTTCGGTGTTGTGGGGCAGAGGTACCATTAGGCTGGGGCAGAGGGAGCAGCTGCCCTAGGCACAAGGTATGGGGGGGACATCAGGAAATGCTGATCAGTCTGTACTGCACTACAGACATTCAAAAGTGAAGTCAGACAGTGTATTTGTGGCTAGTGCTGAAATGCCTCAGCTCTACATACGTGGTATAAGATGCAGGAAGTGGTTTGCTAGATTTTTTCACAATAAACAGCTTTTTTCTGCCCTGAAGTATTACAAGGACTTTTTTTCCTCCTCAACAGTTGAGGGGTACCAGATTGGGGAATGCCACCAGACACTAAATGAGCAAGCTAAGGCTGTAATCTGTGGGCTTCCCCCAGCATCAGGGTGATGCAGTGGAAGTTGATCTCCTGCAAAATCTCTTGCAGTTTACTTTTTTTCCCTTCTGCATTTTAGGCATTAGATTCCAGTGTTTTAATGCTTAAGGTTTTGTCATTTGAAGTTTTATAACATAACCAAAAAAAAAAAAAAACTATGTAATGCCTTTCTCTGCAAAAAGGCTACTAATTCATAAGTACTGTATGCTCTAAAAAATGATAGTTCATATCTGTTTTCTCACAGGTGACTGTTCTGATTTCACACACTGCTTTTCTGGAGATGCTGCATAGTCACAGATAACATTCACATAACTGACCACACAAACATATAGATAGACCATAAAGCAAATTGTATACAACCATGCCATCAGACAGCACTACACATTTCAAACATATGCCGTATGGTCTCTATATGGAGACAGCATCTTAAAACCTTGTTATTATTCTAACCATGAGGTCATCATTGCCATATAAGGCAGAGCACGATGTCTCCATAACTTCGGTGACCTTTTTATAAATATTTCACACTGCCAATCCCTTAGTCACCTAGTCCATCACTTTTCTGGTCCTGCAGCAAGGTAATTCAGACTTCCAGCAGACACAAAAAGCCACATATTTCTCACTAGTACAACCATTTCAAACTTCATATTGTGGGATTATTCAGCATTTCATAAGCATTTCCTGTGTTTCATATTAAGGTATGTTTTGCTGCTGTATGTGTTCTTGTTTCAGATGATGAATAGAGCGCATTTTATATTTATAGAAACTCAATGATCATTGCAGGCCATAACAGAAAATGTCTAAAATACCAGCATTCAACTGTATCCAAAAAAGCTGCTCTTCAAAAACTCAGGATAAATTTAAGAAATAAACACATTTAAAAAAGAAACTGAACAATACAACAAAGGTTTGTACAAAATTGTAACGCATCCTTTCTGAGAACAACTCACATATATCTTACAGGAATGTATATGTTACTAACATTGCCAAACATTTACAAAATGATACAATGTATTATTTTAAATGGTATGCAGACTGTAAATAAAATGGATTTTCTATAATTCTTTCTATCTGTGTTGAAAAACAAGTGTTGATAAAACTGTATCCACAGGAAATGGGCATACTTCACATCTCAGAGGTATTAAAAACAGACTCTGCGATTCAAAGAGATCCTGTCTGCCAGAGCTAAACTGTGGGTTATACAAGTAGTGTGGCAGGGGAAATCTCCAATCTGCACTGTTGAATATCTCATTAATCTCATCGAATCAAACAATGCATTGTCAGACCTGACCACATTGGTGTTCTCCCCTAAAATAACATCACAGTTGCATAAACATGTCCCAACGCAGACACTCAGACATACACACACATTCACACGTGTGCTTGCTCACACACACACACACGTATGCAAACACACACTACTCAAATCGCAACTTTCAAAAGGCAGTGTTAACATTTTCCTCTTAAAGAAAAAAATTAACTTGACAGAGAATTACTTTGCTAAATTAATCAGAAACCACCACCATTTCCAGGGGACCACATTGCTAATTAATATGCCACTGTCCTGGACTACTGCATTAGCATGTGGCTTCCCAGTGAGATTACTCTCCATGCCATAGCCAGGGGAAAATCTCATTGGGGGAACAGTCTCTGAATCGGAAGGCTTACCGTAATGTAGAATCCTTCTGAGTTACGGCTTCTACTTTGTAGTAAGCCTTTCTGAATCATTCCTAAAGATGATAATTTTATCACTGAAATAATTTCTAAGGATTCATAGAATAGGTTATATTTTTTTATTTAAGTGTACTATTGGTGCTACTTAAGAAGCCTTGTGATGACAATTTTAATAATGAATTAATGTGCATAAATGACAGCTTTTAGTAGATACTGTGCATGGATATGGACAAGTGATATATCTATTAAGCCATTTATCAGGAAATATCACATAATGAAGTCAAAAGCATAATTAAAATTATATATGGTTTTCTGGGATATAACAGTCTACATGGTTACATTTGATACTGCATGGCTCCATTAAGTAGTACAAATAGATTATCCCTGGGATTCATTATCACCTACACTAACTATATACCATTCTGAGTGAGCAGAAAAAGTACAGTTGTGTACACTTACCATAAATGTAGATGTTCGAGTGTATTCATTGTTGCAGTCATCACATTTGGGTTATCTGCTTGCAGTAACCCTCAGTTGGCCTGATTATCAAAGTCTTGGGTCCTGTGTTGGTTGCTGTCTCATCTTCCATGACATCAGGTAGTCAGGGGTAGAAAGTATGCAGCCAATGCCATTACATCAGTTTTTCTTGCCACAGTTGTCAGGTGCCCCCCTAATGGAAAGCAATTAAATATATTTAAATATATATATATATATATATATATATATATATATATATATACACAAGGTTATACCTCCAACAAAAAAGCAAATGCACCAAAAAGCTTTTAAGTATAGTAAAGGAGAATAGAGGTATAGCCAAAAGAAGTCAGGGGGCTGGAGGGAGGGTAACCAGGACTGCAACAGCGAATACACTCGAACATCTACATTTATGGTAAGTGTACACAACTGTACTATGTTCTTCTTGTTTCACTGTTGCAGTCATCACATTTGGGTAGATTCCCAAAGCTAAGGATGGGAGGAGGAATACAGATAGCATTAGGACCAGCTATTAGGCCCTGCAAGACTGCAGTGGCAAAGCCAGCTCTGGATTTAGAGAAAATTGGCAAATGGTAATGCTTGGTGAAAGTATGTACAGAACTCCAGGTAGCAGCTTCTAGGATGTCTCTGGTAGGGACACCTATGAGAAAGACTGTAGAGGTAGATGCAGTCCTAGTTGAATGGGGTCTAATCCCCTGTGGGATAGGTTTTCCATGGTGCTTATAGCAGAAATGAATGCAATGGCCTATCCATTTAGAAATGGTTTGCTTTGAAATAGCCTTCTGCTCTGCCCCTGCAGCAAATACCACCAGCAGTTGTTCAGATTTCCTTTGAGGTTTAGTCCTGTCAAAGTAAAATCCAAGTTGTCTGTGCACATCTAAGGAGTGCAGTATCCATTCCCCTTTGTTCTGTGGGTTAGAAAAGAAGGTTGGCAAATGAATGGACTGATTAAGAGCCACACTGGATACCACCTTGGGCATGAAAGAGGGATTGGTCCTGAATGACACCCTGTCCACATGAAAGATGATGAAAGGCTCCACTGCCATAAGGGCCTGTAATTCAGAAACCCTTCTTGCTGAAATGATTGCTAAAGGGAAAGCTGTTTTCCAAGAAAGGAATTTTAACTCTGCAGTTGCAGCTGGCTCAAAAGGAGGAAGAGTGAGTTTTTCCAATACAAAGTTAAGGTCCCAGGTTGGAGTTGGGGCTCTCCTTGGTGGTCTTAAGTTTTTGGCCCCTCTGAGGAACTGCTTGAGCAGTGGGTGAGAAAAGAGGGGTAGTTCTGTGTTGTAATGAGCTGAAATGGCTGAGGTATGAATTTTGATGGAGGAAAAGGAAAGGCCCTTGTGAAGCATCTCAGTTAAGTATTGAAGAATCTGAGGTAAACTGGGTGCTGCTGTGGCCATCCCTTGAGTTTGGCTCCAGGCACAGAATCTTTTCCATTTTTCAGCATAAGATTTTCTAGTACTAGGCCTCCTTGTCTCCAAAATGACATCCAACACTTGTTTACTGAGGGATGGTAATGGAGAGATTAGGTAATCAGCCAGGCTGCCAGGTTCAGGGTTTGAAGCTGGGGGTGCAGAATCTGGCTGTCCTGCTGTGACAGCAGGGTAGGGGTCTGAGGCAGGTGCCATGGAGCTAGCTGAGACACAGTGTGCAAGAGGGGGTACCAGTGTTGGCATGGCCAGTCTGGCACAATCAGTATCATCCTTGGTTTGTCCTGTTTGATCTTTAGTAGTACTTTGGAGAGGAGAGGCAGAGGAGGAAAGGCATAAACTGATAGATTTTTCCAGCTGAAGGACAGAGCATCCACTTTCCAAGCTTGTTTGTGGGGAGTCCTTGAGCAAAATGTGTCCACTTGGTAGTTCCTGGGGGAGGCAAACAAGTCTATATCTGGGCTCCCCCATTTGTTGATCAACATATTGAAAGTCTTTGGTTCCAGTTTCCACTCATGTGGATCCATGAGATTTCTGCTTAGTTCATCTGCCAGTGTATTTAGTTTCCCTGGCAGGAATTGAGCATGTAGATGCACGTATTAGCTCAAGGCTGTGTTCCACAGTGCCATGGCTAGTCTGTAGAGGGGATAAGAATGGGTACCCCCCTGCTTGTTTATGTACCACATAACAGTGGTGTTGTCTGTCTTTATCATTAATTGTTCTGGAAGAATGTGGTCCTTGAAGGCTGTCAGAGCATTCTGTACAGCTAACATTTCTTTTTGATTGATATGCAGGTGCATTTGACTTGGGTTCCATCTGCCCTGAATGCACTTTCCTGACAGGTGAGCCCCCCATGCATAGTCTGATGCATCTGTTGTTAGGGTTTGGGCAGCAGGGGGTAGAGTGAATGATAGTCCCTTGTTTTGGTGGCAGGCCTCTGCCCATCAAAGGAATTCTAACCGTAGGCAAGGTATGATAGGAATCATTGCTTCTTGATCCTGAGAATGTTGACACCATAGGCATTTTAGATACCATTGTAGTTTCCTCATATGCAGTCTTGCATATGGAATTAGTAGAATGCACGATGCCATGAACCCCAAGGCTTGCAGTATTTGCCTTGCAGACAGTAGGGTTTTTGTGGCCACTACTTTGAAGTAAGTTGTCAAATTAATTTGTTTCTCTGGCGTGAGGAAAGCCATCTGGGAAGATGTGTTCAAGCTTGCTCTCAGGAATATAATTTGTTGACAGGGTACCAGATGTGCTTTATTTTCATTTATGGTGTACCCCAGACAAGTTAACACCTTTTGTACAAATGCCAGATGATTCAGAAGTATGTCCTGGCTTTCTGCCTGAATTAGACAATCGTCCAGGTATGCGTATATTTGAATATTTCTTTACCTGCAAAATGCAATGACTGGAGCTAGGCACTTTGTGAATACCCTGGGCACAGTAGATAAGCCAAAGGGCAGTGCAGAGAACTGATAGTGCATGTAGCCTGCTTTGAAGTGTACGTATCTTCTGCAAGATTCCCTGATTGGGATGTGCAGGTAGGCTTCCTTTAAATCCAGTGTTGCCAACCAGGCATCCTTGCCTAGCATAGGAAGTAACTGGTGGAGAGTTAGCATCTTGAATTTTGGAATCACCAAAAAGGTGTTTAAGGTAGAATGGTCCAGGATAGGACACCATGAGTTGTCTTTTCTGGGTACCAGGAAAAGTCTTGAGTAGAAATCTTGTCCCTTTTCCTCATCTGGTACAGTTTGAATGGCCTTTATGCTTAATAGAGAGAGTACTTGCTTTTGAGCCTCTGCCCACTAATATGGGGGTAGATCTGGCCAACTGTTTGGGGTTGGTAACATGTGGAAGTGAAATCAGTATTCTTGGGAAACTATATTTAAAACCCATTTGTCCTGGGTAATGAGTTCCCAGTTTTTTGCCTGCATAGCAATCTTTCCCCCTAAAGGAGCAGTCAGTTGAGAAGTGCTTGAAAGTTTTAAAATTAAGTCATTGAGACAGTTTACCATAGGGGGGAGTCTTACTACTCCCTGATTTGGAAGTGGGAGCCCCCCACTGCTTAGCCCTGTGCGTACCCTGGGGCTGAAGCCTGGGTGTTCTGCTGGTTCTGGGTTTGGACTGAGTAGGCCTGGAAGAGACAGGAAAGGACCAATTCTTAGAGGGCCAATGCCTACTAAATCTTGGAGGCTGTACTTGTAGGAAATCTTTAACAGTTTGCATAGATTTAGCTTTTTCCTCCATCTTTTTAAGAACTTCTTCTGCTTTGTTGCTAAACAGACGGTCCTGATTTAAGGGAGTATCCAGCAATTTAGCTTTAACATGATCTGGTAAAGATTGGTCCTTAAGCCAAGCATGCCTACTAAGTACAGACCCAGTGACAGCTGCCCTGCAAGATGCCTCTAGAGAATCAAAACCACATTGCAAAGTATGTTTTCCAACTTGTTCAGCAGAATGCATTAAATCCTGTAAATCCTTATTTTCAGCACAATCAGGAATCAACATCATTTTCTGTTTAAGCAATCCAATAATATGCAGCTGATACCTTTAACATATGAAACTGGCAGGTCAAGGCCCTAATGGCCTAAGTTGAAGAAGTGTATACCTTCTTACCCGATCTATCCAGCGCCCTGGAGTCTCTATCAGAGGTGGTAGGATTTTTGGCAGTAGTAGCCTTAATGCCCTTGGGTCCCTGTGAAATGGTCTCAGGATCCGCAGTAGGATTTTTAAAAAGGAACTTGCGAGAGTCAGGAACTCTGTAATATCTATCAGGTTTTCTGGGAGCAGGAGTTAAAGAGTCAGGGGCCAGGCTAGATTCCGGAAAAGCATCATCAGCAATGTCTAATACAGGAGGGATAGCTAAAGGCCTGTGCTGGGGCAGGAGTAAGAAATCCCTAAACCTCTTTTTAGAATCAGATTAATCCTGGCTTTCCCAATGAAAATGCTCCCTAAGAGTATGCAAGGTTTCACCAAAAGAGAAATCCTCTGGGGGAGAAGCAGAGGGAATAGAGTCCTCTGCATCAGAATCCTCATAAGTAGATAAGGGTAAATCCTGGTCATCAGAAGAAACAGAAATTTCAGAATCCTGGTCAGAAGTATCTTAAGCAAATTCAGTCCTAGGTCTCAGAGGGAGAAGGTTGGCTTCCCTGATTAAAGTAATAAGGACTACAGCCATTCTCATCATTTGTTTTTTAGGCATAGAGGCCTGACCATGCGGTCTGGGCATCATTTTTTTAGGCATGGTTCGAGTTTTAGGCCTTGAAGAAGAAGATGGTGTCGGTTTAATATGTAAGTCAGTAGGCCTGAATACACCCTCAGAAGCCGGTGCCTGCACAGCAACTCTGGACCCATCCAAGGTAGAGACATCCACAGGTTCCACAGCTGAAACATCTCGTGGCATACCAGATTCCGAATGGGTCTCAGTAGAGGCCTGCGAATCTGAAGTGGTGGGTATCAGGGGCTGCAAAAGCACCTCACTGAGTACCGACAAACTGGTCGACTGGCTTAGGAGAAGCATCGTCGGCAGCTTTGGACCTAGGCGGCCTGTCTCTTTATTTATCTTTACGTTTTTTCGGAATGTCGGTAGTCGGATGGCTTACCAAAGACATATCTGGATAATTGAACCGAGTACCAAAATATTCAGAAGTGAAAATATACTGACAATGAATAGTTTGTTGCTTAAATAAGGCACAAAACTGACAGCGAGGTATGTCGTGGTCAGGGCCTAGGCAAGGAATACAGTACGAATGAAAATCTTTATGAGGTATTTGCTTTCCACAAGTAATACAATTATTGACTTTTACTGACATCGGTTTAGAGCAAGAAAAAGTTTCCCCAATGGGGTACTTAGCTTTAGTTGAAGACTTCAGTTCTGAAACTCGAAAATGAAAATTTCAGGAGTCGGCCTACCAGCACTTGCAAACTGCTTCTGCTTTGGGCACCGCAAGGCAAGAAAGACTGATGTAATGGCATCAGCTGCATGCTTTATACCTCTGACTACCTGACGTCACGGAAGATGAGACAGCAACCGACGCAGGACCCAAGACTTTGAAAATCAGGCCAACTGAGGGCTACCACAAGCAGATAACCCAAATGTGATGACTGCAACAGTGAAACATGAAGAACATCACACAAGCATAACTCACACCTTTTTCTTCCTAAATTTAGTTTTATTACTGATTTTTTTACAGCCTTAAATATTGAGGGGATTCATAAAGGTTACCATGAAGTGTAGATTACATGTACACTTAGTATAATCTTCCTGAGTGATTAGAAAGCACAAAAAATGGGACAGGGATGTTCTTGAATACAGATTGTGTACACTTAGTGTAGGAGTTAATGAATCTGGCCCTATACTAACATTTTCTGATATAGATATGTGAGATCACCAGAGGAAATGCATGCATCTTCTTTATCCTAAAGCATTCCATTTTATTTAATTTTTAATAAAGTGCCATCTTCATGGCACAGATGGATAAAGATCTGCTATGATCCAAATGACCTTGGTTCAAATAGTAGGTGATGTGCTAGACAAGCTGACCCATGAGAGAGACAAGAGCAGAGGACCTGACCAGTGAGAGAGACAAGAGCTGAGGCGCTGACTGAAGCTGATGAGACAGACAAGAGAGGAGGAACTGACCAGTGAGAGAGAGTCAAGTGCTGACAGTGAGACAAGAGAGGAGGAGCTGACCAGTGAGAGAGAGAGAGAGAGACAAGAGAAGAGGAGCTGACCAGTGAGAGAGACAAGGGTAGGATTGCTGACCAGTGAGTGAGATAATGGTGGAGGAGCTGACCAGTGAGAGAGAGAGAGAGAGAGAGAGAGCTAAGGGTGGGTGAAGGAACTGACAAGTGAGAAAGACGAGGGTGGAGGGGCTGACCAGTGATTGAGACAAGGTCAGAAGAGCTGACCCGTGAAAGAGACAAGAGCAGAAAAGCTAAAAAGTGAAAGAGGCAAGAGCAGAGGATCTGACAAGTGAGAGAGACAAGAAAGGAAGAGCTGAACAGTCAGAGAGAGACAAGGGTGATTAAGCTGACCAGTGTGAGACAGACAAGGGCAGATGAACTGACAAGTGAGAGAGACAAGGAGCTGACCAGTGTGAGAGACAAGAGCAGAGGATCTGACCAGTGAGAGACAGACAAGAAAGGAGGAGTTGCCCGGTGAGAGAGAGTCAAGAGAGGAGGAGCTGACCAGTGAAGGAGACAAGGGTGGAGAAGCTGACCAGTGAGAGAGACAAGGACAGAGAAGCTGACCAGTGACAGAGACAAGGGTGGAAGAGCTGATCAGAGCTGAACAATGAGAGAGACAAACATGGATGAGCTGATCAGTGAGAGAGAAAAGGGTGAGGCACAGGTGCAAACTTCATCTAGAATACTTGTTACAATGTGAGAATCAATGGAGCTCAATGGAGGTACTTGCCTCTAAAGGTCATTCACAAAAGTGGCAGATATGCCCTCACATATGTCATTTTGATGCCAGCCCCTGAGAATGTAGTGGGCCTGCACAGAGGGGGGATGGTAGGTCCAAACACAAAAAAAAGCCCAGTTACCCAGCATATAATGGCAGTGTTCTCATCACCTGATACTTACACCTAGATGAATGAGTGAAGTAAAGGTCTCTGCAAAAAGGAATACATTTTTGCAAAGTTTTTATTTCTTAATTCCATCTTAAATTGTGTCTGATCTACTTTTTGGGGATTTTGGACTGATTATTCTTGCTTGCCTTTAGGTATTTGTAATGTTGTTCTTTGCAGATTCACTATTCAGCTATGTTTAGTACATTTGTTGTGCTTTACTTAAGAGTCAAACGGCAATTTCTTTATGGATAACCCAGTTCCTTTAACAACTTATGAATAGAATAATGCATTTATAAGATCACAAATATTCAAACACATAGATAAGTTTGCTGTGGATGATTTGCTTTTGAAGAGCTCAATGTTTCATAAACATTATAAGCTGTTGAGACAGTAATATTAATCTAATAGTTTCATCTTTCTATGTAGGTGAACAGGAATATTCCTATTACTGATGAATATCTATTTATTTTATTTTATTTTATTTTACATTTGTTAATCGGGAGAGTCCGACTGGATACATGTCCATTTTCAGCGGAGGCCCGGGGAGAAAAGCTCCAAGTACATAACAGACATATGAACATTGTTAATGCAAAAAAAAGGAAGATAGTTGAGTTCTAAATACAATATAAAGATACATCACATCTTGGGAAAAAAAAAAAACAACAGCAGGTAACATCTAGTCAAAGTTTTTGATTCTGTGAACATATACAGATGCATCTCTTAGTGACCTTTACATAAAAGCATTGCTAATACTTCCTTTCTTTGTATTATACATATATTATGTAGTCTGTAAGTTTTCTATTAGTTTTCCTGTATAGAAAGACTTTATAGAAAGCAGAACATTTTACACATTTAGCAAATTAAACAACATTTACATATTAGTATTACATAACATATGTATTATTACAGCCATAGGTTCATAGGTAGGTACTAGGCTATCAGCTATACAAGCCCAGCCAAAAAGGTACCCTGGCTTTTGCCACCCAAGAAAACAATTTTCCTGTGCCACTGTCGAGCAGAGCCACAGAAGTGATCCCCGGGGTGAATTTCCTTCCCATACAATCATCAAGATTTTTCTTGAACAGTGCTAATGAGGAGCTTTGTTTGATATAGATAGGCAGTTTATTCCAGAGTATGGGAAGTCTCTGGGACAGGAATCTATCCCTCCGGCATGTTCTATTTATTGTGGTGACAAGGTTTAGGTCCCTACAGCATGTAGCTCGGAGGGATTGGGATTTCTTTAAGTGGAGCATGTCCAACAGCTCTGGGTTTGACATAGCTTTGTATGTTAGGCAGAGATCACCTCTGAATAGGCGATATGCGACAGAGTAAAGCTGGAGTTTTTTGAGATGGTCTGTGTAGGGCATCTGTTTGAGGCTGGTAATCCTCTTTGTGAGGTATTTCTGCGACCTTTCCAGTTGTTGTAGATGTCTTGTGAGGTACATACCAAAAGGGGCATTGTACTCTATAATGGGTCTAATGAGTGATGAGTAGAGGGGAACAATGACCTCTTTTTTTCTGGATGAGAAACCTTTTGTGATGAGGTGTCCCACGTAGAAGGATTTCTTGACTACTGTGGCAATGTGATTATCAAAGGAAAGTCTACTGTACACCTGTGTCCCAAGGTCTCTTATCACACTTTCGGTGTTAAGTATACTACCGCCTATGTTGTAGTTCATGGGTACAGAGTTTTTACCGAAGGGGATGACAATGCACATTTTGGCACTGAGCTTGAGGCAAATGGCTTCGACACCAGGTATCTGTCTCAGTGAGGCCCTTTTGTAGGATATCCACATCATTAGGAGTTTTGATTATGGCTCCTAGTTTGCAGTCATTTGCAAACTTCATTAGCAAAAGACCTTCTGTGTTAGCCTGTACTTCAGAGAAGTAAATACCAAACAGGAGAGGATCCAGGACTGAACCCTGTGGTACTCCACTTGTCACTGGTCTGAAGTCGGATTTGGAGTCTGCTACTTTCACAGTGTGGGTTCTGTCAGTGAGTCAGTTGGCAACCCATCTTGTGACATAGGGATTTATACGTAGTTTAGTGAGTTTATCTATAATTCCAGAGTGGGAGATGGTGTTGAAAGCTTTGGCAAGATCTAGATAGGCTGTGTGAACCACCTTGCCCTCGTCTACGGCTTTGGTGACTGCTTCAAAGAGGTCTATCAGGTTTAGGAGACATGATCTGCCTTTTACAAACCCGAACTGGATGGGGTCCAGAATTTGGAGATTACCAATGTCTTTGTTTATAAGTTCCATGATGATACGTTCCATGGCCTTGCAGACTAGCCTCATCAGGCTAATGGGGCAGTAGTTCCCGGGGTCCGTGGTGGCTCCCCCTTTGTGGAGTGGGATAATGGTCGCTGTGCACCATTCAGTGGGCACAAAGCCTGAGGTGAAGCTATGATTGAACATGGTACTTAGGTGGGGTGCCAGTTCATTCTGTAGTTCATGTAGAACGCAGCCTGCGATGTTGTCTGGTCCCATGGATGCTGTGTTCTTGGCTTTGGAGAATTACAGAAGATACATTAGAAGAACAGAAGATTACAGGAACTTTGCATTCTTCCGGTATAGAGATGGCCCCTTTAGGGTGTGAGAGGGGAGTAAAGTTAGCACTGAACCTATCTGCCAGGATGTTGGCAATATCACTTGGGTCTGTATATTTAGTGCCACTGTGCTGTAACTCAGAGCAGATCTGAGTGTTGCCATTGAGATTCTTGACATAGCTATAGAATGCTTTGTGGTTGTCTTTAGAATCAGTGGCAATTTTGTTTTCATAACTAGCTTTGGAGGATTTTATGAGGGATTGCAACTTCTTACTGAGGCTGACCAGGGAGCTCCTCCACTCATGGGATTTTACTCTCTTTTGCAACAGTTTCTTCCTTCTGTTGTACAGTTTGTTTATGGCAGGGGACCACCAGATTGGCTTCATTTTTTGGAGGATAGCATCTTGGTTCTGTTTGGGATAGCACGATCCCTGCACTCGTGTAAGTGCTTATAAAGTGTAATTGTGTAGGATTCAGTAGTCATAACTGTATTGTCCATCTGCATGGGTGTCATGAAGTTCATCACTTCTGTCTTAAGAAGCATGAAGTTGGCTTTGGAGAAATGCTTTACCTTGGTTTCCTTAATGGGGGGTGTGGCAGGATGTAGATATCTAGGGTGATTAGCTTATGGACAGATTGGACCAATGAGGCATTGACTTCAGGTGTGGAACACCAGTCACTCATGTTGGTAATGACTAGATCTAGGATATTGTTGCCCCTGGTGGGGGTGTGGATAAGTTGATCCAGGGCATTGGAGTTTATGAATTCCGGAAAGCGTTGAGCGAAGGAGTTGGTACATGAATCGTTTTCCCAGTTAATGGTGGGTAGTTGAAATCACCCATTATTAAGGTGTTTGGTTGAACCCTAATATTTTCCAGTACATCAAGAAAATAGGAGTGGGAATCCTGGGGCATGGTGGGGGATCTGTAGCAAGCTACAATTTGGATTGCAGTTTTGCCCAGAGTTAGTTGCACTTGGATAACCTCGGATGCATTATGCTGAGTAACTAGCCTGGAGGTGTGGATATCCTTAATGAATATAGGCACACCTCTGCCTTTGATGTTCCAGTCCAGGTTACATGCTGAAAAGTGTGGTATAAGTTATAGCCTGGTAGTGCAGGGGTGCTCTCTGGAGCCTTGAGCCAGGTGTCAGTCACTGGACAGATATCGATGTTCTCCATTTTAAGGATTGCCTCAAGTGAGTGCATTTTGAGATTTAGACTTCTAGCATTGAGTAGCATCACCTTCAGTTTTTGCTTGCCTGTTCCTGTTATGGTGGTGAATTTGTCATTTGAACCTTACCTAAAAAAGGCACTAGTCAGAATATAATTCAGAAAATATTTCTTCATAGTGATTGGATGTTCAAAACAAGTGGTTGTATGTGTGACAAAGGGGGACAGTGCCAGCACAGCTATATGGAATTGTGTGAATAATTATATGTCATTTGTGAATATCAAACATGATTTATATAAGATGCATGTGTTACAAATGTATTAGAACTGTATGTCATGTGTATATCAAACTGCTTATACAAAAGTGTGTTGAAAAGGTTTTTGCAAAGTGCAGTGTGAAATGTAACCACAGTGTGCCCTACTGGAATAGAACAGAAATGTACATGCATTATTGTGACTATTGAAATGTATATATTTTAACAGTGGAAACTGGAATACAGGAGGTTGACTTTAGAAAAATAGCTGAAATTAAATTACTTTATGGCTACTAAATAAAAGATAGTATCTTTCAGTTTTCATTGCAGCTACAGACACAGTGCCTGTGCTGAGAAGCTTTCTGTATTGTCTTTGGAGTGAATAATTACTACCTCTGAAAGTATGAAGAAGTGCAATTGTTTTATAACTTTCAGCATCTGCCAAAGATATAAGGTATATGTATTTTCACAGGTAAATGTTAAATACTGCCAGCTTCCAGCAGTGGGGGTTTCACCTGGAGTAGAGTCAGATGACAAGAAATTATGGCATTCTGCATGCTTTCCCAGGAGTAATATTTGAGATATTAATTTGAGAAATCTCTGAGAGAGACAGTGCATTCTGTATTCTGTCTTGGATCTGACAACAGCAGGAACCATTCACCACACATCTGCCTTGCTCTGATGAAGTAAGTTACTACAGAATAGTATAATTCTCTTAGATATAGTCAGGATTATAGTGAAGCCTAGTTTAGATATTTTTCTTTATTTATTTGAGACTGTCTTGCATTGCTGTTTTAAATATTTCCTGCAATCTTGAACTCTGATATCACTGTGAATATATACTGAGTATTTTCTTGTTGTTTTATTATTTATTATTAAATATATTTAAACCTTTCATTGTGGCTGATCTGTCTACAGATATTTAAGTTTTGAGAGTACTTGCATATTTATTTGTTGACACTGTGTACACCACTCCAAAAAGCATTGTTCTTGGTCAAAGTATCATTTGCATTAATATTAATATTACACAGTAAGATTGGACACCCTTTCTTAAGGCCAAAAAGGTAAACAAACCAATGAATCCAAAAAGGCTGCACGCACCAGTTGCAGGCAATTGTTTTATTCAAAACAGTAGTGAAAGCTTGTAAGCGCTTTCGTCCCAAGTTTAAAACAATACAGGAACTTCATCAGACAAGCTAAAAAGAGCTATAACTACATTTAAATAAGGCAAGGCATATTACATCATTTTCTCTTTACAAACTTAATGGGAAATCATGCATTTAACCAAAGGCTATGGTCCTGGATACCAAATGTAAAAATGTTACATGTTGTTACACAGCACTCAAAACATACAAGTTCCTATGTAAAGGCAGGGTATATGCACAAATGTGGTTCATGTAAGTTTTGCCCCTACATATTAGAGGGAAATGAAACCACCATAAATGGTATGAAACTAAGGATTAAGGACAAATTCAACTGTAATTCTGAAAAGGTAGGTTACTGTGCCCGAGTTTTGCCCATGTTTTTACATTGGCAAAACGGAGCAAAAACTTAAATGTAGAGTAGGCGAACAGCTTTGAAACATTAGGGACCATTGTGTAGTCAATGCTCTGGCAAAACACATTAATCAACACATTGACCACAAATTCAAGTTTGTTGTGTTGGACACCATATCTCCTTCATTAAGAGGAGGAGCCTGGCCTTAGTTGTTAGAAAAAGCCGTTCAGGTTAGATTCCACACACTGGCCATGCTTAAATGATCACTTACCTATATATAGCCTTTTAAAACTTAAGGCGTTAAATAGATAAGACATCCCTTTGTTCTCAAATGTGGATATTCATTGCTTTATAACTATTCATGTGACTATAAACCTAGAATTAACTTAGAATACATGCATACACAAGTTTACATCTAGACCCACTGACCTGAACATAGTGCATTTTGTGCAGTTTGATTTTGTTTCATTTTATTTTTTTATTTTCAGTCTGGCTCATTTCAGTATGATGACATACTTTAGAGATGTGAAAGTATACTAGTTAGGATCGAATGGGTACGATAAATGTTGATACATTTTTTAATTTGAAATCTTTTTTACATAGGAATTTGTATGTTTTGAGTGCTTAACTCTATACCCTTTGAAGCACTAGTATAATTATATGTATATATTTATGAAATGTATAATATGTTCTAATATGCCTTATTATATGTTTTTAAACACTATACTAGCAATTTAAGTTTATATTGTGTAACAACATGTAACATTTTTACATTTGGTATCCAGGACCATAGCCTTTGGTTAAATGCATGATTTCCCTTTAAGTTTGTAAAGAGGAAATGATGTGATATGCCTTCCCTTATTTAAATGCAGTTTTAGCTCTTTTTAGCTTGTCTGATGAAGTTCCTGTATTGTTTTAAACATGGGATGAAAGCGGCTTTCACTACTGTTTTGAATAAAACGTTTGCCTGCAACTGGTGCGAGCCATCTTTTTGGACCATTTCTTAAGGGCCTTAAAGTATCTGATAAGGGGTTGGCTGGTGGCAGTGATAACTACCTTATAATCTGGGAAAAAGGGGGCATAGCTAGTAAACC